>NC_135505.1:61454703-61784148 GCF_052857255.1 Amblyomma americanum | reverse complement strand
AACATGGCTTCTGACGCTCTGCCAGGGCAGCAATAAAGCACAGCCCAAAGCGCTGACTATCATGCTGCGCGTATGCTTGAAAAAGAAATATATTAATCTAAGGACCAGCTCTTGGACTCCCTTCAAATACATGCGACGACCAAAACGATAAAGCGGACGCGCGGTAATGTGCCAGAAATACGCAGGTGTTCCGTACGCTTCCGTGTGTTTTCATAAGAAACGGAACATCTATTTTTCATATCACAGTGATCAAGGCCACATCGATTGTCGGCCCTAGCGACGCCAACACGTCGATGTTTTGCTGTATATTTGATTTCATGCTCATGAAGAATGCTTGTTCACCGCATGGCACAACATATTTGCGCATTAATATTATACGACGCTAATTCTTTTTTTAGAATTCCGCACGTGTTCTTGCGGTATTGATATGTTTTAGTTTCGCGGGTTTAACGTCCCAAAGCGACTAATGCTATGAGGGACGCCGTAGTGGAGGGCACCGGAAATTTCGATCACCTGGGGTTCTTGAGCGTGCGCTGGCATCGCTCAGTACACGGACCTCTAGAATTTCACCTCCATCGAGATTCGACCGCTGCGACCGGGGTCCAACCCGCGTCTTTTGGGTAAGCAGCAGAGCACCATAACCACTTAGCTACCACAGCGGCCTCTAGGGGTATTAAAGAATTCATTAAAGAATTCAGACTCACATACAACGTTCCATTTCATTGTGAACTTCCTCGAAACTAATGATAGCTTACGCTTACGTATCTAAGCATGGCAAATACTGATGCCAGGGTGCATCATGTCACGCCATTTCGGACAAAAATTTTGAGATTGGAAAATTGTTAGATACTTTTACGGTAATTTTTAAAGTAATGGCCCATCCTTCTTATGCATGCAGCAAAATCTTTTTTTTAAGTGTTTCCATCGGTGGCATCGAACAGTTAAGACTCCCATAGAAAACCAATGGGCAACGTTTTTGACGACAGCAAAAACGTTAATAGAAAAAAATTAAGACTGCCGTCGGGTGATTTGCAGACATGTTTTGTTATAGTGAAATCTTACGTTATATGAAAAAATTGCGTTCACAAATAGTTTTCCACTCAAAAATGCTTTTAAAAGTTCAGAATTGCTGGGTATGAATTTATGGCATGCCTTCCTGACTTCTCGCGCTTAGTTTGGAGGTAACATTGACATTACAGGCAATGGCGCCAGTGAACTATGGAACACTCAAAGGGCAAATTTTCCGACCAACAATATTCCTTGTTTGCGTCAAGAATTCTCTATTTTCATCGTGGATTTTGTTTGCGGATCGGTCCCTCTTCCGCCAAATATCTAGAGATTCAGGAAATTAATTACTTTTAACCTTGCCTAATGCGTAGTTGACTTCAGTGCTAAATTTTCATTCTGCCAAATACTAAAATATATTTGCTCTTTATATAGGCTAATGATACTTTCGGCATAACATACATGTGGAGACTCAATCAGACATATCTTACTAGAAAAAGTACGCAAGTAAGCACTGTTTCTACAGGGAAGGTGGCAGTTATTTGTACAAAAGTGAGTACAGTTATACTGCTTACGCGCCTTATATGATCTGCGCTCCTAGTCACATCTCTTGAACGACTGTTAAGTATACATGTGCCGTTCCTTGTGTCATTTTAGAAGGAACTTCTCCTAGAAAATATACATTACATGAGGCCTTAGTTATGGGCTCAAAGAAACATTTCATGCGAAATATACCTCTGAACCAACACCTTAAATGTGCTGCTTTACGCGATAAATGCAGTTAACAGGTCGAATACTCGTCACAATGTTGTGATCTGCACCAGAAAACATTTATAGGTTTTAAGCTGTGAACAATCGTTCACTATTTTTTTTATATTCTGAACAACTACCGTAGAACTGCTGTTCCAAGAAAAATGAAGAGGGCCTTCAATTAGTTGCCATTTAGAATCAGAAGAAAGATGTCTTTTATTGCTAACCCATGCTTGCGGCTATCTGTGCGACCGGCCAGCAAAGATCCTCCCTTCTCGCCACTATCATACTCACAAACGGGGCATACCACATTGTCAAACAACATGTCCACACTCATTCTTTCCTCAAACAAGTGGTCATTGGAATAGCCTGCCTTCAGCGCGCACCTTTGTAAAACACGCTTTTGATTTATATTTTTCCCGCTATATCCCGCCGCTTGCTCTCTGGAATTAGTAACCAAAGAGCATGGCGCTGGCTGACTACTTAAAATCTTCGACCAACGAGATATAGATGTAGCTCTTCCAGCACCCATTTGCAACCTAGGACTTCTGGCTCTATGAAGAACTGCGTCTGCATATTTGAGGAGGTGCCTCAGATAGGCGTTTCGGTGATAATCGCTATTATCGTCTTCTTAAAACAATCCTCCTATTCAAGCCGAATTCTAAAAGCGTTCCCATAAGCGATAACGGCGTGCATTTTTGCTCTCCTCCATAGAAAGTTGTGTTTTAGAAATTCACACAAAGTTGCGGTGATGATTCAAAAATTTTCGACCAGCGTCTATAGTGTCTTCAGTGGAAGAGAGCTTTTGGGGGCTGAAAAGAACGGGGGAATTATTGAAAATAACAATAGTTGGCGAAGGGGGGGGGGGGGGAGGTGTAGAGAAATAAAACTTCCTGCCTCAGGTGCGCACCATTTTACGCATCCAGTTCGTCGGCAGCGCGCAGACGCACCTTCCTCCTGTTTGTCCTGTGCGATCGGCTGTGCCCGCGCCATGCTTTCAGTGTGCTCGCTTCGCGCTTGACGCGTTTTTGTCGCATTTCCCGGATTTGGCGTTACGACAATGAACTCCGGATCCACTGGGAACCATGGCGTCGTCTTCGTATACAACTACTACCGAAAGCGAAAAAACTTGGACACAGAAACATTCGAAGCTCACGGCCAGCCGCGACGGCTTTGTAATTGCAGGCTTTTTCAGCTGCATCGATTTCCTGCGGAAGAAATTACACCTTGGAATTAACTTTTGCTCAGGTGAAAATTGAGCAACCGCGGTGGCTCAGTCGTTAAGACACTTTGCTGCTGACCGGAAAGACGCGGGTTCGATCCCGGCCGCTGCGGTCGAATTTCGATGGAGGCGAAATTCTAGAGGCCCGTGTACTCTGCAATGTCAGTGCACGTTGAAGAACCCCAGGTGGTCGAAATTATTCCGGAGCCCTCCACTACGGCACCTCTCTCTTCCTTTCTTCTTTCACTCCCTCCTTTATCCCTTCCCTTACGGCGTGGTTCAGGTGTCCAACGATATATGTGAGACAGATACTGCGTCATTTCCTTCCCCAAAAAACAATTATTATTATTATTATTATTATTATTATTATTATTATTATTATTATTATTATTATTATTATTATTATTATTATTAAGATAGCGGTATTCCCTAACGACCGATAAAGCAACGAAATGGGCGTGTGAACGGTACCGCCAGCAATGGATCGGCCGCGACCGATTTAGCCGCGGTTAAGATTGGTGTGAAGTAGAAAAGCGAATTGTGAAAAAGAAGTATAATTATCAGGACGTATGCACTGAGGGTGGGAATGTGATGAGTCTGCGAAAGCTTCCGCGTGCACACGTTCGACCAGAAAAGGAAGATCCAGTGCAGAGCGGCCTATCGCTAAAGGCGCCCCGGGTCTGTCAGGCATTTTCTTCGCGCTGTGTACAAGCAGATCATAACGATCTAGGAAGCCATTCAAGGCAAATGTCTTTATAACGAGTCGCCACTAACCTCAAATGCTAATCACGAATACAGCCAGCGCACTGTTGTGATTCGACGAGCTTTTGCAGCTTCGTTGCTAGCCGAAGCTGCGCACATGTCTCACCGAGCTTGACTCAACTTCAAGCAGTTATTTCTCGCGTCATGCGCACGGCAGCACCAAAATTACAGCGCGCTAGAAAAAAACAGCTGCCATTGACCCCCATGTCAGTCCACAAGTGCGCGATCCCACATTCTAATATTTCGACGATATTGCCGAGATCATGGCGTTTCATGCGCAAGATGGCAGCGCCCTGGTAACATATGGTGTATAGTTTCATTGGTTAGTGGGAATTATATCATCCACTAGCGCTGAGTTTTCGCGTTACCACTCCTTAAAAGAAGGTCTGCAGCTGAGTGCCAAAACAAGTCGGAGAGTAGTCACTGTGCTCTTGCGCATCCACCTTTCTAGGAGCAGAATAGCAATAGGCTTTTGTCACGGGCTTTGCAAGATTTTTCATTTGTCTAACTCAGTCTCCTGTTCCTAGCGTGTACAGAGTAGACAAATCACTCCCAAGTTTCTCGCGCTTCACTGCTACCTTATTTGTCACCATGATTGAAATCCGTATTCTGCCGCATTTCTATTTCACTAAAGTGTCGCGCCACGGATCCAACAGCAACGACACTTTCAGATTTTTTTTTCTTATGCGGTTTCGTAAAACTTCCCCTACTTACTCCAAGGTGGCGTTGCTTAACCGGAAGCTGGGGTATCGAGCCGTTGAGAAGATGGAATCATGCCACCACTGCTTCTATTCATTTCTGCGTTTATTTTGTTTCGAAAACATGCGAAGTGGTATAAGAGGCGGTTGCCGTAAGTCCAGATTCCACTAATCCTTTTGTTCTTTAGTACGGCGTTCCTGAACACGTCCACAATAGGTGGCGAAGATCCACATCAGCGGCCAGCGTGGAACATTTGGGACATGAGCTGCGCACAGCATATTCCCAAGATCCTGATCGGCAAGTCACCGATAGGGAAGAGCGGCTCGAGCTCTTAACCTTCCAAGAGGTGCCCCTTCCAATATTGCTAAGTTATGAGGGAGGGGGTAAGTTCACGAGGAATTCAGAGAACGTGCACTTACCCAATTGAAAAATGTGAATAGGTTTGAATGGGTGAGCATAAAGGATTATAGCAAACATTTAGTTTACCTTCAGAGTATTAGCGTCTCGAAGCGACTGAGGCTATGAGGGAGGCCGTAGTGGGGAGCTCCGAGTAATTTAGGCCACCCGGGGTTCCTGGACGTGCAGTGATATCGCATGGTATACGAAAGTCGCGGGTTCAACCCCGCCCGTGGCGTTCAGGTAGCATTTTTATGGAGGCGAAATGCTAGCGTCCCTTGAACAATGTGATGTCAGTGCATGTTAAGAACCCCAGGTGGTCGAAATTATCCGGAGCCCTGAACTATGGCGTTCCTTGCAGCCTGAGTCAATTTTGGACGTTAGTCCTGTAAAGCCAAACCCTGTTTGCTGGGCCATTCAAGCGCCGCCTTTCTTTTTGTCCGTCTGTTTTTTTTTTGCGCTGTTTACCGAGTATGAACGGTGACCAACTCGCCCAACTACACATCCTGCTGACCCATTCAAACCTATACACATTTTTCAATAGGAAATCCTGATATAAGATGACAAGATGCAAAGAATGGAGCTCCGATCAAAAGGGAGGCTAGTGGGGGATACATTCGTACCTGGGGCTTGATGTGCAAGGACGTCTGCTTTCCTATGGTGAACAGCATCAGTATCTCCTTGTGCCCAATGTATCTGGCTGTTTTTCATTATAATCCAAGCAGGGCACTTCAAGGAAAAATGATGCCCTGTACGATTTATGTAAATAATGTTGCATATGGCAGCGGGTGCAGATATCTTTCCAAAGGTGCTCAGTTCCTGGACGTGTGTGCCGGCGTGCGCGCGCGCGCATGTGTGTTTGACTACGAACAAAGAAAAGCATTCGGAGGCGCTCCCGCTCAACGGGAGGAAGAAGGGATTTTTCTGGAGCAAGGCCTCGCCAGGAAACTTCCTGGAAGCTCTGCTGGGATCGATCGGCGATCGGCTAAGTTTCGGGTGGCTGGTTGTGGCCTTTTCTCTCTGCGTCTTTGCGCGGTAAGGCAGTATAAGCCCGGGCTATGCCGACCCAGTCTCCCGGCCAGGGGAGCTCCCTCTGGTCGGCTTCTCTGTCCCCTGATCTCCTGCCGTTGGAAGCTTTTTTGCGCAGTGGTATTGGCAGTATCCCTGTAGCGCTGGTGCCTAAGGATGGTGGTGTAATCAGGATGAACAACCCTGGTGCTGTTCGGGCTGCTCTCCAGTCGGCGACTTCTCATTATGGGTAGATCTCAGAGGTACGCCAGTTTGGACGCGGCGGGATTCTGTGCAGATCGCCAGACCTCGCCTGTGTAAGAGATTTGCTAAACTCCTCATCCTTTGCCTCCCTTCAGGTAAGTTCCTTCATCCCTTCACATCTGGCGTGCACGAAAGGTATTGTACGAGGCGTAGACTCTTCCCTGTCTCCGGCAGAGACTCTTGAGCTTCTGTCGGCTGCAGGTGTTGTTGCTGTGCACCGCTGTAGCCGGGATGTAAACAACCTGCGGATGCCCACTGAATCAGTGATTGCTACCTTTGCCGGCACTTCCTGCCCATCTGAAATCAAGGCATGGCCTCTAATTTTTCGAGTAGACCCATTATCATCTCGGCCTCTGCAGTGTAACAACTGCTGGCGCTATGGACATAGCGCTGGCGGTTGCAAATCCAACTTGAGGTGTTGCAACTGTGGGGATGGTCATTCAACAAGCACCTGCACTGAGAAGAATAAGAAGTGTTGCCTTTGCGGTGGTGCGCACTCTGCAAACTACTCAAATTGTCCCTCTCGAGCTCAGGAAATTCAAATTCTGGAAATAATTGACAGGAAACGCTGTTCGCGCCGTGACGCTATTTCAGAGGTCAAAGAACGTGCCCACAGTTATGCCGGTGTGACCGCTCGGCAAGGTGTCATGTTAGACTCAACGCTGTCCCAGGCAATTGCGGCTGCTGTGGAGGCTTCGATGTCTAAAATGGTAGAAAAGATTGTCGCAAGTGTGTCGGAGTGCTTTACAAATGTTCTAGCGACTCAGATTACACATGCCGTGCAGGCTAGTTTGGCACCTCTTTCGACAACAATTCCCTCTCCTCTTATCCGGTCTCAAATTCCAGTAGCATCACAACCCCAGGAACAAACTTCTGTCACTTCCGCTGTACCTACCTCGGGTACTTCGAGGGATGTTGATATAATGTATGATTCCGAGATGGTGGAGCCTGATGCGCGGCTTCTTAAGCGCAGTGGGTCCCCCATGTCTCATTCGTTGTCTTCTCAGGGCACCCAGCCAAAATCAAAGAAGCAGCCGCTTGGCGCCAAACCCAAGGATATCATTTTGGAGCAGGCAGTTGCTGCTTCTAGGCTTTCGCAACCATAGCGTCGTTGCGAGTTCTGGAGTGGAACTGTCGCTCATTTCTTTCAGCTTCCACAGATTTACACTGCATTTCTACCCAGCTCAATCCGGATGTCATAATTCTGCAAGAAACGTGGCTTTCAACTGACAAACATTTTCATATCAAAAATTGCCGTTCATTTCGCCTGGATCGCCAGTCCAGAGGAGGGGGTTTACTAACTTTAGTCTCTTCAAAATTTTGCCACAGGGCTATGGTATATTTTCAACAAATGTCTCCTGACTGTGAGATTTTGGCACTAGAATTTGTACTTCCTGGGTGCTCTCCATTTTCAATAGCAAATTGTTATTTCCCCAATGGAGTCCAGGATGTTAGACCTCTGGACTTATTACTCGCTAACTGTAAAAACCCAGTTCTCGTGGCTGGGGACTTCAATTATCACCATGTGTCGTGGGGCTTTAGGACTAATACATGCGGCAAGCGCCTTTGGGACTGGGTTTCTGATCACAACCTGATGTGCTTAAATTCAGGATCGGCCACTTATCTTCGCTCACACACTCAATCTGTGTTAGATCTCACGTTCATTAGTCCTGGAATTGGCGTAACGAATTGGTCAACTGTTGATAGCGGCACCTCAAGTGACCATATACCTATTCATTTTGATATCACATGTCGTGTAACTCCGGTGCTTTCTCAGTTGCGGTCACATGTAAATTATGACAGATTTCCGGCGGCGTTGCGCTCTGCCCTTGCTTCAGTGTCTAACATCGCCGAGGCCCACCAGTCAGCAAGCATATGTCTGGCTATAGAGGTAAGCCGTAAAAAGTCGGAGTTCCTGGTGAGGCCAACAAAAGGGAATTCCTCTAACTGGTGGAATGCGGACTGTACAAGAGATTACAGGCGGAGGAAGGCAGCATGGAAAAAGCTTCTTCATAACCAATGCCCGAATAACTGCAGTGATTAGAAATTTATTGCAGCCACCTTTAAACGCACAGTTTCTCGCGCGAATGAAAAATATGACTCAGAACACTTTGGAAAGTGAGAGTAGCGCAAAACGGGACAAAGGGACAGAGAAAGACAGACACAACCCAGGCGCTGTGTTGTGTCTGTCTTTCTCTGTCCCTTTGTCCCGTTTTGCGCTACTCTCACTTTCCATGGATCACCGTTACCGACTCGCCCAAGTTTCTACCCTTCAGAACACTTCGATCATCTTTCCGACGTGCACTATTCGGTTTTCTACGGTCTAGGAAACAGCTCACGTCCTCTCATAATTTTCAGTCATTAGTTATGTCACCTCAAGAAGCTATCCAGGCGGTTGAATTAATTGCCACAGGCCTGCAAAAGCGGTTCTCGTCTTTACTACCTTTGCGCCCAATGTTGTTTGCACCAGTCGTGCCAAATGATAATGCCTCAAAAGTAAATCTATCAGAGCTTTCACAAGTTGTCCAGAGATTACCAGCTGCTGCTCCTGGTCCTGATGGTGTTACTACAAAGATGCTCAAGATTCACTTCGAAGAGTCTCCCAACTCCTAATTGCACCTAATAAACTACTCTCTCAAAGACGCTTGGATACCTTCTGAGTGGAAGCTGTCCAAGGTGATCCCTTTACTTAAAAATCAGGGTGGAAGCTATGAATTGGATAATATTAGGCTAATTTCTTTAACATCAAACGTGGTAAAGTTGATAGAAAGGGTGCCACCAATTCGGGTGTCAGCCATTGTGGACCGCAAAACTAAACTCAGCCCGTGCCAACTCGGTTTCCGGCCACGGTGTTCGATATGGAATGTACATGCTGATCTTGAGAGCGGAATTCTCCTTGCTCGTCGTCAACGCCTGGTCGCGGCTTTGGTTACGTTAGACGTCGCCAAAGCTTACGACAGTGTAGAACACTCCATCCTGATACATAGGCTACAGTCTCTTCAATTTCCAGATTATATAGTTGCATAGATATCTGCATTTCTTTATAATAGGGAATTCTTTTGGGTTCATATTGGTGTTCATTCAGAGAGGTACAGACAAACGCGAGGTGTACCGCAAGGAGCTGTTCTTTCTCCTGTGCTCTTTAATATTCTCTTGAGCTCAATTCCTCTCCACCGCCATGTACGCACTTACGTCTATGCGGACGACATTGCGTTTTTTGCTGCTGGGCCGGATATACATTCCCTGTATGATCTGTTGCAGTCATATTTGAATACACTTGAGCACTGGTTGAGCGCATTACACCTGAAGTTAAATGTTGGCAAGTGCGCCACCCTTGTTTTCCCTCTATACACTCCTGTAGTGGTCTCTCTCACTTTCCAGTTAAAAATAATACCGCAGGTTAAATCCCTAAAATACCTAGGGGTCATTTATGACAACAAACTCACCTGGCGACCTCACATTGACGATGTCGCGGCGAAAGGGGCTCGTGCCGTGGGCATGTAACGGAGATTGTCATCACCGGTACGGCATGCGCAGAGATGCGCTATTAATGATCTACATAATGTATGTCAGGTCAATTTTAGAATTTGGATCAGTGTTGTTTTCAGGCTCGGCTACATATAAACTTCGTCCTCTCGTCGTTTTAGAGACGAAAGCACTTCGCATGTGCCTCGGCCTTCCAAAATTTGTGGCTACTAATGTGCTGTACCTTGAAGCCCGCATTCCGCCTCTCTTATCACGACTTCAATTTTTAACTGTGCAAACTTACCTCAGGATCTATGAATCCCATTTCCACCGTGCCCAAAGCATTTTCTGTTGTCAGCCGACCTCCTTTTTTGGTGTCCCCTGGTCTCGTTTCAATTCCCCTCAGTTAGTGTTTGTGCAAAGATTACTTCAGCCTTTAGATGTAAACATTTACGATATCCTTCCTGCGCTTCGCAATGGGCCCGCTATCCACATTGTTTTCGACGACATATTCCCAAAAAATGCAAAACTTTTGCCACCGAGTATTCTAAATGGTCAACTAGAAGATCATCTGAGGACCCTACCTACAGATATAGCAATAGCCACTGACGCATCGCAATGCAATGAAAAAGCAGGTGTGGGAATATTTTGCTCGCATTTAGACTGGTCCTTTTCACTGCGCCTTCCAGATTTCACCCCTATTTTTCAAGCAGAGTTTCTAGCAGTTGTACTTGCTCTACGCAAGCTAGACCCCTCTATTACAGCAGTTGCAGTAATTACTTATTCTTTATCTTTGTGTTCGTCCCTCGCTGCACATGTTGACTGTCCCATTTTAACAACTTTCTTATCCCTACTTCCTCCGCATTTGAGCCTTGTTCATTTAGTATGGGTTCCCGGTCACAGCAGTGTGACAGTAAATGAGATTGCTGACAATCTCGCAAAGGCTTCCCTCAGTGGCCCCGTGTTGCCAATCGTCCCGGCTACAGCCTATATTACAGCATCTAGATTTCGGCGACGTGCGTTTTTAAGCACGCAAGACACAACACTTTTAACGTCGGCGGATTATGAGCACCTTAAATATTATTGGAACAGGAAAATTTGTTGCTCTCGGCAGCTTGAAGTATCACTGACGAGGCTGCGCTGCCGCATCCCCCCTCTAAATTTCTATTTACACAAGTCGGGTTTGGCGCTCTCTCCCATTTGTGCATTTTGCCGTGAGCCTGAATCTATAGAACATTTTTGGCTGTATTGTCGCCGACTCAGCTCTCTGAGAAAAAAGTTGCTGGAGGAGCCCTTGCAGTATCTTGGCCTTAGTTCGAGCAGCCCGCTCTTGCTATCATTTGGCGCCACCACATCTGGGTTCAGCCACAGATCTGTTTGTACCGCTGTTCTAAATTTCCTGATAGAATCTCACCGACTGCCTTGCTAAGCGCTCCAAACTTTTCTTTTCTACCAATTATTAATTTTGACTTAATCATTATTATTTAATCCCTCTCTATTATTATTCTTATAATTTTGAAATCAAAACTCTCATCCCTTTTCTGTCCATTAGGAAGAATTCACCGGTGTTGCGTTCCCGGGTGCTTTTCCTTTTTATTAACTGCGTTCAGGTGAAAAGCCACCCGATTCTTGGCCGATCCCCCAGTGTGGGTATGTGCCATCTTTTGATAGGCTAACAACAACAAGAAAAGGAACGGCTCCGTCGACTGGCTCCAGTCGGGCCACATCTCTGCCTCGTGCAAAGAAGAATCAAGAGATGAGAGAATTTAATGTAGCCGAGACGAGAACGACTGCGGGAAATGCCTGATCTCCATGTGTCCCTCTCGTCGACGCCCGCACATGCCTCAAGACGGATGCGTTCTAATGTATAAAATCGATGCAGAGTCTAGGCCGTGCATTGTTTCCATGAATGTCTTAAAGACGACGGAATTTTCATAATCACGCCCGCCTATTCCTCTTCAGGAACTTCGTCCGACATGCGACAATAGACAAATCTAACGGATCGGCTAACGCACTCGAGAATTGCACTTTAATAATCTTCGATCCGGATCACGCGAGTAAAATAATCAGAATAAGAATGGGGTGGAGCGCATATGGCAGGTTCTCTAAGATCATGAATGGCAGTTTACCAATATCCCTCAAGAGAAAATTATACTACACCTCCATCTTACCGGTACTCAAATACGGGGCAGAAACGTCGAGGCTGACGAAAAGGGTTGCGCTTGAAGACAGCGCAGCGAGCTATGGAAAGAAAAATTATAGGTGTAGTGTTAAGAGACAGGAAGAGGGCAGAGTGGGTGAGGGAACAAACTCGTGTTAATGACATTCTGGTCGAAATTAAGAGCAATAAATGGGCTTGGGCAGGACACGTCATGCGGAGCAAAGATAACTGATGGTCATTAAGCGCAACGGAGTGGATTCCAAGAGAAGGCAAGCGTAGCAGGTGGCGGCAGAAAGTTAGGGGGGGGAGGATGATATTAAGAAGTTTGCGGGGACAGGGTGGCCGCAGCTGGCACAGGACAGGGTTAATTGAAGATATATGGAAGAGGCCTCTGTCCTGCAGAGGACGCAGTCTGGATGATAATACTCTGCGAGCCCATTTTTGCAATGCGAACTTGCATACCGGCTTCCATTGTTTGCATCTCTACATAATTCCAGTGGCCACGATATGACATCAGGAGCTAAATTATAAAGCAAAGGAGCGCTTAGCGCCGCACTCCAGGCGGACTCCTGAACTGCACCTGAGGGAAAGCTTAGTGCAATGGCTTTAACTGGACAGAACATGGTACAACAATCCACTTTTTCCCATATAGTAACTTACACAGTGCATCATCGCCGCGGCCTAATTTCTGCGAATTTTATTTCCTGTCCGTGGCCCCCCAATCGATTTCAGCTTCCTCTTGTTTACTCTGACTGGGAAATGCGCTGCCATCTTGTGCAGCAGAGGACATTGCGCTGGCCGCGTTTCTTGGCCGCAGTAAGTTGGCAGACACACCGCCCTCCAGGTCGGCCATGCCGTTTGCTATGTTATCCGCTGTTTCGTCAGGGAGCTTGGCTAATAACGCGTCATTAGCGATGCCCGCTCGGTATGCAGATGGCGCACCATTGCCAGGATAACCAGCCGAGCTGCCAGGTATGATTTTATCGTCAACGTTTCGCTCGAAACTGTTAGCGCCTATAACGTATCTTGCTCCGTTAAAGGCTGGAGAAGGAACAGTTCTGTTGGTAAAGCTCCCAAGTACATCCCCTATCACGTTGGCCTTGGCACTACCAGCGACGTCGGCGTCCACTCTTCCTTCGGTGAGCTTGGCAGCAGACGCGTTTGTCGCCGATGACGCATCCTTGCTAGCAACAGAAACGGAACTGCCAGGATTGATTTTGAGGGCACTGCTTCGCGTAGAACTGTTAGTGCTGATGATGCTGCCTGCTCCGTTGAAGGCTGTAGAAGGAGCAGCTTCGTTGGTCAAGCCTCCAAGGACGCCATCTGTCACGATGATCTTGCCTCCTCCTGCACTGTCTGCTCTTTCTACGGGGAGCTTAACTACAGATCCATTCGCAGAGATGGCCGCACTGTTTGCCGACGTATTCTTTCTAGCATCAGCAGCGGAGTTTCCAGGTGTGCTTTTGACATCAGCGCTTCGCAAAAAACTGTTAGCGCTGATGATATCTGTTCCGTTGAAGGCTGTGGGATGAGCAGTTTCGTTGGTCAAGCCTCCAACGGCGCCGCCACTCGCATTGATCTTGCCACCTTCTGTGACATCCACACTTTCCCTGGGGAGCTTGGCTACTGACGCGTTTGTCGCGACTCCCGCCCTCTCTGCCGATGACGCATTGTTGCCAGCGCCAGAAGTGGAGGTGCCAGGTATGGCTTTCACGTCAGCTCTTCGCACAGAACCGTTCGCTCTGATGACGTTCGTTGTTCCATTAATGAGCGTAGAAGGAACGGTTCTGTTGGCTAAGCCTTCCCGGAGACCACCCGTCAGGTTCATCTTGCTGCCTTTTCTCTTGTCTGCTTTCTGGGAGAGCTTGGCTACAGACCCGTTTGTCGCGACGCCGGCCCTGTTTGCCGACGCAGTTTTCTTGGCCGCCTTAGCACCGGAGTGTCCGGCCGCGATGCCTACGCCAGCGCTATGCCGCCGCGACAACTGGCCGTGCTTCCCAAGCTTAGTGGCAGTCTTTTTGGACGGCGTGTTGCGGGAAGGCCCAGGGCGCCGAGACCGCAAGCCGCTGACTGTTGACAGTCGCTTCCGGTTTCGTGCGGCGGTAGACTTCGCCGGCAGACCGCGTGCGGCACCCATTTCTTGCCTGGTTATGTGCCTGGCCCGCTTGGATGAGAGCTCAGTGTCGCCTTTCTCGGCCCCCGAACGCCGCTGCAGGCTTTTGCCAGACTCCGCTCGCGCCACCACCAGGTTGACCGCCGTCTTCCGAAAGCGCCTCCGCATCGACTTTCGATGCTGTCGCTGCCTTCCTATGGCAGCAACCTTGAGAACCTTGGCGGCGCCCTGCGAGAAATACGTTGCTGAGAAATCGTGGCGTAAAGTGATTTCTAGTTTTCAAGCACCATGTGATGAGCCGTACGTGCGAAGCCTATTCATAGAGATTGAAGTAACAACTTCATCACTGCGAGCTGTTCGCTAATCACTTCACACCGTGCAAGAAAGAAGCGTATTATGCAGCACGCTCATGTGCATCTTGAAAATGGGGGTTGCTGCGCAAGGAAACCCGGACAACAGAAACAGAAGTGGACAGGACGCGCGCAGGCTCACAACTGAACTTTATTGGAAGAAATACGACATAGGTACAGTGAACAAAAACCAGACATATATACAGGCATAGAGACAATTTGGCTACGTTGCGCCAAAATACATCAGGTTTCAAAAAGCATTCATGCAAAACAACCTTTCCGGTGTACGTAACTAGCGAAAAATGACAAATTTAGTCGATCCACAGCGCCAAGGGTAATCGCGGCTACGAAATTCTAAAAACTGATGCAGCTATACTAACGACCGGCAACAAATCTCTAACTGCAACTAGGCGCCTAACTCTAACTTAATAAAGCCGATTCACCGATCTTCCAGTGCCCACCAACACTGGTAATACTATGCTGAAAGAGACAGTTTTACTTTAAAGGGACTATGCAAAGAATTCAAAGTCGCTTGTAAATGTTTTCAATGTTTAGAAGTGATGCTAATGAGCATTCATACCAAGCATAACTCTTCGGAACTGAGCCGGCAATTTATTATAAATAAAAAAACGTGTTTTTTTTAATTCGCGAGCCGATTGGTGTGCTCGTAGTGACCGATTTTGGAACTAAAATCATGGAAGAAAGACGTCACTGTACCAGACGTCACCAGGCCATAACACGCTGTCATTCCCTGGATGTTGTTGTTGTTGTTGAAAACTTTTATTGTCCAACAGAGAAAGACCACACCGCCTGGGCCGCTCTGTCTCACCCCCCTTTACAGGGGAGAGGACTTAGGAGTGGCCCAGCCGCACGGGATGGTCGCATTCGATGCTGGCCGGGTTGGTTTCGCCGGCGGCCTCTTCTGCCAGTTGGACGGCGGTGATTTGGAGCTCAGGGTCCGAGCTCCGCAACAAGGTTTCCCAGGCTTCCCTACTGCTAATGTTTTGCGCCCTGCCTGGGGAGTAAGCGCACTCCCAAATTATATGGTCGAGGGTTCCTCTCGCCCCACACTTTTTACATTTATCGTCCTCGCAGTCCGATCGGATGTTTGTTTAGTACTGGGTTTGGGTATACTCCAGTCTGCAGGCGTCTCCACGCCGTCGCCTGACTCCTATTTAACGCCGTGTTTGGTGGGGGAAAACACCTCCGGCATTGCTTGTAGTGTTCTGTAATCTCTTGATACGAGATTAATCGCCCTTCTCTATCATGTTCGGCCTGAGCCGACCCATCGTGTACAGCACGGAGGTAGAAATCTCGAGCTGCACTGTGGGCCGCCTCGTTACCGCTGACAGATTCGTGCGCCGGGGTCCAGATGATGTTGATCGTCCTATCAATCACTCCTTGTGTTAAAATTTTGGTGGTGAGAGGGTTTATCCTCCCTCTGCTGAAATTTTGGATTGCAGTCTTACTGTCGCTAATAATATATCTAGCTTTGGTGCCAGCGCAAGCGATCGCTATCTCAGTTTCTTTCCCTAGTATGGTGGCCGCCGTGATGAGGGTGCCCTCCCCATCTACCGCCACTATGGTCATGTATCGACTGTGTCTGTCCCCTGCCGCATCTACGTAGGCGACTTCATTTCGGGGTTTACCCCAATATATTCTTTCTATCGCTTCCGCCCTTTTCTGTCTCCTTTCCTTATTAAACTCAGGGTGCATATTTTTGGGCAGGGATTCTTAGGTGCGCCCTGATTTCCCTGTCAATGTCGACCCTTTCCTTTTGCCCCCTGTCTGTGGCCATTCCAAGATTACTTAGCGTAGCTCTTCCCACTCGCGTCGTGCTGAGTCAAGTTGCGAGGTTTTAACCGCTTCCGCGATTTCTGCAATCGTATTATGCAGTCCTAGGGCCAGTAGCTTCTCCGTCGATGTACAGATTGGGAGCCCTAGGGCCTTTTTTACGCATTTCCTGATGAGCGCGTCTATCTTGCTCCTCTCATCTGCCTTTAGGTTCAGATATGGCGTGGCGTAGCCCACTCTACTAATGATGAAGGCCTGTACCAATCTTAGGAGGTTTTTTTCCTTGAGGCCGCCTCCCTTACGTGAGACCCTCCTGATGAGGTTTAATGTCTGGGTCGCGTGGTTTTCTAATTTGTTAATTGTGATCGTGTTCCTCCCATGTGTTTGTAAGTGGAGGCCCAATATTCGTATTGTCTCTACCTTTGGTATTTCCCTTCCTTCCACGTACACCTGTGGGTCAGAGGGAGGTTTGTTCCTGAGTGCCTTGTCATTATACACGAAGATTTCTGATTTTTCAGGCGAACATTTAAGTCCTCTGTCCTCCGCGTACTTTGAGATGACGTCTGCTGCCGCCTGCAGCGTTTGATTGATCTCTGCGTCGCTCCCTCTGTTGATCCAGAGATTGATGTCGTCCGCGTACAGGCTGTAGTTTAAGTTGTAGTTCCCAATTTTTCGCAATTCCTTCGGGAGCCCTCTCATGGCCATGTTGAAAAGAGTGGGTGACAGTGCCGATCCCTGAGGTGTCCCCCTGTTACCCAGCCTGATCACGCCGGATTGTATTTCCTGGAAAGTTATAACCGCCGTGCGGTCCGTTAAAAAATTTCGGATATAACGATAGGTTTTTAGCCCTATTCCTGCCTGCTGGAGCCCCTCCAGAATGGCTTCGTGCTTGACGTTGTCGAAGGCCTTTTTTAGGTCTAGTCCCATAATGACTTTGGCGTCTTTGGTTCTGGAATGAATTATGTCGTGCTGCAGCCGCAGCATGACGTCCTGTGTGCTCAGATGGGGCCTGAAGCCATACATCTCGTCTGGCCATTTCTCTGTTTCCTCCATAAAATTTGAAATTCTGGTCTGAATGATGTGTTCCATTAACTTTCCGACACATGACGTGAGTGATATAGGCCGGAGGTTTTCCAGCTGCGGTTGCTTCCCGGGTTTTGGAATCAGGTTCACGGTAGCCTCTTTCCACAGCGGTGGGATCTCCCCTTTTTCCCAGCAATCCTGCATGTAGCTGGTAAGGGCCTCTATCGAGTTGTCATATAAGTTCCTGAGCATCTTATTCGTGACTCCATCTGGCCCTGGAGCCGATTTGGTTTTGAGTTTCGCTATCTCCGCCCTTACTTCAGCTGTCGTGATGGGCGCGTCTAACTTCTCATTTGGAATCCCGTGGTAGTCGGGTAGCTCTCTAATTTCCGTGTCACCTATGTATGTCTCGACGAGTTTTTTCATGAATATGTCGTCGTCCTGTTCTTCGCATGCGTGTCTAACTTTAGCCATTTTGACTCGTGCTTGTGTTTTGGACGTGTCAGGGTCTAATAAATGTCTTAGGATATTCCACGTCTGGGGGAGATTCATATTCCTTTCCATGTCACTACATTTGTTAGTCCAATTTTGTTCACACAGCTTAAAGGCGTAATCTTCTATTTCTTTCTTATGACGCGCCAACCTTCTTATGATGTTTTTGTTGTTTCTACCTTGCCTTTTAAGTCGACGTTCCATGCCGTTTGGCCTCCCACATGTGTAAGAGTCGGGCATCCGCTATTTCCGGAGCTTGTTCTCCTTCTAGCGTCTTAGTTGTTTTCCTGGTGTCTTTCTTTACCGCTTCGCACCAGTCCTCTATATTTTCTATCTTTGTTATGTCTTTGTTCCCCCTAATCTCTCTAAATCGGTCCCAGTCTGTGATTTTCGTCCGGAAACACTTTTCCTTTGACTTTACTCCTGATTTCAACCGTGGTTTCCACTATTGAGTGGTCGCTCCCCAGATTGAGTTCCGTATTTATCCATTGCGTCGTTTCTACATTTTTAATCAGGGTCAGGTGCGGTGAGGTATCGGCGGTAATGCTGTTCCCCGCCCGCGTGGGGTGTAACGGGTCAGTTAGCAATGTTATCCCCAGGTTATGCGTGTCCTCCCACAACTGTCTCCCCTTTGCGTCTTCCTTAGTGTACCCCCACTCCGGGTGATGGGCGTTAAAATCCCCTACTATAATTAGCGGCTGGTTCCCCGCTATTTTAAGTGCCTTGTTCATTATCGCCCTGAAGCGGACCTTCCGTTGTCGCGGTGGGCTGTAAATATTGAGTAGGAAAGTGTTTGATTCCTCCTTTTTACCTGTTAGAATTTCTACAAAGACGTTTTCTATGACGTTGTCCTCTAATTCGTGTTCGATCGTTGCTACGTTTCTCTGAACCAGTGTTGTAACTCTCGATTTGTCCCCTTTCCCACTGTGGAAGGCGCGATACCCTTGTAATTTGGCCGGGCCACCGGTCTCCTGCAACGCTATAGCAAGGGGGGCTGATTCGCGGAGCGACCGCGTGGTCTGCAATACCGGTCGCTTGCGCCGATACCCGCGACAGTTCCACTGCCAAATTTGGATGTTATTGGGCTGCCTGTCCATTATTCAACTTTGTCATGTTCTCCTCAAGTAGAGTCACTCTCGCATTTAGGTTGGCGGTTTCCCCCTTTAATTGCTGGAGCGCCTCCGTGATGAGGTGAAAGTGATTTTGCATCTGTATCTGCATTTGTTGAATCTGATTGGCTAAGTCCTCAAGTTTACTGTCTCTTTCCTTAGCAAAATTCTTAAGACTTTTCTCCAGTTTCACATTTAATTTCTCTAGCTTTTCATCCATTGTCAGGTCTGAGTAGTTTTTCTCCCTGACTTTGCGTTTAGATGGGGGTGGAGAGGTACCCTCGACCATCATATTAATCTCCGCACCCCTGCTGTCGGCTTGAGCGCTAAGAGGGTCGCCTTCGATTTTGTTGGGCGCCGCTGTTTTAGATCCGCCTGCTTTTGTTTGAGATTGAGTCGTCACTGTATTGCGCTCTGTTTTTAAATTTTGTATGTCCTCCTTTAAACTAAGGATCGTTGCATTCATGCTCTTAATAATGTTTGTCAATTTTTCTATTTCCTCGTCTTTTTTGTCCTTAATATTTCCGCCCTGGGTAACCGTGCTTGCGAAGCTCACGCCTTTACTCTCACCATTATGGGTTGTTGATGCGCCTCGGGCTCGACTGGGGGTCCTGGCTCTCGAGCTCGACAGTTCCCTGGATTGGTTCCTTCCCCTGGATTGGTTCCTCCCTCTGGAAGAGCTTCGTCCCCTGGAGGCTGTCCGCTGCTCCTCTCTTAGTCGAGGGAAGGAACTCGTCCTGGGCTTGTATCCTTCCTTCTCCCCGTCTGGTCTGGCCCTTGGGCGGCTCTGGTGTTCTTGGGTTTTTGCGATGCGGTTGGTTGCTCCCCCCGTGTCCGCTTCTTCCTTCATCTTCTTTTCCCAGTGTCTCTTTTTGATTTCGTACGGTGTACGATGGATCAGCTTGCATTTGCTGTCCCCCAGCATGTGATCTTTCCCGCAGAGTTGGCACTTCAGCTTGCAGGTGTGGTCCTCTGGTGGATTTTCCTGTCCACAACCACGGCATTTGATGTTTGCCGGGTTTGGACACACGTCGATTCTATGGCCTAGTCTTCCGCATGCCTTGCATACTTCGTATTTCTTCTTATACAGGTAGCATCTGTGCGGGGCTCCCCCAAGGATGACTGTCCTCGGTACTCTCTCCTCCTTGAAGAGTATTAATATAGTCGTGGAATCTTTCCCGAGTCTTCTTACCCCGATAACCTCCGGGTTTGCCTTGTGCCTCAGCATCTGCATGATCTCCTCTTGGGTGAAAATCCTATCCACCCCGTGCACCACTCCCTTGCCGCAGCCGTCCGGAGTGGCCACGTAGGCGAAGACTGGCACCTGTTCTTCCTCCCCCAGCTTTATTAGATTTATGCTCACGTATTTCATCTTCCTTTCCTCACTGGTCGTAGCGATGAGGATGGAATGTTTCGTGTTGGGTATCACGATGTCTTCCTCTTCCGTTTACTGAATATTCACGCCCGCCGACGCCTTGATCATTCTTGTTAAGTATGCAGGTCCACGTTTAAGGAGTCTATCTAGTCCACCTTTGGGTCGGAGAATAATCTTGTCCGCTCCCTCCGGTATTTGTGCCTCCTGTTTCTCTACTGAAAATGCTGCCAGTTTTATTCCGGCCTGCCGGAGCCTGAACTGCTCGGCCTCGATTTCCCTCCTGCTCTTCTCGAGCGGGACAACCTTCTTCCCTCTGCACTGGAACCACTGTCCCGGCGCCGTGAACTCCCGCGGGTCCACTTCGTCACCTTCAACCACCTCCATGATGGCTGCCCTCGTTTCAAATTTCCCGCGCTCTTCGTGCCGCGCGCCGTGGCGTTGCTGCTCCTCACGCTGTTAGGCTTAGCTCGCTTCGCCTCAAAAATCCTGGATTATTCGAAAAATCGGACTCACTTGGTGGAAAACTTCGTATCCTCGTATTCCCGGCGAGTTCCGACACCCGATTCTTCACTCGTTTTCAGTCGATGGGCAGAATTTCTCCCGATAACAGCGTCAAAGCATGGAGCTGTGCTGAGACACGTCTGATCATGCCGGCCCCCTAGCGGCCAACCCCCCTCATTCCCTGGAACCACGGCAGCCACGACGTCACGGGCACACTTCCGGTAGCCGTGAAAATCGTCTGCTCGTGCCGCCGCGCGACCCTCTCGGGCAAGCGCGAGCCAGGGCATTGCCTTCGCGCATATGGTTTCAATTTTCCTCTGCCGCCTCCTTCTGTCGGGAGTTCCAGAGCCACTCGCACGGCTCTTCGTGGGCACGCATAGGGCTCGATGCCCATCATCACGCCGTAAGAGCGAGCAGTCGCACCTTGAGGTCCGGGTTTATTACTGCTAACTACAACAGACGACAAGCAAAGAAACCCGACGCGCGCCGCAATCCAGGAAGGCGAAGAAAGACCGGAGAGATGCCGCCACGCCGCCGACGCTGCTGCTGGGGTGCTAGGAGCGACAACCGGAAGTTGCAAAGCGAACGTCATCTGACGACATATTCAAAGGCGGGGCCCAGTCCCAGACCTGTTTTCTTTATTTTTGTCTGGTGCCCCGCGTGTACGAGTTGAGGGGGGAGAGGAGGAGCGTAATTTTTAATCGTCTATATCTTCGTTGTTATTGATGCTAGCTTAAAAATCCATGCGTTGGGGTGACGAGTGATTAAATGCCTATCTCTCGTCTGCTTTACGTAGTCTCAGTTAATTTATTGCATAGTCCCTTTAAGAAACCTGTTCTTTAAAAAAATTTATTCGGCGCTGAAACACCTGGCATATAGCTTTGAGTTACTGGCGATTTTCACGAAATCGACGCCACAGTTCGATGTATCGGCGCTTGAAGCAATGCCATTTTGCAGCGCAGAGAAGACTTCGACCGCAGATTCAGGTGTTGTTGTGATAGTTTTCTTATACACGGTTCTGCTGAACATTTTATATTCTGGCAACATTCTGATTTAGCCCCGGAACACTTTCTGCTTGAACAAAAGCTGGTGCGTCACGTGTACCGGTGCCTCGACTCTTGCACTCTCTCTCCCTTGGCCGTCACGTGCCGCCATCTCAAAGTAAATATTTATATGCCGCGCTCTTGCCGTGTCCTGCACGGAATCCTTGGATTGCTGCGCTGCCTTATCCAAACTAGTGAGACACGAGTCGTCTGCATCAGCGCTTTTGAAGCGAGAGCTCCACTACGCCACATGTTTCCCCAAGGTCACCGGGTGTTGCAGTTTGACGTTCAGCAGAAGGAGCGCCGGAGGTGTGACTGTGACGTCAGACCACGTGACTCGCCGCAGCTCTGACCACCGCCGCGCCGATGCTCCGACTGCGGTGCGCCGACCGCTGCTTCACCAGATGTGGTCATGTGATTATGCACGTGACTGGGCGTTCGCCAAAGGAGGCGTCGCCGCTCTCGCATGCACTTCCGAACGCAGTGTGCCTAAAACGCCTGACATGTGTCAAGCAATAAAAGGTGTCTTAGATGCAAAAACGCGATTAATAATTCTGCCGGACTGCATGACAATCCATTCTAGCCAAGCGTAGCAAAGTGTAATGGTTTCACTTTAACTAGGCTTAGAAGAGCCAAACCACTGCCAATTTTTTTAGATCGCTGCGCGACATGTGCCGTCTGCACCAGTGCAAACCTTTTCAAACGCCGCGCCATTGACACCGGAAGCGCTTTGGGGCGAGTATCATCATGAGTGCCCATGTTTGTTTACAAACAACAAAACCGCGTAAAGACGGTGTTTTTATACGCACGGTTTTGTTCTTCGTAAACATGGGTGACGCCAGCGCCCTCTATTGCTAGATTGGTGGCTCAAAAGCAGAGAGGTGACAAGGTTAAAAGTGTAAGAGTGAAAATGTGTTTAAAGAAAATAATAATAATAATTGGTTTGGGGTAAAGGAAATGGCACAGTATCTACCTCATATATCGTTGGACACCTGAACCGCGCCGTAAGGGAAGGGATAAAGGAGGGAGAGAAAGAAGAAAGGAAGAGAGAGGTGCCGTAGTGGAGGGCTTCGGAATAATTTCGACCCCCTGGGGATCTTTAACGTGCGCTGACATCGCACAGCACACGGGCGCCTTAGCGTTTTTCCTCCATAAAAAGAAAATGGCGAATTCTAAGACCAAATTATCATCATCATCATCATCATAAGCGCGGCTACACCCACTGCAGGACAAAGGCCTTTCCCATATCTCTCCAATTAACCCTGTCCTTTGCCAGCTGCACCCACCCTATGTCTTCAAACTTTCTAATTTCATCCGCCCACCTGACCTTCTGCCGCCCCCTGCTACCCTTGCCTTCTCTTGGAATCCACTCCGTTACCTATACTAAGGACCAGCGGTTATCTTGCCTTCGCAGTATATGCCCTGCCCAAGCCCATTTCCTCCTCTTTATTTCGACTAGGATGGCATTAACACGCGTTGCTCCGTTACCCACTCTCCCCACTTCCGGTCTCTTAACGTTAGGGGCCCCGAAACACATAATCAGTGCATTGTTTTGCCTCCTGGTTGCATATAATGAGTTATAGTGATGCTATTAGCATCGGTCGTACCGCGTATACTCTGGTTTTTAATATTTTAATTAGCTCGCAAAAACAAATTCATGGCGCTAACGGTGTCACCATACAGTGGCGGTTTTAGCAGTGGATATGACATCACTTAGCTAGAGCTTTATGATTGGACAAACAGTAAGTATACTTCTAATTGGGTTAATAAATATATATACGTTTTTTCAAGTTTTTGTGTTTATATTACATCAGCAAAACCAACTTGTTTGTCTTAGATAAAAGCACTGTAAAGCAAGTAAAACAAAAACACACCACCAGAAGCTCTGGCTATGTTTTGCATCGGGGTACTTTGCGCTTCTCTGTAAACATCCTACGACCTAGCACACAACACTTATGGCTTCTCTTTATGTATCTGAGAACGGCTTTGCGGAATCGATCTGATCGAGCCATTGCACAACGTTCGTTACAGTCCCAAGGAAGAATGCAAAGAAAAAAGCCGTTCGTTTCACATTTAGCAGTGCGCATCGTCAGTCTGTGGAGGATCTTCGGGTGGCGGTGCCAGATGGCGCCACGCGCCCGTCAACACCGCGCGCTCCTTGCTCGCCGTGACCAACCAGCCCGCTAGGAGCGGCGGGCAATGGTAGGCGGTAAGCAGTAGCGGTACGCGCTATGCTAAATGTGTCTGATATCTTGCGCAAGCTGTCACACCGTCGCAGTATCTCGCGCTCGAGTTCGGATCCAGTTCGGATCGCGTTCGGATCCATAACTCAGGGAACGCCACTTAGTGTTCCCTTCTGCGCCATCGGCGTGACGGTGAAGCATCGCCGAGTCAGCTGGGCGTTCAAATGGTTGTTGCAACCGTGCATACAGCGCTACCAGCCTTGGCAAGAACGAATTGCAGAGGACAGACAACCATGGAGTGCATACTTCCGCCACGTGCTCAGATAAGCTGTTTTGATTGGTCGCACTAAGTGTCGTCATTGGGAGAGTGAAATGGGAATGGGAAGCTGCGCTAAAATCGAGTTGCGGGTAGCATTTTGTTTGCTTGTATTTTGAAATTTCTTCATTGAATATCTCCCGTTCCTTTGCATCGATTTTTGTCATTCTTTTTGATTCAGCGTCTGTGTCACATAAAGAATCAATCTGAAGTGTAACCGGCGTCCGTTCAAGCACTGTTTCGCAGCCCCTTTAACGTTACACCTATCATGTTTCTTTCCGTGGCTCGCTGCGTTGTACTTAAGCTGAACCCTTTTCGTTAGCCCCCACGTTTCTGCCCCGTAGGTGAATAGCGGTAAGATACAGCTGTTGTATACTTTTCTCTTGAGAGATATTGGTAAACTGCGATTCATGATCTGAGAGAACCTGCCCTATTCACTCCACCCCATTCTTATCCTCCCAGTAATTTCCCCCTCATGATCAGGATCAGCTGTCACTACCTGCCCTAAGTAGACGTATTCCTATACAACTTCCAGGCTCTCACTGCCAATTGTGAACTGCTGTTCCCTTGCAAGACTGTGGAACATTACCTTGGTTTTCTGCATGTTAATTTGTAGACCCACCGTTCTGCTCTGCCTGTTTAACTCATTGATCATGATTTGCAGTTCACGTCCCTAATGACTCAGCAAGGCAATGTCTTCAGCGAATCGCAGATTATTTAGGTATTCTCCATTAATTCTTATCCCCGACTGTTCCCTGTTCAGGCCTCGGAATACCTCCTGTAAACAGGCGGTGAATAGCATTGGCGAGATCGTGTCTCCTTGCCTGACGCCCTTCATTATTGGAATTTTATTGCTGACTTTATAGAGGACTATGGTAGCTGCATTGTTCTTATATATCTCTTCGAGTATTTTGACATAAGGCTCATCTACACCCTCATTCCGCAATGCCTGTATGAGTGCTGAGGTTTCCACTGGGTCGAATGCTTTCTCATAATGAAGGCTATATATAGGTGTTGGTTATAGTCTGCGCATTTCTCTATCACCCGATTGAGAGTGTGAATATGATTCATTGTGGAATATCCTTTACGAAAGCCTGCCTGATCATTTGGTTGATTAAAGTCTAAGGTTGCCCTGACTCAATTAGCGATTACCTTAGTAAATACTTTGTAGGCAACGGACAGTAAACTCATCGGTTGGTAATTTTTCAAGCCTTGACGTCTACTTTCGTATGAATTAAGATAATGTTAGCGTTCTTCCAAGCTTCTGCTGCGTCCGAGGTCGAAAGGCATTGCGTATACAAGGTGGCTAGTTTTTCTAGCAAAATCTCCCCTCCATCCTTCAACGGATCTGCTGTCACCTGATCCTCCTCAGCTGCTTTTCCCCTTTCCATTGCTCCGAAAGCTTTCTTTACTTCCTCTTTCGTTATCGGCGGGATGTACCATTGCTGTGTGCTACTGCCTTCCTCATTAGCGTCCTGATTACGTTTTCTACTGTATTGATTTGTGTAATTTTATGGCTACTTTACCTATCTTATCCATATTGCTAATTACATTGCCCTCCTTGTCTCTTAACTCATACATTTGGTTTTTACCTATGCCTAGTTTCCTGTTCGCCGCTTTTAGGCTACCTCGTTCATTAGAGCATGCTCGATTCTCTCCATATTAAACTTCCTTATGTCGACTACCTTGCGCTTATTTATTACTTTAGATAGCTCTGCTAGTTCTATTCAGTCTGTAGAGTTAGACGCCCTCGTGCTTTGACGTTTCTTAATCAGATCTTTCGTCTCCTGATATAGCTTGCGGGTATCCTGCCGAACGGTCATACCGCCTACTTCTACTGCGCACTACATAATAATAGCCGTCAGATTATCTTTCATTGTATGAACATTAAGATTGTCTTCCTCAGTTAAAGCTGAATATCTGTTCTGCAGTGACTTCCCAAATTCCTCTATATTCACTCATACCGCTAACTCGTTAATGGACTTCCTCTTCACTATTTTCTTCCGTTCCGTCTTCCAAGCCTAAGCTAATTCGGGACGTTGCCATTCTGTGATCGCTACAACACACCTTTCCGAGGACGGCCACATGCTGAACGATGCCAGGCCGACATAGAGAAAGCAACAGAGAAACGCTCCGTGGAAAAGTTGGATTATAATCAGTTAGAGCTGCTCATTAGTACAAATATAAAACAAGTAAAAGGAGTAAACCACAGGAGAGGAAAGAGGGAGCCACGAAGCTGGTGGAATAAGGAAAGTAGGGAGGCCATCGAACAACGACAGGTGGATTCAAGGAAACACAGAGAAACAAAGAAAGCGCATTTATCTGAGGAGGAAACAGGCCGAAAATGGGAATCTTATCGGCAAAAGAAACAGCAAGTGCAGGTCCTCGTCCAGGGTGAAATAAAGCAGTCCACTGATCGCGGACTGGCTGAAGTTATCGATGCAAGTAAAAGGGGCCAAGCAAATTCTGGAACCATATAAGCTGGCTGTGTAAAAAGAATGAAAGAAATCAGGAACAGATTCAAGATGGCGAGGAGAAATGTTTAGAGGGAGACGACGCTAAGAAATACAGCAGTTATAGCTGAGTTATTTAGGAGCGACGATAGATAATCTCTCCAAATAAGAGCAACACAGGCCAGCATAATAGAAAGCTGCTTAGAGCTGACCAATCTTAACTGGAGAAAGATCGAAATAAATATTCCTACATATATACCCGCGGGGATATACAAAATTTCAATAAAGCTGCTCGACTAACTTTGTCGAATAAGCAAGTCATGAAAGCATTTGAAACAGTCATAACATATAAGCAAATTCCGCACAGCTGAACACAGAGTAAAATTAATTTGATTTATGAAGGGAAAGGAGCTGAGATGCACATATAATCCTTCGGAACGATTACGATAGCGTCCGTTATATGCAGGCTGGCAATGCAGGCGGCGAAATTAAAAATGCAGTCATGGGTAGAAAGTAATACGTGTTCACAAGTGGTGGGCGAATAGACGATAGTCTCTTCGTGCTTACCCAATGCATAGAAATAGCTACTGCGGAAAACAGGCCCCTCTATTTAGCCTTCCTGGACATAAGCGTTGCGTACTGCCAAAAGTATGCACTAACTAGGTTGGACAGCTGGATTTGTAGCAGCTAACCATTGTAGTAGGCTACAGTTCACCATTAAATGCTCATCGTCTCTTACTTAATTCAAACGATTGCAACGCTGTTTTATTTGTACCTAGATCACTTTTTTCTCTAAGAAATAACATCCTTATGCGTGTATTTTCTTGCTGGGTTATTATTTCTGAGCTTTTAAATGTTTTCCTGCCGTTTTATTGATGTTTCTAATTGTTATTGTAGTTTTTGTTCCTTATTTCGCTTTATTTGATGCTTACTCCTTGCAAAACTAACGTCTAATAACTACATCTACTTTCTCACAATAAGCCCCACTATAGCTTTCCTCATGGTCGAGATAGATTTGTAACACGGGAGTAATTACTCATTGGCATCCACCCAAGCGCAGCCATACGGTCAGAAACAACCTAGTTGAAGAAAAACCTGTTCTGGTCCGGGGTTGGAGCCGGGGAACACCACTTCACCGGAACAGTAGCTCTACCAATTGAGCTAGACGGAACGGCTAGCACATGGTTGGGCGAGCGAGCGGCAAGCTTATGCTTGTACTTTTCGAGCAGTGTGGGCCTGCGCCAGCAGGGTTCCTCGCATGCTTTAATTGGTGCACTATTCTACACATCCCAGATCCGTCGTTTATGCTCTTTCGCGCAGTACATCAAAGGCGCCTACGGATGATGGCATCTAGCAAGAGATCGGGGCTCACCTCGCCAGCGTCTTCACTGGGCGGCGAGTCTGTGGCGAAGCGTCCGTACGCGTCCAGTCTGGGGGCGTCCTCGTTCGCCCGTCGACCACCCGACGGGTCCGGAGGAGGGCCAGGAGCGGGATTGGGGTCAGGAGGGGGATTGGGGTCAGGAGGCGGGTTGGCGTCAGGAGGGGGATTGGGGTGAGGAGGCTTATTGGGGTCAACAGGTGGGACCGCAGCGCTTGAACCACCAACGGTGGTCGAACCGCCACCCGCGGGCCCACCCGCAGAACTGCCGGCCTCGGTCGCGTTGCCCGTCTTGTTGCCGCCGCCTTCATCCAGGAGCATGAAGGCGGCCACCGCCCCGGCACCGCAGACGGCTAGCACGCAGGCCAGGCAGAGGCAGAGGCCCATGCCCGAGCCGCCGCCGCCGCCGCCTCCGGCTGTCGTTTTCTCCTTTCCGCCGCCCCCGGTCGACATCGAGGACATCGACGACTTCTCGGAGTCATCGTCGTCGTCCGCCATGGCAGCGACGGCGGTGGGCCGAGGGCGAACGCAGCTCCTGCGGGGGCCGCGCCTTCTTCGCTCGGCGGCACCTCTTCGTCGTCGCTGTGGCACGAGGGAGGGATGCGTGATATCGCCCTCTTTGTACGCGCCCGGAAATTCCGCTGGTTTCGGCCATTGCAGAACTCAGCGCAGAAAAAAGAAGTCTGCTAGACAGAACAGGTGCTAAAATTGAATTCAAGCTTTACGCAGAACAAGAATGAAATATATACTTCGTCTGATAACGTCATCCGGCCACGCTCACAAAACGCTTTGATACTGTAACATGTATACACATTCCAGTGATTGGATTGCAAAACATTTATTTCGTCAGAAAATGGAAATGGAGATGATCCATGCTAGGTAGCTATGAGCCCACGGCTGGCAGCGACCTGAGTAGCCCATACAATGGCCCATGTTTGAATCGAACGCCCGGGTCTGAGCTGACCAACACTGTCTCCCAAGAGTAGGAACTTGGGTCAGAGATTCCGGTGGCGGCTCCTCTTTAGAGTTTCACCATATGTTATCGTAACTGACTATTTCGCCACATAGTATAGATTCCCGGTCGTAAGTACCGGGATAGAATTTTGATAGGAGTCATGAAGGATCGCGTCTGGAGTCGCCTCCAGGCGGTCTCCTGCTTCTTGTTTAAGGTTTTGTCTGGAGGAGGAAGATCCTCCTTTTAGTTTGAAATGATTAGTAATGCCGTGATATGATGCTAGGCCGTCGTTCGACAAACTCTGAGTAACTACTACATCCCCTGCTGAGTTGACGAATACTCGAGCCTTGATGCGCGCCGCTTTGTTATCAGGCTTCCCCGAGTGATCCGGGACTCATATCAACTCAATAGTTCAAAGTTTTTTGTTTGTCCCAATATATTGCCGCCTGAAAAATTCTGCCCCTCGCATAATTGCGCAATGTGAATTTAGAGTCGCTTAGTATATAGCATCATAATTGGTGTTAATGATGCCAAGGGCGATAGACGCCTCTTGTGCCGTTTCTGAGCATCTCGTATTAGTGGTGCCGGAGACTGTCAGTCTGCTTTGCTTGCCCACCGCCGCTAGTGCGAACGCTTGTTTCCATGGGTATTCGCGGCATCTGCATATACGCAGTGGAACACACACGCACACACGCCATAGACGCAGATGGCAGTAGAACTGCGGAGGCTTCGTTGTATATATATTTCAATTCATTCCAAATCATTTTATTCGTCGGAACGAGTTTGGTGCTAAGAGGTCGCGTTAAGTGGTTGAGAGTACATAGCCCTTGACGACTTTATCAGCCCACTCCACCGCCAGAACTTGCGTTCTGGGATCAGAGCTATCCAGCACGGCATCCCACCGCTCGAGAGGAGGATCAGTAACTAGGTCCCCCATGGGTGGCTGTATTTTTCAATCCCATAGGATATATGAGCGCTCTTTGGCAGAAGTGTCTAGAGTTCGGGTTGTACTAATTCGGATAAATGTGCGCGAGGAGTGATGGGGTGCGTGTACCGATCTTGCCTGTAGACGATGCTATGTGACCTCTTGTTCTTTAGTCAGGCTTTTGTGCTGAGGGGGGAATGTTCTCCTCTATAGTTTAAAATGATTGGTTAGATCATGAAACGTGATCATGGGGTCATTTGTGAAATTCAGGGATCCAGACTAATCCACTGCCCGGTAGACGAAAACTCGGGCTTTATTGTGAGCTGCCTCGTTCCCCGGACTCCCCAAATGAGCTGGGACCCATATCAGCTCGGAGTAATTCGGTGAGAGTTTGGTGGCGTTAAGGATTTCAAGGGAGGTGTTTGTAATTCGCCCGTGTTGCGAAATCAGCAGTAAAATTCCAATCAGGAAGGGTCTCAGGCAGGGAGACACTGTCTCGCCAATGCTATTCACCGCCTGTTTATAAGAGGTATTCAGAGGTTTGTACTGGGAAGAATTTTGGTAAGAGTTAGTGAAGAATACCTCAGTAATCTGCAATTCGCCGATGACACGTTCCTCAGGGGATGAATTCGAAAGACTGAAATTACTTAGGCAGAGAAGAACGGGGGTCTGAGAACTATTATTATGCACGTTCAGCACTGTCGTAAGAGAAGAGTAGTGTACTATTGCAGCGAGGTGCTGGAAGTGGTAAGCGATACGTCTACTTAGGTCCAGTAGTGACCGCAGATCCGGATCACGAGAGGGAAATAACTAGAATAAAGACAGGGCAGGAGCGCCTATGGCGGGTTCCCTCAGATCATGAATGGCAGCTTACCAATATCCCTCAAGAAAGGTGTATACAAGCTGTACCTTACCTGGTACAAACTTATGGGGCAGAAACGTGGAGGCTAACGAGAATGGTTCAACCTAAATTGAGGACAATGCAGCATGCATTGGAAAGGAAACTTATAGGTGTAACGTCAAGGGACGGGAAGAGGGCAGAGTGGGTCGCAGAACAATCTCGGGTTAATGACATCCTAGTCGACATCAAATGGGCTTGGGCAGGGCAAGTAATGAGAAGGCAAGATAACCGTTGGCGGCTAAGGGTAACGGCCGGCCGGACTGAATACCAAGAGAAGGCAAGCGTAGCAGGGGGCGGCAGAAAGTCAGGAGGGCGGATAAGCTAAAGAAGTTCGCGGGTATAAAATGGCTGCAGCTGGCACAGGACAGGGTCAGTTCGAGAGGTGTGGCAGAGGCCTTTGTACTGCACAGTACGTACTCAGGCTGATGGTGATGATGACGAAGACATTGGAGAGAGGCAACTGTCTCTGAAATTTAGTCGAGTGTGATCCTGTTAAGTCAGAAGCCCAATACTGACTGCGATATCTTGCCCGCGATGGACCAGCAGAAGAGGGGGGCTGTGGAAAAAAGATGTGAAGCCAGTTTTCCCACGAGCAGTTCTAGCGGGCGGTTGGCGTTCGTGTGTGGGGCGGCGAAGAGATATTCCCTAATGGTCTCTGGAGATGTGAGCCCGGTAATCTACACGGCAGACTAATTCAGATGAGAGTGGAAAAGGTAAAGTCAAGCACTTATATACAAACCTCTCGCGTACACACGTAGACGCACAGGATTTCCATAGACAGGGTGTAAGACCTGTGTCTTCCATGAAATTTTAAGCACTCTTTCATTGCACGTAACGCCGACGCTGTGTCACGCCAGGGTGATAAATACATTCGCCGCCCTGAGGATAGAGTCGTGACGTAGACCTAATTAACTTTAAAGGGGGGGGGGGGGAGGACCGCAGCGGTGGCCTAGTGGTTGAGCACCGCCTCGCATGCGTGAAGTGCGGGGCTCAATCTCCAGTGCCGCCGGGTGCCCACCGGTGATACAATAGGTAAAACCTTCCGTTGGTCTGGTGCATTAAGGGCCTACACAAGTGCGGCCCTTTCCCGCATAAATACTATATGTGTACATGATTGCGCGCTGATCTTATAAGGACAGAAAAGAAAATCAGCAGTTGGTAACACTGGCCACGGTCCGCGGCGTAACATAACTGCACTTAAGAATTACAACAGAGATCAAAATCAACCTTTTAATGTTAGGCCGCATCAAACAAGCCAGAAAGATCAAAACCCTTGAGCTTGCAATTTCGACTCGTGATTGCTTGATTTTTTAGGTAAACAGAAAAATTTTACCAGCGGTCTGCATTTTCTCACGAAGGAATTCTGTTCGGTGCTCCTGAATGTGGGCGGAGCTCTACTGCAAACTTAATTGTATCCGACTATAGTCCATCTGCAGCGTACGTTGGTCACATATATGCGGTGATAGAAGAGGCAACGTAGCTGTTGTTTGAAGCGGCAGCCAGCGGGTCATTCCAACTTTATAATACAGTCGAGATTAGCGCTCAAAATGTGTTTTTGACTAGCGGGCGAAAACGCTGTGATCGAGTGAGCTGACGACAGTTGCCAAGAACCGTTCGCAACTATTTTTTATTTATGTTTTTATTTATCACATACTGCGGACCAAATACGGTCCAAGCAGGAGAGCCACAGTACAAAACAATAGAGTACAAAACTTCGGCCTTGAAAGAAAAAAGAAACATGACGACGAAACAAGTACTAAAAACGACGATCAACACTTATACAACGCTAAATAGGCACAGGGTGAAAGAAACAATACGCAGTGTAAAACACACAGCGCGTCACAGGCAGCGCCAACCGACAGTTCAAATTACTCAGGGCAGGCAAGCAAAGGAGAATCATGAGGCAGTGCGTTCTAATCAGTAATCGTATTAGGAAAAAAAATGAATACTTATAGGCATTCGTGCGGGAAAAATGGGTTCAATGTAGTGTTTATAATTATGAAGAGATTTTTTAGATGACTCTTTAGTTATGAAATCCTGGAGGTCTATGTTTAGTATTGAAATATACAAACGACCAAGAAATTTAATTCGAGCCGTTTTTCTTCGTTCTCTTAAGCATTCAAGCTTTGGTTCTTGCAACATAGCAGATGGAGAGTCCCGGCGTTTGTAGCTGTTGTATATAAGACGCGCGGCTAGCCTGTGATTTTTTTTCAATTTTTTCTATATCTACCGTTGTGTGAGGGTCACACAATACCAGCGTACTCCAACGAAGGTCTTACCACCGCTTTGTACGCCTTGCTTTTCAGTTCACTTGACGATCTTCCTAATTTGTATTTTAAGAAGCATAATTTTTTACGAGCTGAAGAGCATATGTTATCAATGTGCGCCGTCCATTTAAGCCTGTTTGTAATTGTGGCGCCTAAATACTTATATTCCACTACTTGTTTAATCATATTACCGCCCATATTATATGAAAATTCCAGCTTTTTTCTTATATTAGTAAGCAAGTATTCATCCACTTTACACATATCCGAGAAATGAAGGTACAATTGCGAAGTTCTTGCCATTCATATCGCCATTTAGCTATCACGTTGTGGCCAGAAAGCCGTGTTTAATCTATACCAGAATGGACTGAAGCTTCATGAAAAATCTTTTTCTGCAAACGTGCGCCTTAAAGTACAACCAATATACTTAATTCATATGAGCTCATTTTATAAGCACTGCACTGCTTTCATGCAATATTAATGCATAAACAAAACACAGAATACGAATGAATTGACGACACGGTGTCGTGGCGTCAACAGATTACGTCGACGGCCGGGTCACTGGGCTGAAACTCGTTACCAACCTGCAGAATGCTCTAAATCACTGCTTTTTGAACTCTTCCCGCCTTTGCAGAAACAACATGTCTGGCAAGTTCGCACATCGTAGAATAGCAGAATATGCTCATTTCTCACGCGTATCTTACGCTGCAAACCACTGCGATTGCACGCGCCGCGCAGAGCGATCACCGGCTCGGCGCTTCAGGAAGAGGCCGCGTGTCGCCGCCACCATCGCTGGAACGACCGAATAGCCCTTGGCATCCACAAGTTATGCTGGCCGCCATGGCCCTCTTGAAATACCATCCATTACACACGCAGAGTAGTCGCTCTCCGGTACGACACTCAGTGGATCTTTGGAACATTTTCCAGCGACGATACTTTGCTTGACCCAGCGATGACGCCCCGAATACTGCCGCAAAATTACTCGTACGTGTGTTGAATGGCTGAAGCAGCCACTGAAATACGATAGGCCCCTTCATAAAACACCTGAGACGACACAAAACAAGCCTCAAAATCATCTTAGTGAAGCGGAGAGCATGCAGGCATTAGAGCGGGATACATTTATGGCGGGAATAATGCAGTTTTTCCCCTAGAATTAAGGCACTGTAAAGGGTTCGGAAACGCCTTTTGAGCATAGTACACAAACGCGCTCAATGACTCCATTCTCTCGCCATGAACGCCTGAGCAAAATAACACAAACGCAGCAAAGAATCCACAATCGTGCGCGAAAGTTGAGTCGTTTTCGGTGACTTTTTCACGATCGCGCCATCCTCCGTCGCATTCTCCTGCGTAATTTTGATCATAGATGGCTATTGGTTAGACTCAGGCGTCACGCAGCTTTCATGGACGCGGCCAGTTAGTAGCGCAACTCCGGCAGGTCAGGAAGCTCTGCCCCTTGGGGAATTCCCGCGCGAATCAGCATTGGGGCCGGCGGAGGAGCGCCGACCTTCGACGCGTAATGCGACAAGAGCACAGGGAAAGACGCGAAAAACGAACAATTAAAATTAATTTTTAGGGAAAGGAGATGGCGCAGTATCTTCCTCACATTTCGGCGGACACCTTAACCGCGCCGTAAGGGAAGGGATAAAGGAGAGAGTGAAAGAAGAAAGGAAGATTTGATTTGAAGAAAATAGCGCCAGAGCATGCAAACCACGAAAAGACAAGGACGAGACACAGCGCTTTGTGTCTCGTCCTTGTCTTTTCGTGGTTTGTATGCTCTGGCGCTATTTTCTTCAAATCAAGTATGCACCAACTCGCCCAAAAAGAATTGTTAATGAAGAAAGGAAGAGGTGCCTTTAGGGCTCAGGAATAATTTCGACCACCTGGGGATCTTGAACGTGCATTGACATCGCACAGCACACGGGCGCCTATGCGTTTTGCCTCCATCGAAACGCGAACGCCACGGTCGGGTTCCAACCCGAGGACTCCGGATCAGTAGCCGAGCGCCCTACCCACTGAGCCACCGCAGTGAGTAGACGCGAAGACGCTTAAATTCAAATTTTGATAGCAGATAAATCAGCTTCTACTAAACGCATTCAAGCATTTATGGAGCGAAACAGACAGACAAAAACATTTTATTGAACAAGTGAGTTTTAAACCCAGCTGGGTCCCTGGGCCACTGTGCGGTCCCGCACTGCATCAAGGAGGTCATGTCGGGACATGACGTCGGCAGCGAGTCACCGCAGCAAGCTGCGATGTCGGGTCTGCAGACATAAGCAGGACCTCCCAGTCCTCCCAGCTCGAGATGGCGTGCTGTCCCCGCGGGGGAGGGTCGGCAGGGCAGCCGAAAAGGATATGGGAGAGTGTGGCGTGGGGGTCACCGCGTAGGGAGCATGCAGGGAATGTGCCGCAATAGTGGGATAAAAGCTGAGGGCCTGACAGAGAGCGGGTCTGGAGGCGTCTGAAGAGGATCTGTTGAGAGTGCGTAAGAGAGGGGTGGGGAGGAGGGTAAGTACGACGGTCCAAACGGGGTATTTGCGTGAGCTCCGCAAAGGTGTGCGCCCGCTCCCTCGAGAGTCCTGGATCGAGACCGTCTTGAGCCCGGCAAATCGAACCTCGGGCCAATTTATCGGCAGCCTCGTTTCCAGGGTTCCCAGAGTGAGCCGGCACCCACTGAAGCTCTACCCTGCGCGGTAAATTTTGGGTAGCGGTGTTCAACAATTGCCAGGCAGGGGCGTGAATCCTGCCCTGGCAAAGTTGGACAGAGCCGTTTTGGAGTCGCTGAAGATGTATTGGGCGTCCGAATGTGCAAGGGCTAGGGCGATGACGGTCTCCTCTGCCTCCTCAGGCGTAGAGCCCGAGGGAAGACGGTGAGTTAGGGGGTGAGGTAGAGTTAGATTGTAGGCAACTGCTACCGCTTCATGCGCTGGACATGCGGCGTCTACCCAAACGGCATCGTGGGCTTGCCCATAATACTTATGGAGGGCATTAGCGCGAGCTACGCGGCGAGGGATGTGATATTGGGGATGGACGTTTCGAGGAAGGGGTTTCACAACGAGAGGTTTATGATGTGTCGAGGGATGGCTATAAGGGTTGACTGGTTAGCGGGTATGTTGATGCGAAGGGACGAGAGTATATGGCGGCCAGTGGCGCTCGAGGGAAGCCTAAGGTACTGTGTCTGAAGGTGCGCGTCAACTAGTTCCTGAATGGTGTTATGCATGCCTAGTGCAAGAAGTTTGGCTGCGCTACGAGGTAGGTTTAGGGCTGCCTTAGTCGCAGTGTTGTGCCCTGGACCGCCTCGATCCTCGCCCATTAACAGAGCAAAAGATCCTCGGTCCGTGGCCACAGCAGTCGACTGCCCTCAAGGCATACAAGGCACTATTTGCCTACTTGAGAGCGACTGGACTGAGTGACAAATTGTGACAGCGTTGTGCGTGTGTGTGTGTTATGCCTTTTTTCCCTTCTCTCTTCCTCCTTTTAGTCCCCTAATCCCTCTTCCCCAGTGCAGGGTAGCCAACCGGAACCCCTTTCTGGTTAACATCCCTGCCTTATATAATTGGTTTTTGGGGAAAGGAAAAGGCGCAGTATCTGTCTCATATATCGTTGGACACCTGAACCGCGCCGTAAGGGAAGGGAGAAGGGAGGGAGTGAAAGAAGAAAGGAAGAAGGAGGCGCCGTAGTGGAGGGCTCCGGAATAATTTCGACCACCTGGGGATCTTTAACGTGCACTGACATCGCACAGCACACGGGCGCCTTAGCGTTTCTCCTCCATAAAAACGCAGCCGCCGCGGTCGGGTTCGAACCCGGGAACTCCGGATCAGTAGTCGAGCGCCCTAACCACTCAGCCACCGCGGCGGGTACCATGCCTTTCCCTCCTCCTCTTTATCTATCTATCTAGTCGCAAGGCGGATCATTGCGTTCACGCGTTCGGTTTCCATGCGGTTCAATTTGAGATATGGGGTTGCGTATAGAATGCGGCTAAGCGTAAATGCGTGCACTAGTTTCATGTTGTCCGCTTCTTCTAAACCCTTGTTAAGGGAGGACACTCGGCGTAGAAGGTGCAACATGTATTGCGTGGAGGCCTTGAGTCTTTTAAGGGTGTGCTCATTTCGTGGAGGCCAAGTGGAGGCCAAGAATGCGGAGGGTGGGTGTGATGGGGATATGGGATCCTTTTAAATTTATTTGGATGGGCGAGTTAGCACCAGATTTTGGCCTAATTAGAGCGCAGACTTAGATGGGGAACATTCGAGTCCGATGGATGACGCGTGAGAGGAGATAGTGTCAGCTGTTAACTGAAGAGTTTCCTCAATTTCCCCGTCAGAGCCATGAGTGGTCCATGGTGTACGCTCACGTGTGTATTTATAGCTGTTTTACTTGTAATTTCTAATATTTACTAGCTATCAAGTAAAGCGTTGTGCCTGATAGCCGACAGCAGTCATGTCATTGAAGTGAGCACTGTCCATGAGATCTTGCCCCTTTCGATCATTTGTTGCCTCAACTATAAGAACTCCTCGCAAAAGCGATCTAATCTTTTTTTGTTGCATGTAAAATGGGGATTATAATCGCATTATCGCTGCGGGTAAGAACTGCAGCGAGCGCATTTTGAATTGTTAGGTAATCCCAGTCAGGAACGATGCCAGTCACGGAGACGCGATCTCTCCAATAGTTCCTCGCGGTGCAGGGCTTTAGCGGACAGCTGTTCCTTTCTTTCAACAACGGGTGTCTATCGCATCGTCGTGCCCATGACTTCGAACTATACATTCGTCCTAATTCAGCACTTTATTTAAATGTAGATTAGTAAATGTCAATTAATTACTTTTTAGTTACCATTATTTTCAGAACTGGTTCTTTGCGGGGGTCACAATTTCTTCCTGATATTTTTTTGACCACCCTATTAATGAAAACGTTTGAAGGGTTTCACTGAAACATCCGTCGTGCTGATACATAACTAAAGTAATACGACATCGAAAATCATGCAACCGAACGTCGGAGAAACGGATACCTTCTCATAAAACTCAGGAAAAACTTGGTCGCCTAAAACATCACCCATGCGCAACACAGCATCTAAGCATTGCGCATCAGGCACTCAACAACTGAAATAAAGCACGCAAGACTTTGAAGAAACTGCCTTATTCCTGCACCAACTCATGAAAATTGTGAGCATGATTGAAGTAAAATATTTTGGACGGTAGGTCTCTGCAGCAGACATAAAACATTGTTACAATTGCAAGCTCCTTTATTCGTGAACACACTTTGAGCAGACAGGATAGGCTGTTCGCCGCGTGGAATCCTCCATGCCAGGACTGGAAGAAACCCACAGCCCCTTGGCTCGCCATGGCTCGTAGACCACATGACCTATGACCGTGGTGAAGGAACGATGTCAGACAGCAGCGGGAAACTTGCCTTTGACAATGCTGGCACCAGGTGGCGTGCTTGGTGATTTTTTACTCGAAGGCGTGGTTTCCTTCCTTGTGCCGCCACCTTCAATGCGGAGGTAGCGCAGCACCTGCTTTAGCGCTATAGGGAGCGGAATACAACGTCGAATATACTTCAAAGGCCTGATGAACACGCTGCAGCGTGGTATCCAGCTTGTTGATGTCGGTGGCAGCTCGGTAGTTCTCCTTTGAGGCCTTACGCAAGCGGTGGAAATTCGCGTTCAGGTCTCGCTCTTCTTCCGCCTCAGCAGAAGTTCTTGCGAAGACGCTCTGCCTCCACCTGCAGCTCCAGTTGGTCGCAAGTTTCTTCCGGCAGGGAGGAATCATCCCGTCTTGTCAGTACCTCCTGCATGAGAAGCCTTTGCACTGCGCTGGCGGCTGAGAACCTGCAGTTCTCCTTCTGCAGTTTCCTCCCCTTCTCAAAAATTATATAAAGCGCGCTTGGGACAACAGACAAGGGAGACCAAACACAAGAGCTTTTACCGTAGCCGTGGCCTCGTGGTAGAGCACCCGCCTCGGCTTCGGGAGGTGGTGGGTTCGACTCCCACTGCCGGCCGGTTACCCACCGGTTTCCTCAAAATGGGTACAAGCTATGGCCCAGCCTGGTGCTCGGCTTGCTGGGGTTACATGGCTTGGAAAAGGAGCCTGCGGCTTCAATTCCCGACATTGTGAGCTTCGTTTTTTTCTCACAAAGTCGGACAGCCGAAAAGCCGGACTAGCCCATGACCGTAGTGATACTCTGAATCGCTTCTGACGAAGGACCATAGTGTTTGAACCTGACGCTGGTTAGAGCGTACGAGTCTTGAGTCGAACTCTTCACTGGGGAGTGAAACACGAACCACCTTTGCAGGTTGAGTTGTTCGAAACTGGGTTTGCCCCCGAAAGGGCGCAGCGGGGTTTGCGGAGCCTCCTCCAAGCACACACCCCTGAAGAAGCCGGGCGCCGGGCCGGGGGTGGCTTGTACCCATTTTTACCGGTGGGTGTCCGGCGGTGGGTTTCGAACCAACCACCTCCCGCAGCCGAGTCGGAGGCCACGACTGCGGTCGTGGCCCTAGTGGCCACGACCGCGGGACCGTTCCCTTGTCTGTTGTTTTAAGTGCGCTTTATATAATTTTTGAAAACTAAAAACCAACTAGCTCAGATGTCAATTCTGCTTCCTCCCCTTCTCAAGGAGGAATTCGATTTCGCTGTCATAAAAATCTTGCAGCGAGGCGATTTCTCTCTCTAGGCGCTCCACACGATCGTAAGCCTCGTCCCTCTGGCGACGAGGATCCTCAGCCTGTAGGCCACACAACGAAAGTTTTGGGCACACGGCGCCAGTCTCCTGCTTCACTTTTTCACCCTTGCGTTCGGCGTGGAAACGTTCCTCCACGCGTTCCCTCGCTTGTGAATCTACAGGTACCAGCTTGTCAGATAGGCACACCCAACGTTTATAGATACTTTTTTAGTTCCATAACTCCTCGCAGCGCCCGTAGGGAGCGGGCGGCCTGTCGCCGTCCCCGCCACCGCGGCGCTGCAATCGCGGGTTGAGCGGGGAGAGCGAGAGTCGTCTGCTAGCGTGCAGCGTGCTAGCACGAGCACTCGCATTCGAATCATCGCTGCGCGACGGCTGTTTTGTTTCCGGCTCTTGCCCGGAGGTATTTCGTAACATATGTGTGCTTAGCGCGTATGCGAACTTAAGAGCGGTATTCTGAGCAGTGTCGCAAGCGGCCGTTTTGTACAGGCAATGACGAAATGCATGCTTCGATTCAGCATCCCGTGAGATGAACCTAACCTTGCTACTTCAATAGATTCGGATTATCCGCCGAACCACATTTTCGCGACTGGCTGTTGTCATGCATTTCGAGCAAAATTACTTTTAAGTTTTATTACAGCAATACTGGTGCAACTAAAACCCGCTGCTAGCTGTCTCAGTGGCTACGGCCCGCGGCTGCTTTCCCGAAAGCCGCGAGTTCGATACCGGTGTGGGCGAAATGCAAGAGTAACTCAAGGCCATTAACATTTAAATAAAAAATTTTATTCACAAATCCACTAAACATCGTTGCTGACAAATTTGCTGTCCATTAATTTGTCAGACAAGCTTCGCCTTCTTTCGCTCTCTTTGAGCTCTAACGGCGCTACTATTTTCCAAGCACTTTGCTCGCGCAAAGAAGTGCATGCGCGTCACTAAATAAAAGTAAATTAATTGAGCTGTGAACACCTCAGCATGCTGTGGACAACCAACACCATTCGTGTATTTTTTTACAAGAGAATCCAGCACGTTCCAAAACAGGTCGCCAAACAACTCGCCCTTTCTAGCCTGTTTTATAGTGCCCTCTACAGTGCTTACACAGGCAAACAGCTTTTCGGAAGGGTACGCGAGACTGCCACTGACATATTCACGCTCAATAATGAGCATAGCCTCACGCGGCAGAGAATCCTGCGTGCCAAGTGCGTCCGCTTGGCAGAGTTCACATTGCGTTTTCTTTTTCATTTTGAAAGCCACATAGCCTGCCAAATAGTACAAGGCTGTTTCTTCTGGTGATGGAACACTGCATCTTTTGTCGTTGGAAGCATTGGAGAGGTCCCTGAAAGGTATCGTCATCAGCTCCTGCCAGACCTGTTCTTTCATAGCCTTTTTTCTGGATAAGGGCGTCGCGACGCTTTTCTCCGAGGCTCTTGAAGGCCCTAAGTAATACACGATCAGTTCCCATCTCACAGTTCCCTTTCACAGCTACTTCAACAGGTGTGTAAAAAGAAAGCAGCCTAAATAATTGGCTAAACTTGGTCACTGTAGGGTGGTCTTCGTCACCTCCAAATGACCTCACTAGGCCAAAGAATCTCTGGAATAAAAAAAAACACTATATATGAGCATTTCTAGGCTTATTCAACGTGCCAGTCTAATTACCTCAAGCGGGTCTTGGTTTAACTTCGCTGTGAGAATATAGCTGACTCCCTTGTTGTGTAGGAAGTCTATAATGGATAGCACTGACATCAATGTCACCCGCAGGGACTCAACGGTTTGATTTGATGCAATGAGTTTGATATTTCCTCTTGCTTCTGTCCGGTTCATCATGTCGAGGAATTCCTCCAAAAACTGAAAAAATGTGTGTAGATGAAAAAAAATAAATATATTAAGCTACAACAGAAATGGTGCATTATACTATAAAAATTATTTTTTTTTTCTTCTCACATTAAGAGATTTCTGATTGATTCTTTTAAACTGAGTACACAGAAACTGATTACCTTAATTTTAGGAGAGCCTTTTCTTATTCCAGCTTGAGGAATCTTGGCATTCAGGATGTCAAAAAGATCATTTAGCAGCAAAGTAACTTTTTCCGTCTCTGCGCTGTCGGCAAAGCCAGGTACTTTTAGCTGCCGGTAGACCTTTAACCCCGTCGCCACACTGCGGCTGAAAAGCTGAAAAACAGTTTCCTGATTTTACTACAGCTACAAGTCAGCAAGCTTCAGAATATAGAAGCTTAACATATTGTTTGCCAATCAATAAACGTTGCCCACACTGGAAATATGAACTGTCTGTGGTAGGAGCGTGCATACGCAGTATTTAATCTGGAAAGAGTAATAAAATGTTGGCAGGGAAAGGCATCTGAAATATCGTACTTGTGTTGCCAGGCGAACATTCATGGTCTGAAGCCTCTGCGGCTTGACGTGATACTCTGTCAGTTTTGGCACCACTTTAATCTCAGCCTCTTTTTCCTCCTCATAAAGCCGCTCGTAGTGATGGTAGTTCACTCGATGGTCCCCGATCTGCAATAAAATTGCCACGTTTGAAGGGAATAAAAGCAAGGCACACATGCTCATTCAAAAGAAACAATTCTCCACATAAAAAGAAGGCGTGGTTATAATAACTTACCTCTCCATACTTGTGCTTCATCAAATGATTTCGGACACACTTGATTATGTGCGGCATGTCGCATATGAAATGCAAAAATGCACCGTCAGGGAGGCATGGGTGTTCCATCCTGCATTGGGCCTCGCCAAGCTTTCCGCTGACCCCAAGGTGCTTCCACATTGACTTATTGTTTCCAGCACCATCACTGATTACAGCCAAGCCTTGGGCGCCATGCTGGTGAAGCTGCAGAACAGAGTTTATTACTATTTTTGCCAGCACCCAGCCTGGTGCTCCTTCCTTTGTGGCATAGCTTGCAATGGGCTGAACCCACGAATCGAACATGGGATTGAACATTATAACTAAAGCATGGTCTGCTAGTTGTTCAGAATTCGCTTTGGCAAGATCACCATAGTCGATAAATCCATCAAATTTGCAAGATGTTCTGTTAAATTCCGTTGTTTCCCGCAACTTCACCTCATCAATTATTGTACAGCCATAGGTTTGATGTTCTGGCTTTCCTGTCATTTGAAGCTGAATGCTTTCGAGGGCAAATTTGTTTAAACCGTACTCACACAGCAGACCCCTCAGCAGCTGCACGAGGCGACATGTACTTGGAAGGGGAAGAACTTTCATACTAGAAAAGAGAGAACGCTGGAGATAGGATTGAGCGGACGCAGCTTGTCTGCGCTCCGTGGATTTCTCGTCCTGTGCGCGCAAGATCCATTCGCAGTTCCCCATTTTTGTACGGATCAGACGTATAACGTCGAGGACTACTCGTGGATACGCTTTGATCCCAAGAAGTGACTTTCTTGGCATTATGCGGGACTTTAAAGCCCAAGCGAAAACGTGGAATCGCTAAGCCTCGCAAGCACTTCGGCACCGGGCCCGGCGTCCGTTGCCGCGTTCGGCCTGACCAGCGAGCAGCTACCCCGCTACGGCTTCGACGATGGATGTGGACCACACCCATGGCTACGACCCCGAGTCTGGAGGATTCGGAAGTGTTCCGAGCAGCAGCAAACAAGGCGAGGGGAACTTTGATAATTCACAGCCAGAACCTGGATGGAAGACGATATACCTCAGGGCAGGACAGCGTGCACAAGGGCACTGGGCTCCGAAGACATACGATGACGACCCGAAGTCACCAGCAGCGGATCCCACGAGCCGCAAAAGGCCCCCGAGACTGCCTGACCTCGACAAGTATGAATTTAAAGTGATTATCAAGCCGAAAGACCGTTTGGACCTAAAAATGTGGGGTGGGAGTGTACACCCACTTAACGTCGCATTCGAAAACGCGTTACGTGGCAAGACGCTACGCGCCAAACCTTACATCAGAGTTATCGAAGAGCAAAACATCATCATCGCAGCAACTTCCCATGTCGAAGACGCCACAGTACTTGCGAAGATCGATCACATCAACCTAGACGGGAAAAAGTACCACCTCAATGCCTACGTGAGAACACCGCAAGACTCATGCAAAGGGGTGGTGCACGGGATTGACCCCAACGCATCAGACAGAGACCTAGAGAAAGACTTTTCCTCAGAAACCCACGAAATATTAGGCGTCCGAAGGCTCGGCAGATCCTACTCAGCGGTGATACTGTTCAGTGGATACAAAGTCCCTTTCTTTGTTACGTACGGGTGGATCGAGCGAAAATGTTTTCTTTATAGGAAAACTAGACCGTTTTGCGTACTGTGCGGCAGGGAAGGACATAGACCGGACGTCTGCCCCAGCCCAGCTGAATCGAAATGTGACTCGTGCGGCAAGCTGAATCCCGGGGAAGCTCACGATTGCACCCCAACTTGTGCGGCATGCCAGGGGAATCACCACACCTACTCAAGGGAATGCAAAGCAAAGTTTCTGGATCCCATCAATAAGCCTAGGAAACATCAACATTTCGATGATCAGGAAGAGAAACCGACAACCAGTGGCACCAGCAAGAGCTACGCGGCAGCTGTACGCACCAGCCGAAAAGAGCAGTTCGACAAGAAGGAATCCAGAAGAGCGGCCTCCAATTCTACGTCCAGGTCCAGGTCAAGATCTAAGTCTAGTCAACGTCGCAACTCGTCAGGCCGATCCGGAACGGAAGAGTCAAGACATCATAAAGAGCAGGGGACCACCACGTCGGTCTCCTTTGCACCTAAGGCGGATCCACCGGCACAGGAGACGCCACGCACCCGAGAACGCGGACCGTCTTCTGAGAAGCAAGAAGACTCAAGACACATCGTAAAGGTGGGCTATGCTGGGTTGCCTCCATCCCTCCCCGGAAACGCGATATCTAAGGAGTTTAACGACCTGAAAGCAGAAATTATTCAGCTAAAAAAACAGAACGAGGCGTTGCGAGCTGAACTTAAATTGGTCAGGCTGCAGTCACAAACAGCTCACGACAAAACACCCGAAGCCCTGCCAAACTCACAGCCAGTTTATGAGCGCGTCATTGCAGAGCTGAGGGCTGACAGAGAGGAGCAGAATAAAAAGTTCCTACAAGTTATTCAGATGGTCAAAAACGCGCTCGCAAACGAGTCCGCCAACACTAGGAAATACATAAACTCTGCCATTGCCACAGTCCGAGACGAATTCAAATCGAAACTCAACGAGTGCAACTTCAGAAATAGGAAATCCAAATATGCCGACAGGCACCCCCTTCCAGAAGAGGACGAATAAGGACCATGGCACATAGGGGACAGGAAACAATTATTTGGCAATGGAATTGTCGGGGCTTTAAAAAGAAAAAAGCAAGCCTTCAATTTTTCATCGACACGTCGGAGGCGCCACCTGCTGTAATAGTACTTCAAGAAGCAAATACGGTCATCAGCATGAAGGGGTACAAAACTTTCCAAGACGAGCATAGCCTAGGAATACTTGTTCACAAGGAGTTTACCGCAACGCTGCAAGAACCGCTAACCGAAAATATCGAACATGCTTACATTGAAATTCTTCCCAAACACAGGGGAAAACGCAGCTTGCATATACTGAACGTGTACAGTCGACCCAGGGACTCAAGTCGTCAGATAGCCACATTATTTAATAATTTTATCAAGAGGGCAGGTAAGGACCCCCTCGTCATAGCCGGTGATTTCAATGCGCCCCACCAAGCATGGGGATATCACTTTAACAGCCCGAAAGGCAGGAGGATCCTTGAGATCGCTAACAGAGAAGGGCTCACAATCTTAACGGATCCCCTGCATCCCACCAGAGCGGGTAATAGCGTCAGCAGAGACACCTGTCCCGATCTCACGCTTGTGAAAAACTGCCTGCAGTCCACCTGGTCTAACACTGGCGAGTCCCTGGGCAGTGATCACTTCATCATATCCTGCACTGTTCAGGGAGTTAAATGTCGGAAACCATTTGGAAAGGCTAAGATTGTGAACTGGGACAAGTGGAGAGAGGAACTCGCACGTCTCCCGGACGAAGATATCACAGATATTGAGGAATGGACAGCGCTGCAGATGAAAACCGTCGCCAGGCATTCTGCGACAGTGAACAAAACGGAGGAAACTCCGGCAGTTGACCCGCACCTGTTACACCTGTGGGAAGCCAGGAGATCTCTGACAAGGAGGTGGAAAAGGCAAAAGTTAAATCGCAAGCTGAAGACCAAGATTGCAGAACTCACCAAAGAAGCGGATGACTACGCACATAACCTCGCTAACCAAAACTGGCTCAAGCTGTGTGATGAGCTCAACGGTAAAATGGGCACGGCTAAAGCATGGGGACTCCTCAGATCCCTTATCGAGCCGAACTCAAACCGGAAAGAGCAAACAGACACGCTCTGTAACGCCTTGCACAGCTATAAAGGGGACAACGAAGCCCTCATTGCAGAACTTGCACGGAAATTCCTCGATCTGGGATCCTCGTACCCTCTCCCTGCGTACACCGGTGCACCCAATGAAGAGATGGACCAAGACGTAACGGTTGAGGAACTGAGGGCGGAGCTTGACGTCATGCGCAAGAACACCGCTCCTGGACCGGACCAGATAAACACCAAGATGCTCTTTAATATGGATGACATCTCTTTAAGAAAATTAGTGAAATACTTCAACACGCAGTGCTGGCACAAGGGCCAGATCCCCGACTCCTGGAAATTGGCTTTAGTGCGATTTATTCCCAAGCCCAATAAGCCATGCGATATTGATCATTTACGACCGATCTCCCTGACGTCGTGTCTGGGTAAACTGTTCGAGAGGGTCGTGAACGCCCGACTGAAGCGACTCCTGAGGAAGACTGATATCCTCCCTGACACGCTGTACGGGTTTAGAGAAAAGCTGTCTACACAGGATATTCTCCTCCGTATCAGAGAGGATATTCTGGACAACCCCGGTAGATGTCAGGTCAAGGCCATCCTTGCGCTCGATTTAAAAGGGGCATTTGACAATGTCAACCACCAGGGAATACTGGATGAGCTTAACAGCGTCAACTGTGGTGACCGCACATATAATTACGTGAGGGACTTTCTCTCCAATAGAAAAGCGTCAATAAGTATTTGTGATCGGACCTCCTCTCCGTTCAATCTAGGTTCCAAGGGCACTCCGCAGGGAGCGGTCTTGTCTCCGCTTCTCTTCAACCTGGCCATGCGTGGGCTACCAGAGAAGCTAGACCGCATCCAAGGCATTGAGCACGCTATATACGCCGACGACATTACGATCTGGTGTTGCAGCGGTAATGAAGGGGAAATTCAAGGCCGGCTTCAGGAAGCAGCGAATGTCGTGTGCCAGCATGCGGCGAGGTGTGGGTTAACGTGCTCTCCCGAGAAATCAGAGTTACTCCTGATCGACCGTGGCAAGAAGCAGAATACGGGGCTTTTGCCGTCCACTCCCTCTGTCGCCATTACGGTCCAGGGTATGAGCATTCCGATCAAGAAAGAGATCAAGATCCTGGGAGCCATCATACCCAGCGGCAACACTAACACCACTACAATCAGACAGCTCCAAGCCTATTCCGAACAAGTCTCTAGAATGCTACGCCGGGTAATCAAGAAAAGAAATGGGCTAAGAGAGAACGAGGCCCTAAGATTAGTTCAGGCTTTCATTCTCTCTAAACTAACATACGCCACCCCGTACTTACGGCTTAGCAAAAAGGAAAAAGACCAACTAGATGTTATTATTCGAAAGGCAGTTAAGACGGCGCTGGGACTCCCTTTATGCACATCCACTAAGCGCTAACTACAGCTGGGGATCCATAACACCATCGACGAACTAATAGAGGCCCACCGTGTAAATCAAATTGTCAGGCTCTCAACATCTAAGCCTGGCAGGAAAATATTACAGAAGCTGAGAATCAGTCCACCCCGGGAAGTCGCTGACAAGATCGACATGCCCATGCAGATGAGATCACACATTACGACTCACCCCATACCAAAACGCATGGATGAGGAATATAGCAGAGGACGGAGACTAGCCAGAGCTAGACACCTCTCTAAGCGCTGGGATGGAAACAAGGACACGATCTACGTCGATGCGGCTGGACCCGCTAACGGAGTCGCGGCAATTGCAGCAGTTTCACCCCGGGGAGATATCATTGCAAGCAGCCTTATCCAAGCGGTGGATACCACATTGGCTGAAGAAGCAGCTATCGCACTAGCGATATCAAAGAACAGCGAGGCAACGGTTATGTCCGACTCACAAGCCGCGGTACGCAATTACCTCAGAGGCCGCGTTGGCGCTCCGTGTTGGGAAATTTTGGAAAGGTCTAATCCTTCCAACATCCAGATCTTCTGGACGCCAGGGCACCTCTCAACGACGGGCAATGAGGCGGCCAACACAGCTGCTCGAGCTCTCCTCCTCCGAGCATCTGGCACGCAGCCTCTCTCTGACATAGTTGACAACCCCTCACCCTTACTAAGCTACGCAGAAATTACGGAGTACTATAAGATCACAAGAAGGGAATATCCTCTTCCTCACAAAACCCTAAGTAAATATGAAGAGCACATAATCAGGCGACTACAAACTAATACTCTGCCCAATCCTTACCTAATGAGTAAATGGTACCCAGAAACCTACAATTCGTCCTGCCCCTTCTGTGGAGCAGTTGGCACACTCTTTCACGCGGTTTGGGAATGTCAGGAAAACCCAGACTTGGACAGCAATCCCGATCCGACTCATGAGCGCTGGGAGGCAACCCTTCATAGCCACAGCCCACTCTACCAGAAATTACTGGTTGAGAGGGGCCGGATTATGATGGCGACCAATGGGCTCTCGTACTGAACCCACCCAGTTTTTGTGCTCTGAATAAATGTTTTTCCTCCTCCTCCTTCATACTAGAAAGGGCCTTGTAGCCCTTCGGACTTGTTAGCCGCAAAAGTAAGCAGACCATAAGCCAGTCGGCTGTGTATCTATGACCACGGGGTGATTTTGCTGCCTGCTGCATTACAGCTGCTCGGAGGGCCATTTTTTGTACCTCAGGCAAATCTTGGGTGATTTCATCCAGAGTTCTTGTCAACGCATTCTACAGCTTCTCACTGAGCCGCTTCACTTCTTGCTTTTTTCGTTCTCGTGCTGCAGTGGCACGGATTAGCCGCTTTCTCAGCACACTTGCTGCCACAGGCGCCTTTTTCTTCGGTCGTGTCGATGTTGCCCTCCGCTTCAAACATTTTGCCAAGCTGGTGCACATAGCACACACTCCTTTGTCTGCACTTGTCAAAACAGTGCAGTCTTTATGGTAGAGCGTACTTCTAGCATTTTGGGCCACGCTCCTGCAGCTGGCGACATCGAAGTCAGAGCAACCACGGCAAAATTGCTTTGTGTGCACGATCTGCAAAATTGCCTCTATATCTTTCAAAGAAAAAACCTGAATGTCCGCATCCCACTTGTACAACAACCTTCCATTTGCTTGGACAACGTAGGTCAGGTCCTCACGAAATACGACACTTTTCAGGATGGTATAAACGCCTTCCTTCATCCCGGCGTCATAAAAGACAACCTCTTTGTATTTTCTCGCCTCCTCCTCAAGGGCCGCCATTCACCAGTTTCTCGGAAGCTGTATCGACGAGCTCTTTTCCACAATCTGGGCGAAATCAATGCCTTGCACGGGATCAGACAATGCTTCAGGAATTTCTAGGTGGGACTCCGCAAATGTGGCATTAGCAGGGGCCGCATTGATAGGTAGGCTGGGTCTTTTTTTTTTTTTTGGCGACCGCCGTCTCTTGCGATTTCTCGATAAATAGCTCGGAACATTCGGGAATTCGCACGGAACTGCATCAGGCTTCCGTGCCCAACACCCACGGTCCATCTCGACAATCTGACCGTCAATGACAAGTCTTCACAATGTCATCTGCCACAAAATGTACGTCACACACCTTGCAAGTCTTGCTGAGCACTTTGTCTGCACGCGGAATACCCACCTTCCGAGAAGCTCCGGATCGGATGGCGGGGCCGTTTCTCCGGGTTGCTCTTGTACCCGCTAGTACAGCCGGGCAAGTTGGCATCGTCGCGCTCGAAAGCTGCTTCACGGCCAGCAGCGTTTGTTGTTCTGAGTGCACGATGGGCACCACGTGTTCGCACAGGAACACAAATGAACAAAAAAAAGGCAACGACAAACGCGTGCACGGGCTAAGTAGTAACGGCGGGAGAGGGGCCGCGCGCGCGCCGGCGACCGCGCAAACCTCGACTGTAGCGCCCTCTCACCGCCCGGGTACAAGCAGCGCCCGCTTTCAGCGGAGGAGTTTGGGAACTAAAAAAAGTATCTATAAACGTTGAGGCACACCATCTCGCCCACGGCGAGCTCGAGGCAGTTGCTGCTACTGCCGCCCTGGGTCCGCTCGTCTCCGTCGGTTGGCGTCACACTGCGGAGGGGCGGCACCTTGCCCACGGCATTACCGGCGAGTGGTGATTTCGCCGCATCGTCACTGGCTGCTGTTGCAAATGGGTTGCAAGCCCCAAGGGTAGCGTTGGCCTGGCGGCCTGGGGCAAAGCTGGAAACATCCGAAGGTCCCGGCAAAGGATGAGTCGACTGGCAACAGAACAACTTGTTTATTCTGGCATCGCAAAAGAGCAGCCGGTCAGGGCGACCACGTTACTCGAAGGAAGAAATCGAAGTCTCCTCTTGGCGTCCGGCGCAGCTGCCTTTTATACCCTCGGAGTCGAGGGCAAGAAGGAACGGCTTGGGATGAGTCGCACGAGACGGCGACGCACGGACATGTACAGACGTGACGGGCGCGTCCGCCGGGCCGGTGCCGGTCAGACCTCCTCGCCTCCCAGTTGGGGAGCTCCTCTCCCCGGCTGCCGCGCTTTGACAAGCGTGGGCACCAACATGCACACACACACACACACACGCACACACGACGACACGTGGCATTGAAACCTGCCTGGACGTGCTTGGCGGGAGGCGTTGCGGCAGCGATGAACGGACCGCCACTTTGAACGAAGCCCCGGCGTCCGTTGCATCCGCGCCGGCTATACCGCGCGTCGTAGGCGAAACGTAACAGACCGCCCCGCCGGGAGAAGGAGATCCCGATGGTCAGGGGACTGCATCCGCTGTCCGGAGGGATGTCGCTCGATGATGCTCGTAATCGAAACCGGTCGTCCCTCAACGTTGCTTGAGCGCAGCACACAGAGAAGGCCTCGTTCTCAGGTTCAGGATCACACAGGACACTGCAAAGTGACTTCGGGAGAGTTGCCATTTTTTTTTGCTCGTTCCCAGCAAGCGTTAGAACTACGCCGAAACGCAACCGCTCAGTCAGCAAGCACGAGACAACCCTCACTAAGCTCTGCCAGGCTCTTTCCCCTTTTATACCACTGCCTGGTTCCTTACAGTAGTCAAGCAGCACTCAGAACGCGTCCACAAATTGGAAAATTGCACTAGAAAGCACATAATCACTTTGAAACACTAAACAAAAGCAATATGTTAAAAATCCTGCCTCAGGAAGAAAATATCAGTAACAAACAACTTTGAGGCGGATTCCTACGTTAGGGGCTTCGACTTAAGCCATCGGCGTTACCATTGAGACTCCCCTTTTTGTAACGCACCTCAAAGGAATATTGTTGCAAAGCGAGGCTCCAGCGCAGGAGGCGGCCATTTTTGGGAGAGATGGTCTGCAGCCATTGGAGAGGACAGTGATCCGTCTCAATGATAAACCTCGAGCCGGCTAGGTAGCATGACAATTTCTGAACGGCCCACACGAGACACACACACTCTTTCTCGGTGGCGCTGTACGCCTGCTCACGACAGGTCAGCTTACGACTAGCATACAGGACGGGGTGTTCCACTTCTCCATTGTACCTTTGGCACAGTACAACGCCCATGCCTCGCTCACTAGCATCGCACTGAACAACGAACCCTTTTGTGTAGTCTCGCGATCGTAGCACAGGCTGGCTTGTTAGGGCGCTCTTTAAGGCGCTAAAAGCTCTTTCCTTTGTCTCGCTCCAGACGACTGTTTGGGGCTCTGTTTTTCTTAGAGCATCCATCAGGGGAGCCGCGATATCGGAGTACCTGGGGATGTACCTCTGATAGTAGCCGGCGACACCTAAGAACGACCGAATATCGGTCTTCGTGCGCGGTTGCGGGAAGTCTCGCACAGCGGCCACCTTTATTTCAGAGGGGCGGCGACGACCCTGTCCAATCACGTGACCGAGGTAGACAACCTCGGCCTGTGCTAATTGGCACTTGGGAGCCTTGACTGTCAAGCCCGCTTCGCGCAGGCGGGTTAGCACTGCCCGCAAGTGTGCCATATGCTCAGACCAGGATGCGGAGAATATCTCTACGTCGTCTAAATAAGGTAAAGCGAATTCTTCCTGTCCCCGCAACACTTTGTCCATGAGGCTTGAAAAGCAGTATGGCGCGTTCTTCAAACCAAAACTCAAAACTTTAGGACGGAATGTTCCCATTGGTGAAATGAACGCCGCATACCTACTAGCCTCTTCTGTAAGTGGAACCTGCCAATGACCCCTGACAAGATCTAGGGTGGAAATAAACTGAGCGCTACTAACTTTCTCAAGGCGCTCCTCGATGTTAGGGATCGGATAAATTTGATCCTTAGTGATGGAATTAAGCCTGCGGTAGTCGACGCAAGGACGAGGTTCCTTGCCCGGTACCTCAACTAAAATCAAAGGGGAGGTATAATCACTCTCACCCGCCTCAATAACACCGAGCTGTAGCATTTTCTTTACCTCAGCCTCCATAATATCGCGCTGGCGGGGTGACACCCGGTACGCCTTGGATCGTACTGGCTCTGGGGAGGTAAGTTCTATATCATGAGTAAGGACAGAAGTCCTACCAGGCCTCTCAGAGAACTGACCTTGAAACTCTTGTAAGAGTTGGTGTAGTTCGGTTTTCTGCTCAGGCGACAGCGGTGCTTTACTGAGTAAGTCCCTAATGACCTGATCGGTGTCTTCCCTGTTCGTCACTGAGCCTAGTCCCGGAATCTCGACCGGAAGCTCTTCTAACTTTCCCGTGTCGGGCATTTCCTCTCCAGTACCTGGTGCCTTCAACGCTACAGGCTCAATTTTATTCAGTTCGGACGTGCTCTGAATATCAGCTTGCTGCGCCTCCGACCCCTTCTCATTGTTCGACAACGTCGGCCCCGCAACTACCGCCTTTGCAGCGAGCTCCCGAACTCTCGATCTGGTTAAGGCCTGAACGCTAGCCTCACCAAACAAAAGCCCCTTCTCGCGCAGGAGGTGATCGGACCTGTTCGAAAATAGGTACGGGTACTGGGGGGGGCAGCATAGATGACACTACGGCCTCCGTCTCAAGTGCTCCGAAAGGTCCTTCAATAAGCACTTTTGCTACGGGCAGACACACGCTGTGAGCTTCCACGGCTTGCTTGATCCATGCGCACTCGCCCGTGAACATATCGGGTTCTACGTAAGAGGGGTGAACTACATCCATTGTAGCTGCGGAATCACGAAGCACTCGGCACTCTTTCCCGTTCACGAGGAATTCTCGCATGTAAGGCTCGAGAAGCTTCATGTTCTCGTCAGTGCTGCATAATGACAAAAACACGACTTTTGTTTTTGTTTCTGGACACTGCGCCGAAAAGTGACCCGGCTTCTGGCACGTATAACACACGCGCGCTTGCCTCGCCTCGAACCGCTTTCTGCGTTCGGCTTCGGCTGCCGCCGTCTCCTTACGTTCGGTCGGACTGCTTTCACTCGCATCCGCACTACGTGTGTCCCCCCTTGCTCTCATGGGTGTGAACTTCGGCCTCTCAGACTTGGAGCCAAATTCACCCTTTTGACCGTCCTTAGCTACGCGAGCCCGACGCGTCACAAACTCCTCGGCTAGCTCGGCGGCTTTAGCCACTGTACTAACGTCTGGCCTATCCAAGACCCAGTACCGCACGTTCTCAGGTAACCGACTATAAAACTGTTCCAGCCCGAAACACTGCAGAATTTTCTCGTGGTCACCAAACGCTTTCTCTTCTTTGAGCCACTCCTGCATGTTTGACATAAGCCTGTAGGCAAACTCTGTATATGACTCACTTCTGCCTTTTTCATTTTCCCGAAACTTCCGACGGAACGCCTCCGCTGACAGCCTGTACTTTTTTAGCAGACTCGATTTCACTTGGTCGAAATCCTCTGCCTCCTCTCTCTTCAAGCGAGCGACTACGTCGGCCGCCTCGCCGGGTAACAAAGTGAGCAAGCGCTGTGGCCACGTTTCCCGAGAGAACCCCTGCTTCTCGCACGTTCGCTCAAAGTTAACCAGGAACAAACCAATGTCCTCTCCAAGCTTAAACGGCCGCATCAGGTCAGTCATTTTGAACGATACCCGTTCTCCTGCACCGTGTGCCTGACTTCCATTACGAGCGCGTTCCATCTCTACCTCGAGACGCTTCATTTCCAAAGCGTGTTGACGGTCGCGCTCGTCTTTTTGCTCTTTACGTTCGCGCTCCTCTTTTTGCTCCCTCTCCTCAATGGTCTCAAGGCATTCCGACAGCTCGTCATCCTCAGCCTCCAACTCAAGAATAGCCCTTAGCAGTTCTGGTTTTCTGAGTTTGTCTGAGACATCCAGACCCAACTCTCTTGCAAGCTCCAGCAATTTCGGTTTGCGCAACGACTTCAAATCCATGGCTGCTCCGAATACTGCTTTCTCTACTGCCTACTATTGTCTTGCCGCAAACTAACCCGGCAGCAACGACAACACAATTACCAGCTCTGTTTCTGACACTAACAAAAGCCTGGCAAAACTAAGAAGAAGAAAGTCCCGCACTCACCAAACCTCGCAGCCAAGAATCCAGCGCAGTCGTTCCGCTGCAGGCAACCAGTCATCACACAGGGCTCGTTGCACTGCTCCCGGATGGTCGTTGTGCTGCTCAGCATACAGTTGACCGCATATCTTCGCTGCTGGCCTCCGTTGTCGGGATCTCACCGCTGTCAACCAGTTGTTGCAAATGGGTTGCAAGCCCCAAGGGTAGCGTTGGCCTGGCGGCCTGGGGCAAAGCTGGAAACATCCGAAGGTCCCGGCAAAGGATGAGTCGACTGGCAACAGAACAACTTGTTTATTATGGCATCGCAAAAGAGCAGCCGGTCAGGGCGACCACGTTACTCGAAGGAAGAAATCGAAGTCTCCTCTTGGCGTCCGGCGCAGCTGCCTTTTATACCCTCGGAGTCGAGGGCAAGAAAGAACGGCTTGGGATGAGTCGCACGAGACGGCGACGCACGGACATGTACAGACGTGACGGGCGCGTCCGCCGGGCCGGCGCCGGTCAGACCTCCTCGCCTCCCAGTTGGGGAGCTCCTCTCCCCGGCTGCCGCGCTTTTACAAGCGTGGGCACCAACATGCACACACACACACACACGCACACACGACGACACGTGGCATTGAAACCTGCCTGGACGTGCTTGGCGGGAGGCGTTGCGGCAGCGATGAACGGACCGCCACTTTGAACGAAGCCCCGGCGTCCGTTGCATCCGCGCCGGCTATACCGCGCGTCGTAGGCGAAACGTAACACTGCCTTTAGCTGATCGCTGCCAGATGGTGTGATGTTGAGGACATCATGTTTAAAGAGGCTGCTACCGCCAAGAACACTGCCAGAGGGGAGTGGTTTGGTGTGGATATGTCAGGGTTTTCATAGCCGATGCGTCGCACTAAAGCTGCAGGCCTTGAAAACTGGCAAGCTCCAGTTGGCACAGACTCCTCCAGTGTAGAAACCGCACCAGCAACATTGAACTCCCCTGGCATTTGTATATTCAGCCAGCCTTTTTTTACATCTCAATTCGCAGGAAACATACTGTTCTTTACCCAGGCATGTTCCACGACGCACGAATTCGTTCTACCAGCCAGTGTCGCGCTAGACTCGTTGTTGCCATTGATTGCGAAATGACTGTTGCTGTCGTCCTCCTCCTGCATATCCAACTCAGAACCTGTGACTGCTTGAAGAATGCCGTGGCTGCACCCCGGATTGTAGTCGCCGCCATCAATGGTGACCACTGCGTCCAGTGATGGCGGTTGTTCAGCGAGTACCGCGTGGTCATTGCGCTGTGGATGGGCAGCCGGAGTAGTGTCATCATCGCCCAAGCGTTCAACGTTGTCCATGATGTCGTCTAAAATCTGAGTCGTTCTGCAAATGGGACGCAGTACAGAGACAATTGGTTTAGAGGAAGACCTGTACCTGCATGCGCTCCACGCTGTGCCAGCGCTTGCCTGTTCTACTCCCGCCAAGCTTCCGCGGAGAAACCTGGAACTCCAGCTGAAGCTTGAGCTGCTACAGGCGCAGATTTTCCTGCGGTGAACAAATAACAAGCTCTGAATATAATTCCATAAACACGCATGATGCATGGAAGAACGACATTCCCTCCCTTATTGGCCGGGCGATATAGTTCGCGTGTATCTAGTTAACATATGTTTATTACTTGCTTAATTTGGTTCTAGCTCTCACGCACTGTGTTTAAGGTCTTCTGGACAAAGAGCTGAAAATAAATGCTATAGCCACAGAAATCAACGAGATGGCTCACCTGCCCAGAGCAGAGTGAAGCAGCTGTCTTCAAGGTAAGGACTTCTGCCGCCGCTGGTTCACCTCAGTCCACGAAAATTGCCCATGGTGTTGCGGGCTTTCCTTATGACCTTCAGGGATGCAGCACCAGGAAGCCACCTCCAAATGACCGGAAAAGGAAAGATTCGAACAATGGTTGGTGCAACTTTGCACCAGCCTCAACGCTTCAGCGCATGCCTCATTAGTCTTCGTTTTGTTCTCTCCTTTTGCGGCGTGGTAGGAGCAAAAATATTTACTATCAAAATTAGTGGGCGAGTCTTCTCTCTATCAATTAACTGACACAAAATTGAAGCCGGAGCTTGACTGTAACCGAGAGGAAGACCAAGGAAGCCTATATGTCACTCAACTTATTCCTTAAGATGTCAGAATTTCAACCCTTTGACCACTTATGAGAAGTGTATTACTGTGAATAAAGAAAAAGTCGCCAGGCTGCTGTACCTACTTTGTTTCCCACCGAACCTTTTTTTTCCTTTAATATAGGCAGGCGACCTTGTGAAAAATAAAAAAAAGACTGCATCGATCATCGCGTTGCCCTGAGAGAGTGTACGCCATCTTCCGCGTGAGTCAAGGAAAAACAACGGACGCGCCGCCGCCAGAAATTGCTGCCAGAGTCTTCCTAAAAACTTGTTACTCCTCGAAGGCCACCAAGAAATACAACCTTTGTCCGTAAAGTTCCGAGATTGAGTCCATTAAAAAAATGCGTGTATCATTGAAATCATTTGTGCAGCACCCCTTCGAAACAGTCTCCCTTGCAGTCTGTTCACAGCTTCCAACGCTTCATGAGGTCTTAGAAACAGTTGGAAAACGCTTCTTTTGGCAAGGCTGTCAGCTCCTTTGTCATGGCGTCTTGAATAGCCTCCACGCTCCCCATCCAACGACCTTTTAGGACTCTCTTCACAGGAGAAAACAGGAAAAAATCGCATGGGGAGAGGTCAGGCGAGAATGGCGGATGGGGACGTTGAGCCACCGTTACGACTGATGAGTTGAGACTGGTACGTATGGACATATTTAGGTTCTGAAATAACACTCATCTAGAGCTGGTTATGCAGCTCAGCATTTACGCCGTGTGGGGGACCTGTTTCTCCCCTCCGTGCGACGCGGCCGACCACCTTTATCATCGTGCGTCAGGACAGCACCGGCTGGGCGAGGAGAGAAGTCTTCCTCACTGGAGAAGCGAAAGCAGCAACGGGAGCGCCACCTCGGAACCGGAGAGGGTCTCTTCGGGACCCGGCCAGTGCAGTGAGCGGTTGCAGCCGCACGCTCTCGCTACATTCCCCAGCAAATGCTCGGGGATGGGTTTGCCCAAAAAATTGGCGGTGGTTTAGCTCTGGTTAAACCTGGAGTGACGCGATAGGTACAGCTGGCCGAGTGGAAATTGGTCACGTTACCAACCACGTGATCAGCCACGGCGCCGCGCCACCGGCAGCTGCTCCGCATCACGTAACCAACCACGTGACAACGTGGCGGCGCCGCCACGCCGAAGGCTCGGAATGCTACCGTAATGTAGCTATCGCTACAAAATGCGGCGCGCACGGGAAAACCCGGCCGCCATTGTCAGCGCATACAAATGTTCGCCGCCGATACTTCCGAAGTCGAGCCCCTGCCAAAGAGTGTAAGTCGGAAGTCCTTCTTACGTAGCTTTCTATTTCCGAGGAATGCCTCGTTGATGTTTTGTAGCTAGCTGGCCCGCTCTGTGTATTAATTGCAAGTGCAATAAATAGCATATGAGTGTTCATGTTTTGTCGTCCCTTCCCTTTGTTCCCTCGAGCACGAACCGCTCTGCGGTCAGCGAGCGGAAACGCTGCATCCGCGGAGTGGGAGGGCGCGGCGGCAGAAGGCTGTCCCCCCATGTTTCCACAGCTGATGAAGCAAACACACCAAGCTATGCGTTTGATATTATGGATGCTTGTGCAACATTAGCTGCAGCCACAGGTGTTTTCCTCGTCGCAAGTGCGTGTAGCAGCGTGAACTTCGTCCGAGAAGGCAATGGCAGTGCACGAGTAGAAAATGTGTTGTCCGCCTTGATCTCTGGACGGGCCTTGACAAAGCAAATGGCCATTGATCAGACGTGATGAAGACTCCGACTTCTTTGGGAAAGTTCTGTGGATGGACAAGGCCCACTTTTGCCGTAATGGGGAAGATAATATTCACAACGCCCACTATTGGTCTGATCAGAACCACTGGCTCTCAGAACACAACCGCCAAGTCCAGTGGTCAGTGTGTGCAGTTGTGGCATTCACTCAGATCAAGTACTGTGGCCGTACTTTACAAAAAAGAAACCTAACAGCAAACTCATACACGGCAAGCTTTCTAGTAACTGGTGCTGTTAGAGATTTCCTGTCTGGCATCACCTCAAGTCCATGGCTCACGGCTTCAGCACGACGGGGCACCTGTCTGCCCGCTTTTTGTCGTGTGCAAGGGGCTGGCCCGAAAGTAACTTCATTGGTCAGTGGATAGGGTGCTGTGGACCAATGTTCTGACCACCTGGCTCACCCGACCTAACTCCATTAGATTTATTTTTGGGCGGTTACGTCAAGAACGAAGTCCGTGCAACTGAACATGAAGGCGCAGCAGATTTCTAAGAACCACCCCACATATGCGAATGTGTACCCCCACATGCTGTGAAACGAGTGCTACTGTCCATGAAGGAGAGATTCATGGCATGCATGGCAGTTAAAGGCAAGCACTTTGAGCATTAATTATGAATTAAAACTTAGTCACAGAGACATGACAGGGCAACAGTCATCAGTTGACTTCTTTTGCAATTATATTGAGTGAAAAATAATAAATCACAAGCCAACAGCATGGACACCGTTTTATTCTTGCCTGATCCAGAGCGGGAAGGGAAAATTTGCGCGTTGTCGCTGTGCTGCTTATTCAAGGCCACTGACGGCAGAAAACGTGCCACAAAGTTAAATGATGAAAGAAGAGTGTGTTGCAAAACGCCTGTCTGCCGCACTCACAGCTAGCCTCGTAGTTAGGTACGTAGCCACAAACAGATGTCATCACCCACTACAGTGGGATGTCCTGTGAGGGATAGTGGAGAACGCGCAATAACCAAAGTGTTCTAACAAAATAATGGGGCTGTGCATGCAGTCTATGGCAAGTATTATCCAAGAGATGTGGTTACAAAGTACTGCCAGTGGAGAAATGTCTTTAAAGAGCAAGTGAATAAAGTTCTGGAAATCAGTGCTCGAAATACATTTGGCAATGTTGTTTTATAGTTATGACTATAACATTACAATAAAATTTAGAAGACTATATTAAAACAATATGCATGTTTAGAACGTGAAAGTAATGCTTCCTATGTACCTTATAACATTACATGTTACTTTTTCTGTTAATATAAAGTTACAATGTAACATTACTGCAACTTACATAACATTTTTATAACCCTATTCTAATGTTCGGTGCTACCCGGGTAGGGCAGGTAGTGACTGCAGATATGGAACACGAGAGTGAAATAACTAGAACAAGAATTGGGTGGAGTGCATTTGGCAGATTCTCTCTGATCATGAATGGCAGTTCACCAATATCCCTGAACAGAAAAGTGTACAACAGCTGTATCTTACCGGTACGCACCTACGGGGCAGAAACGTGGAGGCTAACGAAAAGGGCAAGGACAACGCAGTGAGCTATGAAAAGAAAAATGATAAGTATAACATTGATAGACAGGAAGAGGGCACAGTGCGTGATGGAACAAACGCGAGTTAATGACATCCTAGTCGAAATCAAGAGGAAAAAATGGGCTTGGGCGCTTGGGTTCTAAGGAAAGCGAAGCGTAACAGGGGGCGGCCGATAGTTAGGTGTGCAGATGAGATTAAGGAGTTTGCAGGGATACAGTCGCTGCAGCTGGCAAAGGGCAGGGTTAATTGGAGAGACATGGGAGAGGCCTCTGCCATGCAGTGGGTGTAGTCAGGCTGATGATGATGATAGAAAGAGCACAAAAAAAGGTACCAGACACTTGAAGGCACACACGAGAGCTTACTATCAATGAAGACGTTTATTCAAACACTCGGCATAAATTAGGAGTAAGAACAGAAAAAGAAGGCAAAGAATGATGCATAAAGATTGCACATGTTCGGTGGGCCTCACAGGTTTCATCTATTTCCTGGCGTTTTCGCACATGACATGCAAGGTGAGTGCCTGTCTCATTTTGTACCGCTCTGCGGTGTTCAGTGAGTCACTTATTGATCTCAAAAGTTGGCGTTCCTCTGCAAGCCCCACCGCCGGCACACGTGGGAATTCCACGGGGAGAGGTGAAAGCTTCCAGACCGGCCAGAAAGCTGCGGCTTGACTGGGTGCGGGATTGCACAATGCATGAAATGTCACCTCTATCTGGTGTCTGATGATGGGTTAACGATAAGGAAGGGTACAAGGAATTTTATTAAGGGCTAATGTGTACAGACTACATGCTTTGTTTAACGCTTGCCAAAATCAGTGGGCTTACTGACAATATTGTGTAAGCTGACGGCAAACTTTTGATGACGGTCATCACATATTCGCTTTATTAGATGGTTTGTGGATATCAAGTCCAAGAATGTGATAAAAGGGCAAGAGAGGGATGCAGCGACCCACCACTGCGAGACAAGTGCACTAGTGTTGATAGCAGGCCTTTCCAGCGAGAAGCTCACACTTCTCAGGTGTGCAGGGAGGCCTATTGAGCTAAGATTAGTGACTGTATTTATGTCCTCCTCTAAGGTGTCCTTCACTCTACCAGTTGAGCCAGAGGTGCACCAAAGAGTAAGGTTACTGACGCAAAAAGTGTATTTCATGCCTGGCATAGATGCAAGGACACAATCTGTTCCAATATAAGAGCACACATGCATAAGCTTATCGGCAAAGGAATGCTAACAACATTGAAGTTCGGGCTTGTTGGTTCATACTTCGGAGCAATAGCGCAAACAAGACAAGGGACCAGCAACGAGTATATGCACACAGCGCTACGTGTGTCTACTCGTTCTTGGTCCCTTGTCCTGTTAGCGTTATTGCTCCGAAGAATGCTAACAAACTTTAGTAAAACCCTAGCCGATTAATTTTCAGACTAAGGTGTTTGGGGAAATTTACGAGGTTCAATAGAGTAGGTTTCAAATATGTGAATAAGAGTTATTTCCTAATATGGGCAATTGCATGGCGGCCCTTTCTGTTAATTTGCAAACTGAATGAAATTAGCAAGCCCTCCAAAAACAAACACATGAAAGAGACAAACCCAGCATGTCTTCCAAGGCCAAAGCAAACACACCTTCGTGTTAGGTTTTCAGCATTTATTTGTGAACATTTACAGTTCCAAGAGTATTTTCACAACCTAGAACACCATAAAAAAACCACACCATACGAAAATTCAGAGTAGAAAAATTACCATTCCTGTTTGCCTTGCCAAGTGTTTCTGCCAATATTTGAAATTTAAATAGGTGTTTTCATTCCGTGCTTCATACATAAACGTCACACTGCTCCAGCACTCCACTAAAGCAAACAGAAGAACACAATACCTTAGCAAACTCTGACATTTTTACAGAACAGACATGACAAGGATTGCAGCTAGGTATATACCTGGAACAAAAGCAAAACTAAGAAAAGCTGGTTTTAATTTCTAAACAGCATGCTCTCCCACTAAAACCAATGCTTGCATCACAAAGCCTAGAAACAAAACGAGTTTCTGGACTTGAAATCTGAGGCAACTGAAATAAGTACCACTTCAGTTATTTACGCAGTACGTATCCCGAGTAGTCTCAGTAAAGGGTCCTAAACAAATACTAGCGCGTGAAGTTTTACAGAAATGTGCGAAATTTCTTACAAACTGTCATAACTGATAGGCGTACCAACATCGAATACCAGGACTTGTCACGTAAATACACAAAGGATCATGGAATCAATTTCGGCTTTGAACATATACACGGCACTTAAAACTGCGAAAAGAAATAAGTAATGCTGTATTACCAGTGGTGAAATCTGTCTACAAAAAAATGGCGGACGATGTGCTACACCACTTACTGTTTTGTGAAATATTATTTACTTCATTCCCTAGAAGGCATTATTTGCAACATGAAGGATGCAACCAGAAACAGATAAAGCAATGCTAGCTGCAGCACACTTCGAGAGAAAGCTATGCACTCACCTTGTACCCAATGGCGTACAAAGTGCCTGAAAAGGTTATACAAGTAGTCTTCAGTTTGCCCCCAGTGTCCCCTTAAAAGCATGAGCCAACCAGCTGCAAACAGAAGACGTTTTCCCGAGGATGGATGAGAATGCGATTAAAGGGGCCCCACAACAGTGTTTAATAAAGCCACGGCATTAAAGACACGACCTCACGATTATCCTTCGGCAAGATTTTTTTCAATGCCTTTCATAGAAGCTGAATTACAGCGAGCATACTTAAAGTCAACCTGGCGGCCACACAGATTGTGTTCATTGTATGCGAAGTTCGTAGTAAGTGGACGTGTCCTATTACAGCCAAAATATGCTGTCAGACAAAAGTTACATTTAGTTCTTAAAAAAGTCTGTTGTGCACATCTGTTTCTTCAAAGCAGGCCCTATCAAGCCACTTTCTATGCTCTCCAGCATGGCCATGCGCTCCAGGCTAAAACCCTTGCTGCAGAAGAGCGACTTAAGGGACGCAATAATAGAGATGGCAATTTAGGCGTTCACAGCGACAGGTGGTTGTACGGATGCAGCGACAAAGCGACCACGCAGTGCAGGTGCATGCGAAACTTACAGTATGCGCCAGCCTTGTGTAGAGCACTCGAGAAGCACATTGGGCTCGAGATAAACCAACACGTGGCAGCAGCGCAGAAGGTGAAGATACGATTGGGCAGGTGACACCCGCCACATGGCCGGATGAACCAGCAGACATACTCAGGAGAGGTATTCAAACTTCTCATACTGCTGCTTTCATTAATCACCAGCCATGTGCAGTACAATTTTGCTTCCAACACTGGCATGTCTCACTGTTAAAGCGGGTGCGAAACACCACTTGAACGGATGCCGGTTACGCTTCAGATGGATTCTTTATGTCACACAGATGCTGACTCAAAAAGGATTACGAGAATCGAGGCATAGGAACGGTAGTCATTCAATAAAGAAATTTCAAAATACAAGCAAACAAAATGCTGCCCTCTACTCGATTTTCGCGCAGCTTCCCATTCCCATTTCACTCTCCCAATGACGACACTCAGTGCGACCAATCAAAACAGCCTATCTGAGCACGTGGCGGAAGTTTGCACTCCATGGTTGCCTGTTCTCTGTAACTTGTTCATGCCAAGGCTGGCAGCGCCGTTTGCATGGTTACAACAACCATGTGAACGCCCACATGACCCAGCGATGCTTCATCGTCACGTCGACGGCGCAGAAGGGATAACTGCTCAGTGACGTTCCCTTACTTATGGATCCGAACTCGAGCACGAGATACTGCAACAGTGTGACAGCCTGCACAAGATATCAGACGCATTTAGCATAGCGCATACCGCTACTGCTTACCGCCAACCATCGGCTGTCGCTCCTAGTGTGCTGGTTGGTCACGGCGAGCAAGGAGCACGCGCTGTTGACGGGAACGTGGCGCCATCTGGTGCCACTGCCCGGTGATTCTCGACAAACTGACGATGCGCACTGCCTGCTAAATGTTAAACGAACGCATCGTTCTTTGGGTCCGAAACGAACGCTTATAGAATTCAATGGCTCGATTGGATCGATTCCGCAAAGCCGCTTTCAGATACATAAAGCGTAGCCATAAGTGTTGAGTGCTAGGTCGTAGGATGTTTACAGAGAGGCGCAAACTCTTTCGATGCAAAAAGTAGCCAGAGCCTCTGGTGGTGTGGTCGTAGGACGTTTACAGAGAGGCGCAAAGTCCTTCGATGCAAAAATTAGCCAGAGCCTCTGGTGGTGTACATTTGTTTTACTTGCTTTACAGTGATTTTATGTAGTTTTACTTGCTTTACAGTGATTTTATGTAGGGCAAACAAGTTGGTTTTGTTAACGTAATATAAAACACAAAAACTTGACAAAACGTATCTCTAATTTATTAACACAATTTGCAGTATATTTACTCCTTGTCCAATCATCAAGCTCCCACTAATAGATGTCATATCCGCTGCTAAAACCGCCACTGTATGGTGACACCGTCAGCGCCACGAATTTGCTTTGCGATCTGATTAAAATATTAAAAACTGCAGTATAAGCGCTACGACTGATGCTAATAGCATCACTATAACTCATTTTATGCAACCGACAGGCAAAACAATGCATTGATAATGTGTTTCGGGGCCCCTTTGACATGCGTCTACTTCCATTTTAAATGCTTTGCTCTGCCAGCACACACCCACGCACCGACTGACCTTGTAGCCTGTCTGAGTGTGCTGGATCGGCAGTTAACTGAAATTTCAAATCTGCCTCCTTTGTTTTGTGGGGGGTCATCATGTTTTCTGGGAGAGATCATGGGAGCTAAGAGATGCCCTTTCGGTTTGCACGCTGGCGGGAAGCGGACACTTTCAACTTCGGAGGAGAGTTTAAGCGTCTCCTAGTTAGTTACAACCGAGTGGTGTGGCCACAGTTGTTTCTTTTATCTGAGATGCAGTGCCATAGCCATAATACATAGTTTGATGACAACACCATCCTCATTCGTAACAAGCGAGAGCTCGTAAAAGTGGGCTTGACAGTATCTGCAGTCAAAACTTAATTTCAGTGTCTTTGCACCTTTCCCTCTCCTTTCGTCCCTTTTTTGCACGCTCAAAGGTCGGCGTTCCTCCACCGGCCCCACACCCACTCAGCCTCACTGCTGGAGCACGCAGGAGTTCCCCGAGAGGCGGAGCTTTCTGACCTGCAGGCGCGACTTGGCTGACTGGCCAGCATAGTAGCTGCGTGAAATGTGAAAGAACCTAACCAATACCAGCTTGTTACCCGACATACGCAGATGAGCGACAGAGGAGGGCAAGATGTGGCCAAGAAGGGCTTGCCAACTTTATAGTGCAGTTCTGGGTTCTCTTCTGCGAGGAGAAGTGCATTATTTGGCTCAGTTGTTCATGAAAAAAACACACTGCAGTGACCCAGCGAGTTTATATACTGCGTCCGTAAGGTGTTTCAGGGCCATTTAAAAAAACTAATTTCTACGAGTTCCATGGCGCTATGGATTAGTAAAATGTTTAAATGCACAAGACAGCAGTTCGAACACTCTTGCTCTACGTAAATTTTTCCAAATATTTTTTTTCTTACACCAATTAACTGCTCACAAATTTTGGTGTTTACCATGAGCGTGTGTTACCTTTAGGTTTTATTCTGAGGTGCTGTTGAGCCAAGATTGTTGTTTAAAAAGCTGTGAGAGAAGCCGGGAGGTGAAACCGAAAGTTTGGATACCGTACCATTGACAAAATGCCATTATGAAGCTACAGTGAACCCTACTCCATGTCCACAATGATAAAGGTGGCTCCCATACAGTTGACACCACAGAAGTGTTTTGGGATAACTAGGATCACATTTCACAATATACATTCACTATGCAACTCGATGGTAAGAAACATTTTCTTTCTCTTATTAAGAGAAATTTCGTCAATTTCCGCTTGGTCATTTCAACACTTCTGCTAGTTCTAACGTAGCTTGTAGTGTTTTTGCCTTCACCGAAAAACATGATGCTGTTGCCTGTTGCAGATGTTTTCTTGCATCAACTTGGTGCACAAAGCACAAGTAGGACGGTGTTGGTGACCTGTAGTTTCGTTTTGTAGTCTTTTCTAGCTCATAAGGGCTCCTTTTCTGGTGACAGTGATTAAAATCAATACAGGCCAACTTCTGTTAGTACTCAGTGTCGCTTGAAAGGCGACAAATGTCTGCAGGGTAAGAGCAAGAGTCAATATGCCGAAGCAACAGCAAGGTTGAGCAAACCAAAGATGGACACTATCAGGCTTTCAGTTTTAAGCACGGACAAGGTCCCAAGGAATGCTAAACATACATACAGAAGGAAAAAAAAAAGCCACACAGTGGCAATGATCCCCTGCTGGTGTGTCTCACGTGTTCTTCATGGGCTACAAGAAACAAATTACACACTGTCCAAATAGCTATCACAGTAGGGCGCTTATAGGAAAACGGAAGGAAAGAGCACACACAGCAATATGGCACCGACTAGAACATGAGCCAACGCTGTTCTGTAACATCAGCATGCAGGTGGTTTTAAAGCAGCCCTGAAACTCCTTTTTGCTGATCACAAGTACCCGCCGCGGTGGCTCAGTGGTTGGGGCGCTGAGCTACTGATCCGGAGTTCTTGGGTTCGAACCCAACCAGCAAAACGCTAAGGCACCCGTGTGCTGTGCAATGTCAGTGCACGTTAAAGATACTAAGGTGGTCATTGGCACCCCTTTCTTCTTTCACTCCCTCCTTTATCCCTTCCCTTACAGCCCAGTTCAGGTGTCCGCCGATATGTGAGACAGATAATGCGCCATTTCCTTTCCCCATAAAACAATTTTCATTTTTCATTTCCGACCACAAGCACTGCCTGCTGAACAGCAAAGCGACAAGGATGCCACAAGGAACAGCACACACACACTATCAACAAAATTTTTTATAGTGTATTTTTTCATGTGGGTCTTGCAGCCTTGTGACGCTGACTGGTTTTGGCATGTACTGATTTCTGTTTTATGTGCACCTGCACATGCCTTCATTCCCACTTATAAAACGCCTCATGTGTTCTTGGTTGATAATTGGCACTTGTGTTGTTCTCTGCAGCATCATCATCAGCATGATTATTAGTGATAATGTGGTCCCGAGAAGACTTTTTGCTCAAGATGTAGCACGAGTGATGATTTCAGCTTTTGCGGTCCGCCGCCACCCTTGTATTCTCGAAGCATTGCCCTGCCTACCAAATCCAAGGACACAAGTGGCCAGCTGCCGTCGTATCTCTATTCTCACCAGCACTTTGAGGGGGAGTGGCTGGGATGGAGAAAACTTGGCGGCTGCTCTAGGGCTGCTTGAACTGCTTAGAAAAGCAACTGTGACAAACTACAAAGAGTTTTCACTGCACTTCTCTGCTGAAGTTTTGCTTTGTATTGAAACATGAGGAAGTTAAAAGCTTAAGAGTTTTGAGGCCTCCGACTTGCTTAATAGGGAGAACCATTGAAGTGCTGATTTTATTCACAGCTGAGATTGGCTAGTGGAGTAATAAACATTCATGCAGGCCGTGGGTTATAGGTGCCAGCTGTTGTTTTATCCTAAAGTTGTATCCCACTACAACTGTACCTAGCTGAGGGCAGCACAGAGTCAGGCAAGGATAAGACCATTAGGAAATCTGCAGAGGCAGGGCAGGACTGACTGGGGTGAATGGAAGAGGCCATTGACCTGCAGTGGATGTATTTAGCCTGATGAAGATGAATGTATCCACTGAACATGCGAAGTACTTGCAATGCTCAAGGAGTCGTTCGGGGCCCCTTCAAAGTAGCAACGTTAGGCAACTCGTTTTTCTAAAAGTTTGTGCAGAAACTTATGCAGTGCCACAAGGCATGTGCTGTCTCCTCCGTCTACGCCTGTCACCAGAGATTCGTGCATTGCATATAAATAGGGAGTGCAGCAACGGGCTGCTGGTGCAGAGACTGGGTAGGCTAAAGGCATTGAGACACACAAACACAGAAATGCAAACAAGGACAAACGAGACAGCAGGTCAAAGCACCACAAATCAAAAGAAAAGAAAACAAACACTTAGAAAGCTTCTTGTCCTTGCTTCCATACCTGCATTGGTGCTTTTTCACAGCTCAGCATCCCATACAGCAATAACAAGGACATTGACAAAATCTACATGCCACGAATGGGATGAATTTGAAAGTAGCCATTTCCAAGCGATTTCCCTGTTTCACACCAATACGAAGCCAATGCCGTCATTTTTTTACAGCCAACACTGTCGACATGGTTGACAATGTCAGCGTATGCTTGGATATCAACAAAAACCGGAACAACCTGTCAGTTTTGCACGGCTTCAAGGTAGGCCATCACCAATTCAAGGCCGCCCTCTAAACTCTTTTAAAACCATTATTCATGTAGTACCTCACAGCAGGACCTTAGAGAAACAAATAAGTAAATTAAACACCAGTACCCCGCATGTAGCATCCAGACAACTGCTCGAGAGAGAATTGCTTTAAGTGAAGAATGTGCAGGCCACACTATGTGTAGCCATTCATGCCATGTGACCTCGCAAGGGCCTCAAAGTGCTTTGAAATAACCCAGTTGAAAGTGGAAAGCGTTGAGTGTGTAGCCCCAGCATTTTGCCTGCCTGTCTGCGTTCCAAGGCCTGAATCCTGCAGAAGTGACCACACCCAACCTACACACAAAACGTGCTGCTCTCTACAGGAGCAGGATGGCTGCCGTACGTGTGGTTCGAGGCCAAGGAGTTGGAGCGGAGCTGGCCAACTGTGACCAGTCGGCTAAGGATCATCGCCCGGCATCTTCCTCCAGGTGCTACAAAAACACACAGAAGGGTCACTCAGGCATTCCTAGTGAATAAGGAATTCAAGTTGTGAAAGGCAGAAGCTGGACACAAGGTGATGGGATACAGAGAATGGCAAGTTGCCCATTGCAGTGACACTATGGTCGGATACAACTCAAGTATACAAGTGGCAGATGTCAATCAAAGGAGGTTGTCCAGTCGATGGCGTCACCAGATTTTCATGACATTGCGGTTAATCCAATGAAGCCATAGTTGATCCCATTCCATCTGGTGCTCCCTCTGAAGTCATGCTAGCAGATCCAAGGAGATTAACCATGACACCAAGAGAATCGGTAGATGTCATTAACTGGATGGTATCATTTGAGGGGCATCTGCCGCTTCGTTACTGAGTTGTATATGTAGTGTATTTACTGCTCTCTTTAGGTTCTTGTGCAATGAGCACGTAAAAATGCATCCTCACTTTGCAGTGTAGCCACCCTCCCTGTGTTCTCATCTCGTTACTTGTGCCAAAATGCCCACCAGCCTATGCGATTGGATAAAGCGTACCCAGACATCACAGTCAATTATGCCCAATGTATTCCCGACAGGACATAACAAGGAATTAAGATGTAAAGCTGCCTCTCCAGGTGAGAACAACAGATGGATGAAGTTGGCCTTGGTGCCCCCTTAGGGGGGGGACACAGGACACAGCTTTCAAACAATGAAAATCTCAAAAGAAAATCAAAGAGTAGAAAACTCCAGATTTTGTATCTATAACATCTTTCTAATTATATCCTGAAAGGTTTTCCCTGGAAACAGCCCAGAAGTGACTTTAATGGACTATCGGCAAGCATTTCTTTTCTTTAGAAATTTTTGCTTTAATCGCTAGCTAGTGGTCCAGAACAGTGGAAATTCGACCTGAAAACCTTGAGCACGACGTAATTAATTACCAGGCAATTTAACACAGTCAGTTTCGGTTTCGATTCCGGAGAGCATGAGCATGGCGGGACATGAAGTTGCATGAGTGTCACACAAGCACTCCCTGGCGGCAAGACTGTGATCACGTGTGTACACAATCCAGTGACCCGCACACGGACCTTGTGGAGCACTGATCAAGAAGGTCACAACTTGCGAGATCCAGCCTTGTGCATCACGGCCCTGTTATGAACGGGATCCACACCAGCGATCAAACCGAAGATTCATCGATTCATGACCACGTGGTAGCAGCAACTTCGACAGATCGTTGACCCCACCTACGAGGGCCCCACGGAAAAAAAAAGATGTGCTGGGAACCCGCCTGCGGAATCTTTCCCACGCTCTTCAGGAAGGGGGGGGGGGGGGGGGGAGATGACCTTCCCTTTGTCTGTTTCCTCACAAGACGCGACCGATGGTGGTCAGATGACAGGGGAAGAAGACAACGGCACCTTCCTGAAATTAACCGTGACTGACAAGTGCCAGTGTTTGGATGAACGTACAGCTTGGGGCAAAGTAGCAGCGAACCTTCGAATCCTCCTCGCCCATTCCCACGGGGCTTCATGTGCCATGTGCGATGACCCTCCCGATCTGTGCCTCGTGTTCAATGGGCTACCGCCTAGTGAAAGGGGCGGAGCCTTAGTGTATTTAACAAGCATCCTGAGCCGGAACGAAGGCTCTGGGAGTTTGTGACAAGGCTCATACAGTCACTCAACGCTATGAACTCTTAATTCTTGACAGTTTGCTCTCTTTTCTAAATTATATAATCGAGTTTGTTCAATGTGCCAGTAAACCCGCTAGTGTTTTTCGTTTTGCCAACCTTCAAGTTCCATCTTTCCTCAGCCCGAAGGTTCGGTCAAGCTACCCGAAGGAGCCTGGGTTCAAGTGAACCCCTGCACCACGACAACTGGTGATCAGCGGTGAGATCTGAAGCCAGGGCGCCCTAACAACTCATGACCAGCGGAGGGATCGGAACCTACAAGCGGCAACAACGATCGGCCATTAAGAGACCAGCTATCTCGGGACATGACCACATGTGTGGAAGCTGCACAAGCCGGACATGTTGCTGTTGTGTGAGGAATTGAAATTCGAAGTCTGGGCTCCCCAACCAATGTGGATCAGGGATGAGGATCTGAAGCCACAAGCGACAACAACTAGATGGAAGCTACAGGACTGACGGCGTCAGCCATACTCGACAGGGTGAGTGCATGATGTTTGCCACTCATTTCGCCAGACCGCACTAGCACAGGCAGATGCTACGTGTGGGATTTTGGTTTTCTGGGTGTCACAAAATTAGGCGCATATTCAAAAAAAAAAAAAACGGCGCTGCGCGGCAGCAATCGTGCTCGCGCGCTGTAAAATAAAACAGAAAAAGCGGGGAAGGATTCGCGGATAGTGCATAACTGCGTGTGCTGCTGCCCTTTCCACCCAGCTTGCCGACGTGGCCCCAAAGGAAACGTGGCCGCGCGCACCCTCAATTTCTTTAGAACGTCCGAGTAGTTTCTACTCATTCTCGATGGAGAGGGAGTAACCTTGTCTCGCTAAAGTGATACCCTCTCCCTTTCGCTCTCGCGCCGGTGGCTTCACATAGCGAGAAGGACCCAGAATCTCCTGGAAGGCGGTTTCTCTGCTCGACCAATGGGGTCGCGCGTCCGGCGCGAGAAGGAGAAGGAACTTGTGCAGTTGATTCTGCGTGTATGTGCGCGCCTGCCTTGGCGTGAAGAACCAACAGACACGGACCTCGCCTATAAATGAGGGCTTTAACCGCTGTCTGTTAGCCCGAGCCACCGTTTAAGTTTCCGAGAAGCGCGCCCGCTCGACTCCCGGGAGAGCACCACTCGCCCAGCCACAGACCAGCGAAGCAGCATGCGCCATTCTGCGGATCGGCCCCGTCGTGCTCCTCAGGTCGTTGGACTGCCGCAGCGCCCGGTGAACAAATTGTGTTTTGTTTGTTTGTCTCTCTCTGTGTTAGTGCACTTTAGGTGCAAAGGCTGAATTGTAATCTCTCATGACTTACTTTGCACTGGTTGCATTGTGTTTGTAAATCACATTGTATGTGCTCGTACGAGTGATTGTGAAATCCTCTGTATCGTCTGTTTGCTGTATAAACTTTGTTTTGTTTTGTGAACTTCTGGCTCCAACCCATTCTCTGGCTTGCGACCGGCGAAAGCTGGGCACCAAACGACCAACCCCCTTGTCAGTTGGTAGCTGGTCTCCGGCTGAGCTTGCCACGCACAGTCGAGGGCATCTCCTATGTGACCGAGACCGCTGCCCCACCACGCTCTAAGGGTGTCTGGGAGTGCACGCAAATGTGCACGAAGATGTGACACTGGGTAATGAAAACTTGGCATTTTTGTTTTGATCGCTTCCAGCTGGAGCTTGTAATTTAGTGGGGATTAGCGGCACAAGGTGTGATCCGCGATGGATAAGTTAAAGGTAGAGGACCTCCTTGAAATTCTGGAAGATCTGGGCATTCCAGTAGGCCCCACTAAATCAAGAGAAGCGATTTTGGACATTATGCGGGGGGAGGTGGTGACAGTCGAGGAGGCAGACAAAACTTGAGAAATGATTCTGGAGCGAAGGCACAGCGAGGAAAAACATCAGGAAAGGCGAAAACTTCGCGAGGCACGAGAGAGAGAATGGGAGGTGAAGTGTAGCGTGATACGGGCTGAACTAGAGAAAGTAGAGAGAGAAAGAGAGAAGAGAGTTCAGTTGCAGAATTGGGAAAGAGCGAGAGCCCGTTTGAGAAATTTGCAAAGAGGAGAAAATTTCAGAAATTTTCTCGCAAAATTCGAGCGAATTTGAGCTAAAGAGGAGCTGGACCAGAGCTACTGGCCAACGTTGCTGTAGGCCACCCTCCCATGTGATGTCGGCGGCGTACTAGCGCGCCTGTCCGAAAAGGAGGCCGACAACTATGAGGCAGCGAAGAGCGCTCTGTACATGTATTTTGGCATTTGTGGGAAGTCGGACTCCAAAGTACGAAGTGATGGAAGCAGGCAGCGCTCCCATCAGTGTGTCAGTGCCCAGCCTAGGAACCTCACTTGGTCAGCTAGGCACACAGACGTTGCTCAGGGGAGTAATGAGAGGACAGCATTATGCCCAGAAAAGAACGCTAGCTAGTTCGACAGGTGCAGGGGCAGGATTTGTCGATTTAGAGGTGGACTCTAAAGTCCGAAGTAATGGAAGTGCGCAGCGCTCCCATCTGTGTGTCAGCGACCAGCTTAGGAACCCCGCTTGGTCAGCTGGGGACACGGCCGTTGCTCAGGGAAGTAACGGCAAGGAAGATTTAAGCCCAGAAACGAACGCCAGTTCGGCAGCTGCAGGGGCAGCATTTGTCGATTCAGAGGCATATGTTTTCTTTCAGGAAGAGAGCAGTGAACTCACAGGCCAGCGCAGTGAGGGAATCAAAGGAGACCCTCCTTTGATGCGGCTGGCGAGCAATAATAGCCAAGTGTTCGAGATGCTCTGCTGTAAAGAGAGTGACCGCGAGTCACCTTAGTGCGCCGCTGAAGCCCCAGGCCAGAACGCAATGTTAACCAAAGAGTCTGGTTCAGGTAGAGTTGCGGGCCAGAGAGTTAGGGTTGTAGGGTTGGATAGCAGGCCTCAGGAGAGCAAGGTGCTAGGCTCAGCGGCAAGTAAGGAGCAGTCGGAACAATTTGGGGCTACGAACAGCAGTAACTCATCGAAAGCACGAGCCGATAGTTTAAGTGGAAAATGTGGCTCGGTGCCGAGTAAAAGAGCACATGTGAACGGCAAGGGCACCGCGAGATAGGGAGGTGCACAAGATAGAACAAGGGCAGTGTTAAGTGGAAGCCCACGGGGACAATGCCCCCCCCCCCCCCCGCACCTGCTACCAGGAGCTATCATGCCTGGGGCGGGCCCTGGGCTCCGCCCACTAGTACATACGATGCAATTGCTTTGCTATTGGTCCAAATTGGGCGAGAGCTAGATTACTCAAGCTCCGCCCAATTATCGAAGGGGTTAAAACCCGCGGGAAACGACGACTTGAAACGAGCGCGCCGAGTCTCAAGCTCGGCCGTTTTTAACAGCCTTTTTTTAACAGCCTTTCTTTATCAGCCTTTTCTTTAAACTGCCTTGTCATCACCACCTTGTATTTCAATCACGTCTTTAATAAATAAGTTTTGCTTTGAGAAGCTGGAATTGCTGCCCCAACCGGCAACGTGTCGCCGGACGAAGACCTGAAGTACTCTTCGTACTGCTAACCGCCGCTCCCTTCGGTAGGAGGGCAGAGGAAAGTTTAACTGGTGCCGTGACCAGGATCGTCTGAGCGGCTTCCTGCAGAGCGGTTGGAAGCAGTACCTTCCGGAAGATTGACGGAGCAGAAAATCTTGGGGAGAAGCCCCGGGGACCAAAGTCCAGGCGAGGTCTCGGAGTCAAGGCTCCACGTCAGCGCTGACAGCGAGGAAGCGGACCGACGGAGCGCCTGCGGCTGGCGACTTTGAAGGCCGGGAGGACGTGAAGGGCCTGCTTCAAGCCAGATTCCGGCCACACTTCTGCGCCTCAGGACGTGACCTGCTGCTGCCACGAAGCAAGTGCCATGACCGACAGCCCGACAATGGAGTGAGTTTCCCCATTCTCACTTTACTTGCCTCGGGAGTACTTGAGCCGTAAGGTTAGAACAAAATAAGGCACAATGGCTACAGTCAGTTGGCAGAGTGAATATGACTGTGAGTATGGGTATGGCCATGAGCGAGTGCAAATGTCAGAGGCCGAGCGAGCCATAGAAAAGGAGAGAGGTGACGCCATTATTCGAGACCTCAAGCGTCAGCTAGCGATAGCCGAAGAGAAGCTACGGCAGACAAAGAAAAGGATTGCAGAGGAGCAACGCTCGCGGAGAGCAGCGCGTGTATTGCAGGAGCCGGCACACGCCCAGCCGTGCTGTATCATCGCCAAGGACGCTGATCAAATGCTGATAGATGAGTCGAATAAAGAGGACAGCAGCAGCGTAGTTCAGTCCGTGCCTATTGAGAACAGACAAGAGGAATCACGGGTTCCTGCAAACAGCGGAGCTGTCGTTAGCGTCGAGGAGCCAGACATTGTGCAGTTAAACACGGGTGTTTACCCATACCAACCGCCCTTGATTCCCAGGGTGGAGGTGAGTTATACGGACGTGCCTGGGCAAAATTCGAACAGGGGTCATACTGTGCAGACCGAGTGTTGCGAGATAGCCGGGCATGTGGTTAGTGAGTCTAATGGCGCTGAGGAACGCAGCGGCACGGACTGCCTTGCCGGAAGGGTTGCCCAGTGTGAAATGTTGCCAGTAGAAGCACCGGTAGGCCAGACAGCGTTGGGAGAAATTGGCGTGTGCGTGCCAACAGCATGCACAACCTTCAAAGCCGCGTTGGAGAAGCCAGCACCACAGCAGCTGGGTAGGCGAGGTTGTTCAGAGCCGGAAAACTCAGACTCGTTCAACGCCGCAATAAGCTTGGCTCTAGATGAGGGGAACCAGAGCAGTGACGACGGGGGATTCACCCCATGCCCTGGAACGAGCGAAGTTACACTACCGCTGATAGAGGCGAAGCGCGATCCATGCTGCGATCTCCTTGCTGGTCTTGTCGACAGGCGGATCGCAAAAATAGAGGTCGCTGATGAATTCAGTGAGCTGGCCATGCCATGTTCTAGGAGGCTCTCTAGACACGAGCATTTAAAGCCTTTCGCGGAGGCTTGCCCCCCATATGCGCAGACGGTCGGCCTCTCCTTCGAGGAAGATGAGAGAGACAACCCCAGAGCAGGACGAATGCGAGAATGGTGCTTCCTGAAGCGCGCAATGTACACTTTCGTGCAAACAGACATGTTCGATCCTGGGGGATAGGGACAAATGCATAATGGCCATAGCCTTAACCCACTTTGCCACTGCCAGGTTGCGATAGGCGTAAATATTCCTTGTGGCTCGAGCACACGATGGGGCAGTGAGTGAGAGTGGGGGAACGTGAATAGTGACTCTGAAAGTGATCGAACAGTTTCATTCCAGTGGGCTAATTGTGTCCTCTGTGAACTGTTCCCCTTGTGACATTTAATCAATGTGTGACGAAGAGCACCGTGTCATTAGGTTTGTTTTGCCCTCGTCGGGATCGTGTTGAGGTGTATATGCCACTTCATAAGAACTGGAGACATTGTATGCTTTGTTCATTCGGTATTCCGTTCCATGTTGTTGCGTGTGAAATTGTTCTAATGCTTTTACAAGAGGATTTCATTTCTGCTTGTCGTCCTGTACCTGAAATGTGTTACCGTAACTAAGAATTGTGCTTGCATCTGCATGCCTGAAGGTATCTTCCCTAGCATGTTTTTTTCTTTCAGTTGTTAGTAGGATGCAGAAGGGTATTTTTTGTGCTGGTACAGCGGCCAGTGGGGGCCCGGACCCTTTTGCTTTCGCGCGTTTTGTATGTTGTTGAAGGCTGGATGCATTGTGCTATTGTGGGCTTCGGTATGTTGTTTGTACAGCAAGTGTCCCCCCAACATTCTTGGTGGGGAGGTGTTAAGTGGAAGCCCACGGGGACAATGCCCCCCCCCCCGCACCTGCTACCAGGAGCTATCATGCCTGGGGCGGGCCCTGGGCTCCGCCCACTAGTACATACGATGCAATTGCTTTGCTATTGGTCCAAATTGGGCGAGAGCTAGATTACTCAAGCTCCGCCCAATTATCGAAGGGGTTAAAACCCGCGGGAAACGACGACTTGAAACGAGCGCGCCGAGTCTCAAGCTCGGCCGTTTTTAACAGCCTTTTTTTAACAGCCTTTCTTTATCAGCCTTTTCTTTAAACTGCCTTGTCATCACCACCTTGTATTTCAATCACGTCTTTAATAAATAAGTTTTGCTTTGAGAAGCTGGAATTGCTGCCCCAACCGGCAACGTGTCGCCGGACGAAGACCTGAAGTACTATTCGTACTGCTAAAAGACGTCCCCATAGAAGGAGAGCAGGGAAGTTTAACTGGCAGTTTCTGGAAAATGGCCACGCGCATACAGAGCCAAGCTGGCCAAGCCAAGGGGTAGTCTCCACAGAAAAGAAGTACAGGCCGAAAACATGGTAAGGGTGAAATCCGGTGAAAAGTGTAATCGTCCAAGACTTTCACCCCTGCACTCCAGATGCGATTGGCACCGCACGAAGGCCAGACTGACTAGACGGGTTCGGACAAAGCGAAAGCCACCTGCCCCATTCTGGCGACACTCCGGAAGTGCTTGCACCACGAGTGAAACTCAGTGCGGGCCACAGAGAATCATGTACTGCTATCACACGAAAGAACGCCGCAGAATGCGTGCCTGTCAAAAAAAGAATCGAAGGGTATTCCCAAACCGAGAGAGGAAGGCACGCAGCTTTCATACTCATTCGTCCCCCCCTCGCATTCAACTTTCCAAGTGCGGCTCAGGTGTTAGAGATGCGCGGCCTGGGTGCGGAACGAATCACTGTCACGTGGTGTCTGAAACTCGCGTGTGTCAAAGCACACTTAAGACCTTCGGTTTGTGCTGTGTCCCGGCTGCTAAAGCCCCTGTCCAACTGTGACCGCGAAGGGCGCTGCTGAAGAATAGAAACAAGTACCTTCCTTGAGTCCCAACACAGTTTTCAGACAGATTTCAGGAATACATTCTTCTTGTATTTATACGCCTGTGGGAAGTTTTTTTGAGGTTTATAGCTGAGTGGGTTTTCTACGCTTCTTGATTATGACTCAGTGACGTGGCTTTCGAATTGTTTGTTTTGTAAAATAGCTAAGTGTTGCATTTAAACTGTTACCAGTAAAGGAAACGAGCTCTGCAGCTACAGTGCCTTCTGAGGTGTAATTTTGTCAGCTTTGTTATGTGGTCTGCAAGTAAGGTTATGTGCAGTATTTAAGTTTCGCAGTATGTTTAGGCTGTGTCAAGTATGGAAGTTTTGCGCATTTACGGCAGGTGCCGTAGCGTAAGTTTCGCACACCTACGGCAGGTGTCGTAGTGATTGCTGTCATGAAGGACAGAAAGGAAGACCGCAGTTGTGCGGGTTACAAATTGAAAATAGGTTGGGGCAAAATTGGGTCTTTGTCTGACCTCTCGGCAGATTCCTCCCTGCCCGGGTAACGTCCGAAATCGTTTCCATCTTGCCGACCAATTCCAAACCAATTATAAATTTCCCTTTTGTCTTGACGTGTCACGCATGATGACAACCCTTTGGAGAGGTCCGAACACCTGAACCTAGCATCCAGTTCACGCTTCGTGTGCGTTCAGGAAAATTCAGGAAAATTAATTTCAGAGGGATTTCAGAGAGATCTCTGCAGCGTAATCAGTTTTTATTTGGTGATGATCTGGCGGGACGAGTGGGCTGCAGATAGCACTTGCTTTTGTTGTGTATGGCTTGGAATTTGTGGTCCCATTTGCCTCGCCTCGCAAAAAAATTCCCGGAGCTGGACTTCAGACACCAGGACGAGAAGTGGCCTGGAGGACTGCGGAACGAGAGCCCATTCTCACATGCCCAGTCAGCCGAGCCGCGTAGCAGCAGCTCATCTTCCAGACGTATTGCCTGGCGGCGGGGGTGCTGTTATGAACGGGATCCACACCAGCGATTAAAGCGAAGATTCATCGACCGAGATGACTACGTGGTAGTGGCAATTTCGACAGATCGTTGACTCTGCAAGGACCCCATGAAAAAAAGATGTGGTGGCAACCCGCCTCCCGAATCTTTCCCACGCTCTTCAGGAAGGGGGGGAGATGACCTTCTCTTTGTCTGTTTGCTCGCAAGATGCAACCGATGGTGGCCAGACGACAATGGAAGAAGACAAAGGCGCCTTCCTGAAATTAACCATGACTGAGAAGTGCCGGTGTTTGGGTGAACGTTCAAGCAGCGACCTCCAAATCCTCCTCACCCATTCCCACGGGGCTCCGCGTGCCATGTGCGATGACCCTCCCGATCCGTGCCTCGCGTTCAATACGCTAACGCTTGGTGAAAGGGGCGAAGCCTTAGTGTATTTAACAAGCATCCTGAGCCGGAAAGAATGCTCTGAGCCTTGGCGACAAGGCTCATTAGTCGCTCGACGCTATGAACTTTTAATTCTTGACTGTTTGTTCTCTCTTTTCTAAATTATGTAATCAAGTTATTTCGATATGCCAGTAAACCCACTTGTGTTTTTCGTTTTCTCAACCTTCAAGTTCCATCTTTCCTCAGCCCAAAGGCTCGGACACGCTACCCGAAGGAGCCCGGGTTTGAGTGAACCCCTGCACCCCGACAAATGGTTTCCAGCAGTGGGATGCTGCTACCCGACTCCAAACAGCACTCTGCAACGCGTCATACGTATCTGAATGATCTCACATTGTTAATGTCACATCAACTACTCGTGGAGATGTCGCTACCGCTGGGTTTTAAATGGTGAGGACTTTGTACAGTGTGTGATTAAAACCAAATTAAAATATCTTCTCGGCCAAAGGAAGAGTTACTATTGCCTGAAGGGCATTTCTGTTTAACCAGGAAGGTAGCCGTATTTCTTTCTGAGCTTCACAATTTCGTGTCTATCGTTCTTTAAGGAATGTTTTTTTGTGACTGTACATAGCAATAACTGGCTGAGATCTCCAAGAAAATGCCACTTTCCTCAAAAGTGTTTTTTGACCTGACTGCCATGCTTCTATAAAACAAAGCACAACAATGGGTTCATGGATTTTTATGAGGTTCGTTGCATTGTGTTATTTAATACATTCTTTATGCAGTGAAGTTCCTACACTTCTGAATTACTTCCTCTTTTTTTCACACTGCCACTAACTTGACAAGGCGATAATGAGTACATTATGCAATACACAAATCAAATATATATATATAAAAAAGGCTTTTATGATTAAAAAGAAGGGTAGCCTTGTGTTAGGGACTCTTTGTTATCCCTCCGTAGAAATGAAGTTTTATTTCTTGATAGTTTTTTGTGACATCATGCTCAGTGCGACTTTTCAGCTCTCCTTTTCTAGCGGCTGTCTGTTTATCTCATTATTGGGTTTATCTTTTTAGTGTTTGTTGTTTTTTGGTTTCTGACTGCTTTTGCTTCTTTTGGTTGACTCTGATTTCGCTACGATTGTTATTTGTTATCGGTTTTTTACTGTATGACTGCTTTTGCTTCTCATGTATCACTCTGCTATTGCTAAGATTATGTGACACTGCTTTTGCTAAAAGATGGCCCCCTCCTTTAAGTTTTTTAATTCCTTTTATCAGAATCGGTTACTTTTTTTTGCAGGGGTTAAATTTTCTTCTTAGTTTTCCTGATGTTGATGCTTTTTTTCCACGTGTTGGGTTCGGAGCGATAATGCGAAGTCACATGCTTGAGCTGAATGTTTAAACATGCCACCTTTCTGCGCAATAAACAGTTGGTAGTGTGCGCATGTGGTGTCTCTTTCTTTCTTGTTAGTGTCCTTGTCTGTGCCGTTGTTCATTTCACATTATGTAAGCATGGATATAACATTCCGTGTAGAAAACAATCACGCTTCTAAAAATATTTGGAAAATGTCATTGACTAACCATTCCTTTGGGCAAAACTTAAAAGCGACTACAGGCTCCTATATTTGTTTTGTTGTCATGCATGCAAAGCTTTGTCAAGTTTGGTACAGCAATGAATCATGTAAAAATTTATAATGTCAAAACTACTGAAGAAATATGAGTGAAAATTTGTATTTGCTCATTTAGTGCACTTCCCAATAAGTGTGTCAAAATTCATCACTCTATGGCAAAAAAATTATAAAATTTTACTACCAAAACCCACATCCCTCCTTAAGGTACTTCAAGGATGACACTCTTACTAACAAAGGAACGATACCAATGTTTGTTTGCATGACATAACAAGCTCATCATCTAGTCAAAATCCTGGGCAAAAAAAGGACCATTCAAAGCATATCGGAGTGACCACTACCTGTGGGAAGAGATATGACAGAGACCAATAGCTTCAGCGCCGCTTCTTGCGGTCCTGCCGGCTGCGACGCCCGCCACTGGCTGTATGCTGGGGCGGCCGGTGAGGCACCACAGGTCCTTCCCCGGCTGGGCCATCCTCATCGCTCGAGTCACCCACGTCCTTGCAAACACACACAGAAAGAGCATTGCAGCAGCAGCACCGGCATCACAACACCACCGAAAACGTAATGCAGCCAAGCCTGCATCGTGTCTCGCACCAGAGCCAAGCTCTAGTTTGTTCTTGCCAGCCAAAGGCAAGAGAACGTCCTAAGGGACAATGGCCAAATAAATATTGCCACTGCCTTTCTTACGCTGACATCCTATTATTGATGCCACAGAATCTGTCATTTTCGATCTGCCACAGGACCGCCCTAGTGGTGTTTGAATAATGCTGACCAAACTGTTCTGTTGAGGCCTTCCTTGCCCAGCTTATCTCCCCACCCGACTCTCTCTGCCAACCTCTACACCCCTCCCCTCCCTTAGTACACACTCGGAGGCTGCCCAGCCTGCCCACTACAGAACCTGCTTCAGTAATGTGATTGGCCGAAGCTTTTGGAGCATCCAAAGGTGTCTATGTGCACGGAAAAGCAAGCGTTTGGCACAAATATATACATACCGCATTATCCAGTGCATAGGTTGTGTTTGTTTTTTTAAGATTTTTTCTTGCTGCGGCTTATATATGACACAAAAATGACGCAGCCATCTTTTGCCTTTCATAGTAACTATGTTTCAAAAGAAAATCAATGAATAAAAGAGAAAAATATTCGAGTTATTACAGTTTTAGCACAGAGCAACTAGTTCCCGTGATCCGCTTCCGCTGAGACTCAACTATGCCTGCACAATGGCAGGTGTACGCTCCTCAGAACCACCTGTGCACTGCGCAGATAACTCACCGCAAATGTGGTTCACGATAGTGGAATGCAGATCGCACTATGCTAAAACTTTACTTTCAAGTTTTATCCTACCGCTATAATCCCATAATCTCGCAACAACCCGACTTAATGTGACGGCAGCATGATGTGCACGCCGCACCCAGTCCATTCACATTCTCGAAAGTTTCAATTTCAGCGTTATGGATTCGCAAGCATGGTGCATCCTTCTTACTCAACACGGCGCCACCTGCCAGGCGAAGAAGCCACGATGCAAAATTGAATTTGTTGTTGTTGATTATGCGCTGGAGAATGGGAACCATGCAGCAGGGAGATAGTTTGACGTGAGTGAGCAAAATTATCCGGGACTATCCGTCTTTTTTTGATAAAGCAATGAAGCAAACCCCAAAATCGACAACCACTGAGAACTTTGCAGTAACATGCCTTTTCCCCCCATTCAGCAAAGCAAGGACACGAAGGTCAGCACCGGCGTCGTTTGTGAATGTCTGAGCCTTGCGCACTTCCAGTGTGCCCTCACTCCACAGGATGACCAGAGTAAATCCCTGCATGCTGCAGGCCTGTTTCGCTTCTCTGTTTTGCATTACGCGGGGTGACAGGGTCAGCCAGCATGATGCCCACCCACATATGTTAAGGATTGACAGTGTTGCAAATGGGTTGCAAGCCCCAAGAGTAGCGTTGGCCTGGCGGCCTGGGGCAAAGCTGGAAACATCCGAAGGTCCCGGCAAAGGATGAGTCGACTGGCAACAGAACAACTTGTTTATTCTGGCATCGCAAAAGAGCAGCCGGTCAGGGCGATCACGTTACTCGAAGGAAGAAATCGAAGTCTCTTCGTTGGCGTCCGGGGCAGCTCCCTTTATACCCACGGAGTCGAGGGCAAGAAGGAACGGCTTGGGAAGAGGCGTCCGATGCGGCGACGCTTGAACATGTCCAGACGTGACGTGCGCGCCCGCCGGGCCGGCGCCGGTCAGACCTCCTCGCCTCCCAGTTGGGGAGCTCCTCTCCCCGGCTGCCGCGCTTTGACAAGCGTGGGCACCAACATGCACACACACACGCACGCACGCACGACGACACGTGGCACTGAAACCTGCCTGGACGCGCTTGGCGGGAGGCGTTGCGGCAGCGATGAACGGGCCCAAAATGACCGCCACTTTGAACGAAGCCGCGGCGTCCGTTGCATCCGCGCCGGCTATACCGCGCGTCGTAGGCGAGACGTAACAGACCGCCCCGCCGGGAGAAGGAGATCCCGATGGTCAGGGGACTGCATCCGCTGTCCAGAGGGATGTCGCTCGATGATGCTCATAATCGAAACCGGTCGTCCCTCGACGTTGCTTGAGCGCAGCGCACAGAGAAAGCCTCGTTCTCAGGTTCAGGATCACACAGGGCACTGCAAAGTCACTTCAGGAGAGTTGCCATTTTTGTGCTCGTTCCCAGCAAGCGTTAGAACTACGCCGAAACGCAACCGCTCAGTTAGCAAGTACGAGACAACCCTCACTAAGCTCTGCCAGGCTCTTTCCCCTTTTATACTACTGCCTAGTTCCTTACAGTAGTCAAGCAGCACTCAGAACGCGTCCACAAATTGGAAAATTGCACTAGAAAGCACATAATCACTTTGAAACACTAAACAAAAGCAATTTGTTAAAAATCCTGCCTCAGGAAGAAAACATCAGTAACAAACAACTTTGAGGCGGATTCCTACGTTAGGGGCTTCGACTTAGGCCATCGGCGTTACCGTTGAGACTACCCTTTTTGTAACGCACCTCAAAGGAATATTGTTGCAAAGCGAGGCTCCAGCGCAGGAGGCGGCCATTTTTGGGAGAGATGGTCTGCAGCCATTGGAGAGGGCAGCGATCCGTCTCAATGATAAACCTCGAGCCGGCTAGGTAGCATGACAATTTCTGAACGGCCCACACGAGACACGCACACTCTTTCTCGGTGGCGCTGTACGCCTGCTCACGACAGGTCAGCTTACGACTAGCATACAGGACGGGGTGTTCCATTTCTCCATTGTCCCTTTGGCACAGTACAACGCCCATGCCTCGCTCACTAGCATCGCACTGAACAACGAACCCTTTTGTGTAGTCTGGCGATCGTAGCACAGGCTGGCTTGTTAGGGCGCTTTTTAGGGCGCTAAAAGCTCTTTCCTTTGTCTCGCTCCAGACAACTGTTTGGGGCTCTGTTTTTCTTAGAGCATCCTTCAGGGGAGCCGCGATATCGGAGTACCTGGGGATGTACCTCTGATAGTAGCCGGCGACACCTAAGAACGACCGAATATCGGTCTTCGTGCGCGGTTGCGGGAAGTCTCGCACAGCGGCCGCCTTTATTTCAGAGGGGCGGCGACGACCCTGTCCAATCACGTGACCGAGGTAGACAACCTCGGCCTGTGCTAATTGGCACTTGGGAGCCTTGACTGTCAAGCCCGCTTCGCGCAGGCGGGTTAGCACTGCCCGCAAGTGTGCCATATGCTCAGACCAGGATGCGGAGAATATCGCTACGTCGTCTAAATACGGTAAAGCGAATTCTTCCTGTCCCCGCAACACTTTGTCCATGAGGCTTGAAAAGCAGTATGGCGCGTTCTTCAAACCAAAACTCAAAACTTTAGGACGGAATGTTCCCATTGGTGAAATGAACGCCGCATACCTACTAGCCTCTTCTGTAAGTGGAACCTGCCAATAACCCCTGACAAGATCTAGGGTGGAAATAAACTGAGCGCTACTAACTTTCTCAAGGCGCTCCTCGATGTTAGGGATCGGATAAATTTGATCCTTAGTGATGGAATTAAGCCTGCGGTAGTCGACGCAAGGACCAGGTTCCTTGCCCGGTACCTCAACTAAAATCAAAGGGGAGGTATAATCACTCTCACCCGCCTCAATAACACCGAGCTGTAGCATTTTCTTTACCTCAGCCTCCATAATATCGCGTTGGCGGGGTGACACCCGGTACGCCTTGGATCGTACTGGCTCTGGTGAGGTAAGTTCTATATCATGAGTAAGGACAGAAGTCCTACCAGGCCTCTCAGAGAACTGACCTTGAAACTCTTGTAAGAGTTGGTGTAGTTCGGTTTTCTGCTCAGGCGACAGCGGTGCTTTACTGAGTAAGTCACTAATGACCTGATCAGTGTCTTCCCTGTTCGTCACTGAGCTTAGTCCCGGAAGCTCGACCGGAAGCTCTTCTAACTTTCCCGTGTCGGGCATTTCCTCTCCAGTACCTGGTGCCTTCAACGCTACAGGCTCAATTTTATCCAGTTCGGACGTGCTCGGAATATCAGCTTGCTGTGCCTCCGACCCTTTTTCATTGTTCGACAACGTCGGCCCCGCAACTACTGCCTTTGCAGCGAGCTCCCGAACTCTCGATCTGGTTAAGGCCTGAACGCTAGCCTCACCAAACAAAAGCCCCTTCTCGCGCAGGAGGTGATCGGACCTGTTCGAAAATAGGTACGGGTACTGGGGGGGTAGCATAGATGACACTGCGGCCTCCGTCTCAATTGCTCCGAAAGGTCTTTCAATAACCACTTTTGCTACGGGCAGACACACGCTATGAGCTTCCACGGCTTGCTTGATCCATGCGCACTCGCCCGTGAACATATCGGGTTCTACGTAAGAGGGGTGAACTACATCTATTGTAGCTGCGGAATCACGAAGCACTCGGCACTCTTTCCCGTTCACGAGGAAGTCTCGCATGTAAGGCTCGAGAAGCTTCATGTTCTCGTCAGTGCTACATAATGACAAACACACGACTTTTCTTTTTGTTTCTGGACACTGCGCCGAAAAGTGACCCGGCTTCTGGCACGTATAACACACGCGCGCTTGCCTCCTCTCGAACCGCTTTTTGCGTTCGGCTTCGGCTGCCGCCGTCTCCTTACGTTCGGTCGGACTGCTTTCACTCGCATCCGCACTACGTGTGTCCCCCCTTGCTCTCATGGGTGTGAACTTTGGCCTCTCAGACTTGGAGCCAAATTCACCCTTTTGACCGTCCTTAGCTCCGCGAGCCCGACGCGTCACAAACTCCTCGGCTAGCTCGGCGGCTTTAGCCACTGTACTAACGTCTGGCCTATCCAAGACCCAGTACCGCACGTTCTCAGGTAACCGACTGTAAAACTGTTCCAGCCCGAAACGCTGCAGAATTTTCTCGTGGTCACCAAACGCTTTCTCTTCTTTGAGCCACTCCTGCATGTTTGACAGAAGCCTGTAGGCAAACTCTGTATATGACTCACTTCTGCCTTTTTCATTTTCCCGAAACTTCCGACGGAACGCCTCCGCTGACAGCCTGTACTTTTTTAGCAGACTCGATTTCACTTGGTCGAAATCCTCTGCCTCCTCTCTCTTCAAGCGAGCGACTACGTCGGCCGCCTCGCCGGGTAACAAAGTGAGCAAGCGCTGTGGCCACGTTTCCCGAGAGAACCCCTGCTTCTCGCACGTTCGCTCAAAGTTAACCAGGAACAAACCAATGTCCTCTCCAAGCTTAAACGGCCGCATCAGGTCAGTCATTTTGAACGATACCCGCTCTCCTGCACCGTGTGCCTGACTTCCATTACGAGCGCGTTCCATCTCTACCTCGAGACGCTTCATTTCCAAAGCGTGTTGACGGTCGCGCTCTTCTTTCTCTTTTTGTTCTTTACGTTCGCGCTCGTCTTTCTCTTTTTGCTCTTTACGTTCGCGCTCGTTTTTCTCTTTTTCTTTTTGTTCCCTCTCCTCAATTGTCTCAAGGCATTCCGACAGCTCGTCATCCTCAGCCTCCAACTCAAGAATAGCCCTTAGCAGTTCTGGTTTTCTGAGTTTGTCTGAGACATCCAGACCCAACTCTCTTGCAAGCTCCAGCAATTTCGGTTTGCGCAACGACTTCAAATCCATGGCTGCTCCGAATGCTGCTTTCTCTACTGCCTACTATTGTCTTGCCGCAAACTAACCCGGCAGCAACGACAACCACAATTACCAGCTCTGTTTCTGACACTAACAAAAGCCTGGCAAAACTCAGAAGAAGAAAGTCCCGCACTCACCAAACCTCGCAGCCAAGAATTCAGCGCAGTCGTTCCGCTGCAGGCAACCAGTCATCACACAGGGCTCGTTGCACTGCTCCCGGATGGTCGTTGTGCTGCTCAGCATACAGTTGACCGCATATCTTCGCTGCTGGCCTCCGTTGTCGGGATCCCACCGCTGGCAACCAGTTGTTGCAAATGGGTTGCAAGCCCCAAGGGTAGCGTTGGCCTGGCGGCCTGGGGCAAAGCTGGAAACATCCGAAGGTCCCGGCAAAGGATGAGTCGACTGGCAACAGAACAACTTGTTTATTCTGGCATCGCAAAAGAGCAGCCGGTCAGGGCGACCACGTTACTCGAAGGAAGAAATCGAAGTCTCTTCGTTGGCGTCCGGGGCAGCTCCCTTTATACCCACGGAGTCGAGGGCAAGAAGGAACGGCTTGGGAAGAGGCGTCCGATGCGGCGACGCTTGAACATGTCCAGACGTGACGTGCGCGCCCGCCGGGCCGGCGCCGGTCAGACCTCCTCGCCTCCCAGTTGGGGAGCTCCTCTCCCCGGCTGCCGCGCTTTGACAAGCGTGGGCACCAACATGCACACACACACACACGCACGCACGCACGACACGTGGCACTGAAACCTGCCTGGACGGGCTTGGCGGGAGGCGTTGCGGCAGCGATGAACGGGCCCAAAATGACCGCCACTTTGAACGAAGCCGCGGCGTCCGTTGCATCCGCGCCGGCTATACCGCGCGTCGTAGGCGAGACGTAACAACAGAAGGATTCTCGGAAAAATTTCTTTCCACTAGAGCTGCCTAATGGAGAGGTGGGATAACACGCGGCACCCGAGAATTTTGTTCGTAAGGAAATATGGTTTTTGGCACAAGCGTGTCGCAGATTACTTGTAATTTATCGTAATGTAGCAGCATGTAGCAGGCTTTGCCTTTTGGCGCAGCAATCACATCACTGCTACTTGACAAGTTTCACATACTGCAGCACACTCTGAAAAGGACAGGACCTATACTCTAATGCCCCTGTCACACGGCATTCCTCTAAGGCCTTTCCAGCAAAGGTACCATTTTTCACCAAAGGAGCGAAGGCTTAAAGGGGCAGCGACGCAGCTACACGGTACAGCCCAAAGGTGAAACTGTCGTTTAAGCTAAGTAACCCGCTGCTGTGCTCAAGGCGGCTGAAGTGAGTATTTTAAAATTAATGTGTGGTTTATTCTGTTTACTCGTTGAGCTCAGACAATTTTTTCATTCTAACTGCTTCCTTAAAAAAACTGCAACAGCTACTCTCATCTGCAGCAGCAGGTTTTGTGTATTGCCTTTGCCACCAGGGAAATCGGTGTTGCTGCAACACTTTCACCGTCTTGAAATCTGGGCATAAAATATAAACATCCATACATAAAGCAAAGCCAGACACACCTTTCGTATTTAGAAAAAGAGGTTTTCAAACATTGTTGGCTGTATCTAATTTTTTATTGCTTTTACTTTTTGACGTTGGGGGGCACTGCGATCGTAGGTTCTCGAAGGCTGCACCTTTGGGCTCCAAAGGTCTCTGACAGGCGCCTTCACCTCCAAGGCCCTTAGTGGCAAAGGCGCAACATTTGTGCCGTGTAGCTGCACTCCTTACGCCTTTCGATATAAGGACCTGATTTTCAAAGGCCTTTTCGGTGCCTGTGTGACCGGGGTATAACTCCGATAGCAGTGTAATCCCTGGCAGCCCTCACCAAACAACTGAAGCAGTGAAAGTGGTCGAGTGAGGCAAAGAAATACCTGTCACATGTATTCTCTTCTCTGAACTTTGTTTACCTTGCAATGTTTCCATTAACTACGCTGGCAAGTGCTTAAGGCTTCCGATGCAACACACAGCATTGTTAAAACAGCCATCAACAGGCAATTCACATGCCACTAGCAAAAGGTGCTAATGTTTAAAGTTGTTTTTATGGCCGAAGCAGAACAGTTTCAACAAAATGCAGCATCCTACTTTCATTGCTCCAGTGGTTGCCGCTGTGCCACAAACCCCCCCACATTGCGAAGGTTTCACCCTGACCTAACACTTTTCTGTTATCCCAAAGCAGATAACTTGCGGAGGCAAGATCTCCCCAGCTGGCGTCATCACAAAAATGGTGACTTCCCTTTCATTTTCCAGACCAGCCCCTCCAATCTGTTTTGAGCCCAAGCTTCCAAAGCTCGCTCGCTAAAGAGCTTGCAACAATGTAACGCCCGCCCTGCAAAAGCCTTTAGGGGTAGCATGAATAAATTAATTAATAAATAAACAAATAAATAAGGTCCCAGTTGAGTGCTGGGTCATCAGGATACCTGAGGTTACCTCCTTTTTTGGTTGAGTTTTTGGAGAATTGCCCAGGGCACTTTAAAAGTACGCCAGAACACTTCAGGCAGCTTTCGCAGCATTCCACATCACAAATCCCTTTCTGCGTAAAAAAAAGTGCCCTGCTGAACACTGCTACTGTGAGGGTTTAGACATGCAAGCTATGCCCAGTGCCGCAGCAACATAAATTCGAGAGTTCACAATTCTGCTGGCACCTCGAAGCTCCTGGGTGTACCCCTGCGCATCACTGTCCAAGCTCCCAAGCACAGGTGTCATGTCTTGAAACTTCGCAGGTAAAAGTTGAGAAACACTCACACCAACCAATAATTTATTCTAAGCCCAATGTTTCGAGAGCAACTTAATCCTTTCCTCAGGGGTGACTGATAAGCAAGCAAGCAGCAGCAAAGAACAGACTTCGCTTTCCCTTTGCTATTAAGTGGCGAAGGCCATTAACGTACGCGGAAGGGAGTGTTCCCGGAGTCCTGTTTACCATCACCTTTGTGAGCCGGATGTGCCATGACTCTACGTGACGCCTCTTGAAAGAATTACGTTCCATGGCCAGCACACTCAGTTCTCCAAAAGCAATTTTGTGGTGAGTCTACTTGCAGTGCTTGGCAATGGGGTTATTTTGTCAGTATTTATCAACTTTTATTTCAAACCTAACCAGACGAACATCCTGTGAAGATTTTCTCGTCCCATGTAAACTGATAAGCCCTCCCAGATGGGAGGACTTCCAGGGTTGAAGATGGTCGGTCCTCCCACTTGTGACAGTGCTTTCATTGAGAGGTTTTTCTTCTTCAAAAAAATCTCACACTGCAGCAGATTTCCCATTTACAGTAAAACATACTTTCCACTCTTGTATCGGAGGTTGGCATCATTGTTTGTGGTATAGACCTTGACGACTAACTTCACCTGAACACACCCATAATATTCTTCAGCATACTTTCAAGGCCACAAATAAAACAGCTCTTTAATTGCTCAAGAAAAGTATTGACACAGTATAAAAGCAACACGTTTTCACGCCACGGATCGAAAACAAAGGCATATGCTTTCCAAGCTACAAAACAAGTCTTCAATGAGAATTTTGCTTGTCTACATACAACTAGAACAAAAATACTTCGATTACGTTTTTATTCCTGCGCTGACACGCCGAAGTTGTCTCAGCGACGCACAGCACTGTACTCGATGGCCAACGCAACGATGTTCCTTTGTCGTCATTAAGGACCAGTTTGTGTTCGCAGCACCTAAGAATGCTGCAGTATTGATGAATATGCAAGATCACAAAAAAATATAACAGGTTAGTAAGCAAGAAAGCTCGGAGGAAAACGGGCATCGCCAGACTCAACGCGAGACGGACAAAGCTACTGCTACACCCTAGAGTCTCTGGTTTGTACTAAGCGCAAGGATGCTCAAAACGCTCCCGAAGGCTAATGATCTTTACAGCGCACACCCAGATCAACGCTTCAAGCAGTATAACGCGCTCGTAAACAAAACGCTCGGTTCCGATTTTGCCGGTGATGATTAATACCAGGTCGGCCAGGAACACCAGCTTCAGAACACTTTAATGGATGTAGTACTTATACCTGGAGCAACATTCGGAAGTCACCACCAACCAACTCACCTTGCCCTCTTCTTTCGGAGGCACGAACACAACGGCGGCGATGCAGACGAGCTGAAAGATCGCCCCCAGGAAGAGGCCGTAGCGAAGCAGCTCATCGACCAACTCGGCCATCGCTCTGACCTTCTAGCTTACAACAGCAGGATGATTCAGAGACGCAAAACTTGCAAGATCGAACAGGTAACCCAAGCTACAAGAATGTAAACAATGCCTACAACGAAAACGTCGATGCCGCTGATGCCAATCAACCAGAATGGCTCGACTTGTCGGACGTCTTCGGCTGACCAGCATCGGCTTAGAGTTTTCGATGGGTTAACTTATTTATGCCCCTAAATCACATCAATACTCGCATGTTTATTGTATTCTTGAATAATAATTTGCTTCTACGTGTTTTTTTACTTATATGTAATTTTTGTTGGAAAATTATGGCCGGCGAAGGCCTGCAGTTTCGTTTTCGAAAGCTAGCGCTAGAAGCAGAAGTGCGGGACGTTTTCATTTATGGCCGAGTTTCTTACTGTACATTAGAAACCCTATGTATTATGTATGGTATTTCATGGTGCCGTTCCTTTGTATTCTGGATATTAACAGCAGTCTTCTGAAGACTTACAGCACAAGCCATTTAACCGCAATCTTCAATGAAGCAATCGCGCCAATAATAAGCCTACAAAATGACGACATAAACTCATAGAGTTTCTTACTATTAACAGTAAGAAACAGTAAGAATTAATAGTAAGGAACTCTATGCATAAACTATTGATTGCCCAGCGCTCATCCCGTAGTGTACTGGAAGAAATGATAAAAGGAACATAAATAAAAATTGTATAATTTATTGCCGGATGCAGCGCACAATTCGATGCTTTAAAACAGAAGAATTAGCGTCATCGGAAGTCAATGCATTATATCCGTAAAAACACCGGCGTTCAACCACGCACGAAGACCCGCCGCGGTGGCCCAGCGGTTGGAGCGCGCTCGGCTACTGAGACGGAGTTCCCGGGTTCAAACCCGGCCGAGAAAAATAAAATTGGTTTAGGAATAAAATTCGTTTTGGGGGAATGGGAATGGCGCAGCAATTGTCTCACGCCTCGGCGGACACCCGAACCGCGCCGCAAGGGAAGGGAGGAAGTGAAAGAAGAAAGAGGTTCTGTAGCGGAGGGCTGCGGAATAATTTCGACTACTTGGGGATTTTTAATGACCTGCGGTGGCTCAGTATGTGGTATTCACTCCTCTGCCGGATTTCGCCGGGCCCCCAAATATTGAGCTGGACAGCGACATAGCAATAGAAGAAGTCCGAGCAGCACTTCATAGCTAGACTCTGGAACACAACGCCAAGAGAAAATCGGATAGCAAATGATGCCCTCAGGAACCTAGATGACCATTCCCTACAAGAACTTACCGATCTCTTCAACAAGCATATTGGCAGAGCGGCACGCTGCCAGAGGAGTGGACGCATGGAATGGTTATCCTCATACCTAAACGTAACAAATCAGTCGCCCCATCTCCATTACCTCAAGCCTAGGCAAATTATTTGAGCAAGTCATACTGGCTAGACTGCACACCCGCATGGTAGATAGCAGTCAATACCCACACTCTATGATTGGTTTCCGATCTGGCCTATCCGCGCAAGATGCCATTCTTCGGATTACGACAGATATTCTGGACACCCTCATACCTACACACACCAAAGAGTGCGCGAACACACAGATGAGCTCAGTGCTGCAGGAGGTTCTGGGTCAGTATTTGGTAGGTGGCAGTTTAGACTAGCTCTGCCGCTAGCATAATTTAGCATTGCAGTTTTAAAGCGAAAGCTTTACTACGCCAGCCAGCGAGCCATTTCGGCTCGTCCGGCACTTCAGCCGTATGCCGTGGCCAACGAACGATCTTGAGCCGCCGTTGCCTAGCAACGCCACAGCCGCGCTCAAACAGATGGCGCTGCCGTCGACGCTCGCTCCACCTGATGTGCCCCGCTGGGGTAGAGGGAGAGGAGGTGTCGCCTCGCGGTGGATATACTGGAGCTGCTCCTGCTAGCTCCTGCTAGGGAGCCTACATACATGCCGCCTGCCGCCTGGAGGGGGCGCGACATGTAGGCTCCCTAGCTCCTGCACGGTGCGCGCGCCCCTCGCGGCGGAAAGGGCAGACCGGGTGGGAGACGCTCGCCGGCCCGCGCCGCTCAGATGCAGCAAAACTGCCCGGGCGCGCGTCCTATTCTTCCTTCGCTCGTTGCTTTAGGGATATTCTGTGGTCACAGATCAATTACTGCGCAGCAGTCTACAATAGCACATACTTGAACTCCCCAGGGACAATGTTTTGGAAGTCCCCAGGGACGTCCCCAAACAAGTTCTACGATCCGAAGCGACGGGAACAGTGAATGGCTCTCGTCCCGACGGGCAGTGAGGCGGCAATCATGTCAGGATTCGCCGCATGACGTTGTTCCCAAAAGAGAAAAAGAAGGCACTCACAAACCCCTGCATTCGTAATTTTTCTCACCATCTGAAAAAAAATCGAGCTATTCGGCAATGTGGCCCTTGTATTTTGTGTTCCCATTTAGCCTACCCGACAGAACGAAAGGGCGTGCCCTAGGAACCACAGAACGCGTCTGGTGGCGGGCGCCGACGCAGGTAGTTTTTACATAACGCTCAATTAACGTGTGGTTTGGTCACGATATCAGCAAGTGTTTGTCAGTGCTTTTGTTCCCTTTTGTCGATTGTAACTTTTTTTCCGGGAAGGGCCCCACAAACACTCGGCTCCGACACAGGCTAAAAGAAAATGTGTCCATTTTCCAATAATAATACAGTCTTTAAATAAAACAATACGAAATTTTATAGTTGCAATCATTTCCTCAACCATCATACAGATGCGAAAACAAAACATTTAAAGAAAGGCGTATCTTGAAGGCAAATAAAAAATTTTAATTCGTATGTTCCAATCAGAACATTTGTAATTAAAGGGTCAACCTAGTATACTGGATCAGCCACCTCCTGTGCGCATACCAGTGCAGTGTGGCGAGAATGATCAAAGGGCGTCATCTTGAGATTCGCTGCGGAGACCACCGCTACATGCCGTACGTCCTTTTAAAACTTCTGTCATCAGGAGAAGAGGAATCCGACCCACCGGAGAGATAATTGAAGCCTTCGAAAAAAATTCTGCCAATCTACTACGTCAGTTATCTCAATTATTCTCACAGGCAGGGAGATGTCGCTTTCTATGAGCCTAGCTGGCCGACGTACGCGAATTTACAGGCCTTTCGTCAGCTTCTGGTATTTTTTCTCCGTTTCAGCTCCTCCTCCATTCATTGCTCTTTTCCTTCCGTACCTTTTCCTTCCTTCTCCACCGCCACTTCCTTCGCAGTGTTCTTTTTCTTTTCATTCTCGCAGCTTTTTCCTAAGTGCGCCCTCACCTCTCACAACAATCCTGCCGTCCCGCTTGATCGACTTGCTCGTGGCTGGCTTTGTGTCGCGTTGTACCACATGTGGGGGCTGCCACAAATCTTGATATGTATTTTTCTACTTCTTTCTTCACCGTATTTTTTATCCCCTCCCTTCAATCCATTGCTGTGTGTTGCTTCTTGCCGTTGGGCACCCTTCTCCTTGTGTCGTCTGCTCTGTTTCTCGTGCTTTGCTACTTGGAGACACACGCCCAGCATAAAGCCAGGGCTCATCCATGTCTCTCTGTGTGGTGTCTTCATGTTCCCGCACTGTTTATTTATCGCTGTGTCACTCCAACTAGGCCAAATCGCCACCACCTCGCTGCAACAATCTCGAAAACTAGCCGACGGCCGCCGCAAACTGGGCGCGCGCCCGACCCAGGCGGCCGCGACTCTCCCAACGCATCTGCTCCGGCGGCCACCGGTGGCGCTGCCTGTTCGCCGAGAGTGCTGCCCCCTGGTTTCCTGCCCGGTGCCCATAGCTATTTCTTCTTCCTCTGGGTTAGTTCCCTGGGGTAATTCTTTTATAATTGGAGGGGTATGTGGGATGTACGCAACCGCTGTGGCTCCGTGCTGGTCGCACGCAGCATCTACCCACACGGCGTTCTGTTCTTCGCCGTATCGTTCATGAAGGGCCGCTGCCCTGGCTTATTCCCGTCGCTCGCGGTTTCGGTCGGGAATCGGGATGCACGTTATGAGGAGGTGACCAAATGCGTAGCCTTTGACGAATTTCTTTAATAATAATAATAATTGGTTTTTGGGGAAAGGAAATGGCGCAGTATCTGTCTCATATATCGTTGGACATCCGAACCACGCCATAAGGGAAGGGATAAAGGAGGGAGTGAAAGAAGTAAGAAATAGGTGCCGTAGTGGAGGGCTCCGGAAAAATTTCGACCACCTGGGGATCTTTAACGTGCATTGACATCGCACAGCACAGCAGCCGCCGCGGTCGGGTTCGAACCCGGGAACTCCGGATCAGTAGCCGATCGCCCTAACCACTGAGCCTCCGCGGTGGGTCCGACCACCACTTTTCAAAACATGTTGGCTCAGCGCAGTCATATTTCGTGGTCATTTGTGACTACACTGCTGTCCTTAAACTTAAGTAAAATCACGTAACCTACGCGATTGAAACAAGAGCCAATTTCACCTTGCGGTTTCTATTTCATTTCTTTAGACCAAGTGGACACTTCCTAAGCCAGTTTTGGCAAACGGTTACTGTGGCCCGAACTGCTTTCCGGCGGTGCGTTAGAATGTCTTGCCTAATAAAAAAATTGCCCAGAAAGAGGAAATCGTCACTGAGCGCTGAAATCACCTAAGGCAACGATAGGAGAACACGCGCTTCAAAAGTTTTCTTTACTAAACTTGAGGGCTTCCTCTATTTGTCAAATGCATAGCAGTTACCTTTTGCACTGCATCGCATCTTGTTCTTAAAACCAAAACTTTATTACAAACAATTAAAACCACGTGAACGTCATATTTAGGATAGATAGCAACAAGTAAAACAAGCTCTAAGACATAGCTGGGCAGACAAAATGGTTTGTTTAAAAAAAAATTCGAAGTAATCGTAAGATCCATGGCATGGAATAGATAGGAATAGCTTTTAGGGAGTGCGGGGATGCGAATTTGGAGCTTAGAGAATATATGCCTGCCGGTAGGGGTGCTGGCTAGGCGCAGATATTGGGCTTGTAAATGCGCTTCGGTTAATTGTTGTATGGTGTTATGCACACTTAACTCTGCGTTCGTTGTTGGTGGTTTTAGGCAGGCAGAGCGCTGCTTTAGTAGCTTGTCTGATTATAGAGTTTGTTTGGGTTTCGATTCCATTGAGTTTGAGCTATATTGACACGAGGATTGGAAGTAGAAGAAGAAAGAGATCGCAGCCTCTAGAAGTAGACGACGCTGAAGTGTAGTTCCTGGGCACAGGGGTCTTCTATTAAATGGATCAGCTGATGCTTTAGCGAAGGCAGCCCTGAGTGGACCGATTGTTGACCCGCTTCCAACAACTGCTTACATCACGGCGGCACGCTTTCGACGGTACACTGTAATGAACGAATTGGGCGCATCAGCGCTTACTTCCTTGGACGACTTCCAGCACCTACTGTTCCCATGGAGAAGCTCAGCCTGGCGATCGCGCAATCTTGAAGTTTCCTTCACGAGGCTTCGTTGCCGGGTGCCGCAACTAAATTTTTACCTATACAGGCCTGGTCTGGCGATCTCCCCATTGTGTCTGTATTGTGCGGAGCCGGAAACAATAGAGCACTTTATTCTTTTTTGCCGTCGCTACTCATCGATTAGGAGGCGACTATTAGAAGTTCCAATACAGAATCTCAGTTTGCGCCTGTCTTCTGCGGTTGTTCTGTCTCTTGGCGCTTCTATGCTTGGCCATACCAATGGGAATGTTTGCTTTGCCGTTCAAAATTATCTCCTAGAATCAAAACGTCTACCAGCATGAACTTTCGTCCTGCCCATCCCATTATCAGCTTCTGTATTTCGGTTTTTACAACCACTTATAGTAATCCCTGCCCCTTCTTTGCCTAAATTTTAGTTTGTATGACCCCCCTAACCTCCTGCAACCACCTCGGCTACGGAAACTGTGCGATCCAAATTTTGGTAGGTCATCCCATGCTTGCCACATGCAACTGGTCATTTAAATAGTCACCGCCTGGTTATGGCCAATCCCCCTCTTGGGTATGTGCTATTGTGTGAGGTCAACAACAACAACAACAAGTGTAGGTCCGTTTTCTCTGGTGCCCTCGTTCAGCCGCTGCAGTTCCTTTTCAGTGTAACAACTGTTACACATCTGTTGGAGCAGTGCTGGGTACGCTTCCCGACCTGCGTACGCCTACGAGATAAAGACGGCACTCACACCGGTCCATCAGCGCCCAAGCCGCCGCCTCCGCGGTGAGACACCTGAGTTCGGGCCTCTTGACAACCCGACGAGGAAGACGCATCATCGACCGACGGTCCCACCGGAAATGGCCACAGACAGTAGGTTCCCGGCGCCCATCCTCTACCACACGCCGCGAACACTGCCATCTTTTCACGGCGACGTGTACGAAGATGCGGAAGACTGGCTGGACATCTTCGAGCGGGTCGCCCGCTACAACGGTTGGAGCGACGACCGTAAGCTCCATAATGTGTATTTTGCACTCCAGGACTCCGCTAGGACATGGTACGAGAACCACGAGAGCAACCTGTCCACCTGGGAGACATTTCGCCAAAATCTCATAGCTACATTCCCCAACGCAGACCGCCGGGAGAAAGCTGAAGCTGCGCTTCGCTCCCGTAACCAGCGGACTAACGAAAGCGTCCGCATGTATGTAGAGGACATGACGCGCCTCTTCAAGCGTGCTGACCCATCCATGGCGGAGGAGACGAAGCTTCGCCACCTCATGCGCGGGGTCAAGCAGGAACTTTTCGCCGGTCATGTGCGCAGTCCACCGCATACTGTTGCCGAATTCCTCACGGAAGCGACTACCATGGAGACGACGCTCCTGCAACGAGCCCGGCAATACAATCGGGATGTAAGCACGCTTGGGCCCGCTGTTTCTTCGATGCCGCTAGGGAGTGATGCGGCCGTTTTACGGGACCTAATCAGGTCGATCGTCAGAGAGGAATTACAAGCCCTCCAGCTGCCTCCCAGCGCACCGTCTGTTACATCGCTGTCTGAAGTCGTCCGGGACGAGGTGCGCCTAGCAGCACAGCAGCAACAACTGTCTGAGATCCCAAGACAGACTGAGGTCAGACCAACCTATGCATCTGTCCTCTGCCGGGCCCCAACGCCAGGCTACGACGTGAATACCGCGACTCACGCAGCGCAGCAGTCTGGTCTTTCCCGTGTGCCTGCTCGCCCAGCTTATCAGCGGCCACGGAAGTGTGAAGTGTGGCGTGCACCGGACCGGCGGCCCCTTTGCTACCACTGTGGTGAGGCGGGACATCTTTACAGGGCCTGCCCGTACCGCCGAGTGGGTCTGCGTGGTTTCGCGCCCGACGACCCTTGCCCCCGGAATGGCGAACGACCATTCGAAATTGAAGCTCATCTGTCGGCCCGTCAGAGGCCTGGGACATACGGTCGCTACGATCCTAGGTCGTCATCTCCGCTGTGTTACCGTTCCCCAAGCCCTCGCCGAGACGCCGGCTACCCTGAGCGGCGTTCTCCCAGTCCACTCCGGGAAAACTAATTCCAGCGGTCTCCGGAGGCAAGGCCGCTGCTGTCGGGAAAACTGAAGATCCTCCGCCGCCGATATACCGATACGCTGATTCCTCACCGGGGCAGGGTAGCGACAGCATCCGACGCGCTACTTCTGATTTGCGTGTGACGATTGACGGAACTGACACCATCGCTTTACTTGATACTGGGCCTGACTATTCCGTGATGAGCCACACCCTCGCCCAGGAACTGAGCAAAGTTTTGACACCATGGTTGGGCCCTAGCATTCGCACGGCTGGAGGTCACCTCATTAGCCCGGCCGGAAGGTGCACAGCCCGAGTCGGCATCCGCGGTTTCGTCTACGTGGGTGAATTCGTCGTGTTGAGCGAGTGTTCGAGAGATTTGATCCTGGGCCTCGACTTTCTACAGGCAAACGGTGCTGTGATCGATCTACACGAGGCGCGAGTCACATTTTCGACGAAGCAAGCCGTGGCGCACAGTAACACAGAAGGCCCAGGAGTCAACGCTCTGCGTATAGTCGAGGACGACGTAATGCTGCCACCACGGTCCAGTGTGCTGGTGTTAGTGAGGAACGACTCGTTTCACGACTACGAAGGTATTGCGGACAGTCACCCTTCGCTGTTGCTCGAGAAGGGTGTGGCTATCGCGCGCGGTCTTGTTGAACTGAATGACGGCTGTGCGACAGTTTTTCTGACGAATTTCACGAACGAAATTCAGCACCTCGCCAAGGGAACGGCCGTCGCCTTCCTCGACGACGTGGATAGGTTGCCGAATCTGTGCCCCGTACAGGTGAATCTTCACGACGATGCCGCACCAAGTAACGCCCTTCAGAAGGTTAAAATCAACCCGGAGTTGTCACCTCATCAGAAGAACCTTCTGTCGTCGCTGCTACTTGATTTTAAAGATTGCTTCGCGGCGAGCTCCAAGGTCGGACGTACGCCGGTAGCAAGCATCGCATTGCCACCGATTCGGCCACGCCACCAGTTTGTCAGCGTCCATACCGCGTTTCGCCTAAAGAGCGCGAAGCTATTAGGACGCAAGTCGATGAAATTCTTGCAGACGACGTTATACAACCGTAAACAAGTCCGTGGGCGTCGCCGGTGGTCCTGGTGAAAAAGAAAGACAACACGTTGCGATTCTGTGTTGATTACAGGAAACTGAATAATGTTACCAAAAAGGACGTATACCCACTCCCGAGGATCGATGATACCCTTGACCGACTCCGGGACGCCAGGTTCTTCTCTTCCTTAGATCTGAAAAGCGGATATTGGCAGATCGAGGTGGACGAGCGAGACCGCGAGAAAACGGCTTTCGTGACACCCGACGGTCTGTACGAATTTAAGGTGCTCCCGTTTGGACTTTGCTCCGCTCCGGCCACATTTCAACGCATGATGGACACTGTTTTAGCTGGTTTGAAGTGGCAGACGTGCCTTGTGTACCTGGACGACGTGGTCATCTTTTCGTCTAGCTTCGAACAACACTTGCAGCGATTGCGCATTGTCCTTCAAGCTCTTCAGTCTGCACAACTAACGATCAAGCCAGAGAAATGCCATTTCGCCTTCGAGGAGCTCCGTTTCTTAGGACATGTCAGCGCACAAGGTGTTCTTCCAGACCCCGACAAGACTTCCGCCGTCTCCAGTTTACCACGCCCAACCGACAAGAAGGCCCTCCGACGTTTTTTGGTCCTCTGCTCGTATTACCGCCGCTTTGTTAAAGATTTCTCTCGCCTAGCTGAGCCATTGGCTGCCTTGACTCGAGATGACACAACCTTCGTAAAGGGAAGTGCCCAAGACGCAGCCTTCGAGGAACTCCGCTGCCGCCTTCAAAGTCCACCAATACTAGCTTATTTTGACGAGAATGCAGAGACTGATGTCCACACTGACGCTAGCAATGTCGGCCTCGGAGCGATCCTCGTACAGTGGCAGGACGGCGCAGAGCGAGTAATCGCCTACGCGAGCCGCACTTTCTCGATCGGAACGGAACTATTCGACGACCGAAAAAGAGTGCCTTGCCGTCATCTGGGCTCTGAGTAAGTTTCCACCTTACATCTACGGCCGACCGTTTCGTGTTGTCAGCGATCATCACTCGCTATGCTGGCTGGCCAGCATTCAAGACCCTTCTGGCCGGTTGGCCAGATGGAGCCTCCGTTTACAGGAGTACGACGTTACGGTCGTCTATAAATCGGGTCGGCAGCACCAGGACGCGGACTGTTTATCACGACCGCCCGTGGAACCGGCTACGCAAGACATCCCCGAAGATTGCCCTGTTCTTTGGGCCATTAGCATCTCCCTTATGGCGCAGCTTCAACGAGCAGATTCTGAGTTGGCGCCACTCGTTAAGTATCTGGAGTGTTTGAATTCTCATGTACCTCGTGTGTTTCGCCGTGGACTACAGACCTTCATTCTGCGGCGTGGAGTCCTCTACAAGCGCAACTTTGACAGCAACAAAGAGACGTTTCTGATTGTTGTGCCATCCAAGTTACGCTCCGAAATCTTAAGCGCTTGTCATGATGAACCATCCGCCGGCTACTTGGGGGTTAGTCGCACACTGGCAAAGATTCGGCTTAAGTATTACTGGCCCAATTTACTCCCATCCGTGCGTAGATACGTAACAACATGCCGGGATTGCCAACGGCGCAAATCTCCTCCTCTGAAGCCAGCCGGCTTTCTGGAGCCCATAGCACCACCAAAGACCCCTTTTCAGCAGATTGGCATAGACCTCCTCGGCCCTTTTCCGAAGTCGACCAGAGGAAACCGGTGGATTGCGGTAGTGACAGATTATTTGACCCGATACGCTGAGACCACGTCACTTGCAAACGGTACTGCTGCTGAAGTCGCCGACTTCTTCGTCCACAACATCGTCCTGCGTCATGGCGCTCCTGCAGCTATCATTACTGACCGTGGAGCTGCATTTACGGCCCGCTTCACTCAGGCTGTACTCAAGCTCACGCACACCAGCCATAGACGTACAACAACCTACCACCCACAGACAAATGGCTTGGTAGAACGCCTCAACAGGACCTTGACCGACATGCTTTCCATGTATATTGATATCGAGCACAAGACATGGGAGGAAATTCTCTCATACGCAACATTCGCGTATAATACCGCGCAGCAAGAGACGACGCAGTTCACTCCGTTCGAATTAGTCTTCGGTCGACAGGTTACCACCCCCCTCGATGCTATGCTACCCGTGGACCTCCCTGACAGTGAGAGTGAACTTGTTGTCGACGTCGCCACCTATGTTCAGCGCGCAGAAGAAGCACGGCAACTGGCCAGACACCGCATTCACCGTCAGCAGCAGATCGATGCTGACCGCTACAACCTTGGACGCTGCTACGTTACCTACCACCCAGGCGACTATGTGTGGGTTTGGACGCCCGTTCGTCGTCGCGGGCTGTCCGAAAAGTTACTGCGCCGCTACTTCGGCCCTTACCTTGTTGTCCGCCGCCTCAGCGACGTAACGTACGAAGTTGCACCAGCCTCGCCAGCTCGTTCATCGCACAACGGCAAGCGCAGCGACGTTGTGCATGTGGTGCGAATGAAGCCGTACTACGAGCGACCCCCCGAGTGACTTTCCGGCTGCATGTAGTCATATTCCGTGATGTCAGACTCGTGGTGTACCTCTCGAACACTTTTTCTCCCCGATATTCGGTCTGACGGTAACACCGCATCGGGGCGATGCTCCTGAAGAGGGGGCAGTGACACGAGGATTGGAAGTAGAAGAAAGAGATCGCAGCCTCTAGAAGTAGACGACGCTGAAGTGTAGGTCCGTTTTCTCGGTGTGTGAGGTCAACAACAATAACAACAATTCTCTGGTGCCCTCGTTCAGCCGCTGCAGTTCCTTTTCAGTGTAACAACTGTTACAATATATTGGGTAGAATACAGTATACTCTACTCATAGTGTAGGCTAGTCGCAGAGTATCGCGCGCGCGCTTCCCTTAGTCCGTGAGCTTTCCCAGTGACTACGTATTAGCTGCGTTGTGGCTGCTAGCCTGCTCTAGCTTAACTGTTTGATGGTTTCAGTATTTTTCTTATCTTGTTGGAGGTAGAGGCCCAGGATGCGAATGGTTCGCACCTGTGGTACCTCCCTGTACGCAGATTCTGATGGGAGTGTGGTACGTTTTGGCCTGGGGCGGGATCAAGAAAAGTTCCGACTTTTAGTGTGAGCAGGTGAGGCCTATATACCTTATATTGACCTCTCCCTGTATTACCGTTGCGGCTGTTTGTATTCTGTCTTCGATTTGGGCGTCTGACTACAGGGTGATATCATCCGCGTACAAGGTATGGTCAAGATAGGGAATGTGCTGCGACTTCCGCGCAAGCGGAATAAGTACTGCGTTAAAAAGGAAAGGTGACAGCACGGAGCCTTGGGGTGCCTATGTTCGCTAGTGTGTAGCGGCATGTACAAAGGTTGTCTGCGCACATGCTTGCCTTAAGGTTTTGCATTAAACCCCTTATGTAATTGTAAGTTCGCTGGCCAACATCTAGGTCTACCATGGCTTTTAGGATGGCCTCGTGCTTGACATTATCGAAGGCCTTCTTGAGGTCAATGCCAGTACTGCTTGAAACCCTGGCAATGAGGCGCCGCCGATTCTTTAGCCCGAGGGTCTAGAAACCGGGCACAGGCGGACCTTATGGGGGGGTTTCTCAAAGGAGCGTGCGTGCACCTTCGCTGAACTCGTTGCGAATGCTTGTGCTGAAAGGCAAATATACCCACCCCCGGCGCCTCCCTCACAACCAGGGAGCAACACCTTTGGCGCCGTCTGCAAACGCGGACAATACCTATGCCCCCTCTCCCACTACCGACCCATCCCACCTTCCTGCCCTCTGTGCAATGCACAGAAGGCAAACCTGACCCGTATCCTCCTGGCCTGTCCGGCTTCGATCGCCTCCACCCGGCGGGCCGGTGCCAATCCAAACATGGGAGGACTGGGAGACCTCACTACGCTCCATGGATCCGGCAAGACCAAAAATCGTCGCCAGCCGCGCTGCCAGCGTCACGGACCTTTTAGGCATCAACTTTTGAGTGTGGTGAGGTCGTGCGGGGACCCAGGGGCCTGGGAGACCCGAATTTCTCTGCTCAATAAAGTTTTTCTCTCTCACAGCACACGGGCGCCTTCGCGTTTCGCCTCCAACGAAGCTCGGCCGCCGCGGCCGGGTTCGAACCAAGGGAACTCGATCCGGCTCAGTAGTCGAGCGCTCTAACCACTGAGCACCCCCCCCCCCCCCTCTCCGGGCATAAAACAATTACTGCGCCATTTCCTTTTCTCAAAAACCAATTTTCCAACCATAGAGAAAGAAATTTAAAAAAAAGTAGATCACGTGTGGCACACTTCTCCTGCCTATTCGTTAGTTCACAGATTAGAAATAAGATGAAGTGGAGAATTTATCCTTTTATCTGAAGAGCTTGAACCAAAAAAAAAAATGGCTATCGGCTTAGCACGGTTTTTGCAGGTGGACACCACACCATGAACCTCAAAGCACGATTGAGGTGTCCTCTAGCTCTGACCTAGCTACGGGCCTTTTCCTCAAAACCAGCAGTCGAAACCTTCCCTGCCTTTGAGAAAAGGAAAGGCGCACAACTACCTCAGTTTGTGAGGACGCCGCTAACTACTCACAGGAGATGGAGGTGTCCACTGACTCAGTTCCAGTTACACTTGCTATTCAGAGGCTTCGCAGACATACGCAAGACATGCCACTGATACTCGGGGGGAGGGGGGGGGGTGCAGCTGAAAGCGCTTAGGCACTAAAAATTAGCTACAGTTTAACTACTGGAAAACCTGGTTAGAGAGCGAAAGCTGTGTTGTATAGGGCAAGCAGATGCGGCTTGGCGTCTGTAACGTGGAGTGCGTTTCGCACATTGGATAGGCAGCGCACCTGCCCAGCCACCCTGGCAGGCGGCAGTTAATGGTTCATCACGAGAGGTTGGTCACCCAATGAACGTTGCGGCCTATTCTACTGCCCGGTGAATCGAAAGGTCAAAGTCAAAGGTCAAGTGTTGGACCACATATCAGCCTGACTACACCCTCTGCAGGGCAAAGGCCTCTCCCATGTCTCTCCAATTAACCCGATCCTTTGTCAGCTGCGCCCACGCTATGCCTGCGAAATTCCTAATCTTATCCGCCCACCTAACCTTCTGCCGTCCCCTGCTACGCTTGCCTTCTCTTGGAATCCATTCCGTTACCCTTAAGGATCAGCGGTTGTCTTCCCTTCACATCACATGCCCTATCCAAGCCCATTTCTTCCTCTGGAAAATACTGGAAGATATCTATAGCAACTGCACAGCTACCATAGTCCTCCATAAAGTCAGCAATCAGCGTCAGGCAAGGGATACGATCTCGCCAGTGCTATTTACCGCCTGTCTACAGGACGTATTCCAAGGCCTGAACTGGGAGCAGTTGGGAAAAAGAGTTAATAAAGAATACCTAAATAATCTGCTATTCGCTGATGACATTGCCTTACTGAATCACACACGACATGAATTGCAAGGCATGATCAACGATTTAGACAGGAAGAGCAATACGGTGGGTCTAAAAATTAACATGCAGAAAACCAAAGTGATGTTCAACAGCCTAGCAAGGGAACAGCAGCTCACAATTGGAAGCGAGGTGCTGGAAGTGGTAAAGAATATGTTTACTTAGGGCAGGTAGTGACAGCTGATCAGATCACAAGAGGGAAATAACTATAAGGATAAGAATGAGGCGGAGCGCATACGGCAGGTTCTCTCAGATCATGAATGGCTGGTTACCAATATACCTCAAGAGAAAAGTGTACAACAGCTGTATCTTGCCAGTACTCACATACGGGGCTGAAACATGGAGGCTAACAAAAACGGTTCTGCTTAAGTTAAGGACAACACAGAGAGCCATCGAAAGAAAAATTATAGGTGTAACGTTAAGAGACCGGAAGCAGGCAGAGTGGGTGAGGGAACAAACGTGGGTTAATGACATCCTAGTCGAAATTAAGAGGTAGAAATGGACCATATACGGTAAGGCCTATATAGCCATACTTGACCACTGGCTCACTTGAAGATCAACCGGCAACACATGGCAAAACTGGCTTTATCCAGTGTAGGGAAGTTTTCGCTTCCAAACAAATCTAAGTACTAAGGGTGTGGTTGGGATTGCTCCCTGCCTACATCAGCGTTTTTAGTGCGAAGACACTTTTAGCCACACTCCCCTGGTTTCAGCATTGTCGCTGTGAAGCCTCCGAGTAGTAATTGTGCGCATTGATGAACCATTACAATCATGCATGGAGTAGTCCGGTGGCGTCTCACCCTACTGCACGTCGGAAAGCATGCCCGGGATAAAACCACACAATAACACAGATAAAAAATGAGACCCCCCACCATGTGGATGCCGTCACAAGTAGACAGCACGAACACTAATTCATTCCACAGCCTTCGCATTCAACATATCATTCATCCTACACAATCCCCTTCCCACTGTCCTTAGTGGAGTGAAAGACCCATGACTTAACCAATCTGCCTTGGAGTGCCCTAATCCTACGGTGCAACCAATCTGTCAAAAGCCCGTACCTGCAGAATCAGCAGTGGCCGGTTCGGCGGTGCGTCAATGGAGTCCTGGACTGGGGGCTCCAGCTAGAGGACATCCCAATCCCAATAACTGTTTGATAACGTTTTTTTTTTCGAGTGTAGGAAAAAAAAATTGAGATCACTGCGGCACCCGCATTCGAGTAATTAATGCGTAAGCATTGATGCCTCCTAGCCCCTCTTTTGAGTTTTCAAACTTGGCACCGTGCTTCGTTTTCAACTTTGGTGCCACGCTTCACTACGTCCACACTTCCAGTTTTTCAAATTTGGCGCCACGCTTTAGCTGTGCCCACTTCCGGTGTTTTGAAATTTGGCACCACTTTTGCTCCGGCCCTGCAAGCATAGCTGTACAATGCTTACACATTAACAGGTAGCTGGGGCTAGGCTCAACGCTGCAGCCGCACATAGAGATATTGTTTATGCGCCTGTCTGGGGCAAATTTACCGCACTTTAGTTTGTAAGTTTAATTTTTTAAACCTTGAAACTATTAACACGCCTGGCTGCTCGTTCGGAAACTTTGCAGTTGATAGTAAAGCTGAGGCACTGTAAAGGCAAGCACCACAGCACCCGAAAACCAGACCCAGCACGAGTGCGGGTGCACAAGACTGAGTGGAATACAGCGATTTTTAATTGCGAACACATGTGTGGCGTGGTTCTCTACGGAAGCGTCGGTTTGTCACAAGGTTCACAGCTGCCCAGATGATGCGGCCTAACACACTATGGCACGTTGTGTCTTCTCGATGTGGGCTTTGGTTTTGGGCTTTGCAGTCAGCAGCCGCGCGGATCGAGCAGCCTGTGCGGCTCGGTGGGTCTCGGCTCGAGGCGCCCCCAGCGGCGTGGTGGCCATACGCGGTGCGAGGCCCTGGCTACGAGCAGCCCCAGCGCCACGGGACCGAAGCGGTTGCTGTCGAACGACTGGGCATGGTTGTCGCCCTCGAGCCAGCAGTGGCCCCGAGGCACCGTCACAAGACGCTCGCGGTAGCCCAGTGTGCGCACCGTGTCCCCTTCCAGGGCCACTACGCGCTTGATGAGCCGCTGGCTGGGATCGCGTGGGGACCTGCGGTTTCAAAAATGGACATATAACAACTTGATCCAACTTTTTCTCTCAGCACGAACAAAGCATGACATGTGGAGCTGGAATAACAACAAACAACTTATCAGCAGTCGACGACTGCTGTTATCGCATGTCTCACGTGACCTAAGTATGAACTACACGTCACAGAGCTGTGGTTGATGAAACCAAAACAGCAGCAAGAAAAAATTCATTTATAAATTATTTAACGGTCGTAGGCGAATGCTACGTGGTGCTCCTTGTATTCTAACGTCTAACGCATCATTTGAAAGAAGAAAACATGCAAGCAGAAATTTGATGGCTGTAGTCCTAAGGGTGCGCGGAGCAGCATCATTTTTAATCGTCAATATCTTCAGTGTTAATGAACCTAGCTTACAAATTTTTGCAGTGCTGTGAGGAGTGATGGAATGTAGATCCCTCATGCAGTTTCCTTAACCTCAGTGACGATCATTTCATGATCCCTTTAAACCCCACAATTACCATAAATCACATTAAATTCCTAATTTTAACTCTCTATGGATTTGTTAATTTTTCTCTGGCAGCGAAAGATGCATTTAGAACTGATTAGTACTCAAAACTATACCCGCCACTCGATTTGAAGTCGCGACGTCTACATCGCAAAAGACTTCGTGATCACTGCTATGAAGTGATTGGTTGTGTAGCCTAGCCTATGGGATCCACGCAAAATAAAAAAAATACATTGCAGACGCACCGCGATGTACTTCCGAAATTGACCGGTGATTGCAACATATGTATTCCTTTCTTGACGTCTTCTAAGTTATGAAACCTCCATTTAAAATGAGGGCAACATCTTTGTCGTTATAATATGATAATAATGTCGACACAGTCTAACTCATTAGGCCTCAGTGTACTTTTAAAACACCATCGTAACACCCACATCAAAACGGAAACTCTAATTGCAGCTGGGCAACCATTTTTCCAGGCACTACTGGGAAGAAAAGTTTCCAGGATGCGAGCTCTAGGAAAAACGTTTATTGTATCTCCACCTTGCAAACCAGTCGCCTGATATTGTACAAAGGCATAAAAGGCTTAAATGCTCCTTCCTCTCTTCAGAATATCAGGCGACTGGGTAGCGAGGTGGAGATACAATAAATGTTCTTCCCAGAACTCGTGTCTCGGAAACTTTTGTGCCCAGTAGTACATTTCCAGCTAGACGAAGAGATTTTAGTTGGAGCTACTTGGAAGTGCAAATTTTCCATCGGGAAGCAAAAAGCATTCCAGAACTACAGCAACTGAAAATGACAATGAGCGCTAACTTCCAACACGATATATATATATATATATATATATATATATATATATATATATATATATATATATATATATATATATATATATATATTGATACGTGGCGGCTAGAAGCAGCAGTAGAAAGAGCAGAGGTAATCTGCTACGCAAGGAACCGATGGCTTGGAGTAGACTCTCAGCACACAAGCGCGCACCTCAGCGTCGTCTTCGTTACCAACCACTTCGTCGTCCTCCCAGCGTCCGTAGCATGACTCCCCCTCGCGGCAAAAGCACCGTCCCGGTGCGCACTACACAGGCCAGCTAGATGGCGAGTTGTAAGGTTTGAGGCGGGACACATGGACGATGTCGGTGCGGGGTGCAGCGGCCGGAGATGGCGGATGTAGCGGGGTGATCTCGTACGTCACCGCGGTCACCGGACGTACGACCCGATAAGGGCCTGTATATCGGGGGAGCAGTTTTTCACAAAGGCCCACACGGCGGGAAGGGATCCAGAGTAACACAAGGGAGCCAGGAGAGTAGGTGACTTCACGACGGCGACAGTCATGACGTCGTTTCTGATTGACTTGGGAGGCCGACAGCCGCTGGCGGGCGACAAGACGGGCAGCGTCGGCGCGAGCGATGGCGTACCGAGCGTAAGGACTCGTGGAGGCGGTGGCGGGCAGTACACTGTCGAAGGGCAGCAAAGGATCGCGGCCAAAGAGAAGGTAAAAAGGGGAGAAACCGGCTGTATCGTGACGCGTAGAATTGTAGGCGAATGTAACAAATGGGAGGCTAATATCCCAGTCGCGGTGATGGTCGGAGACATACATGGAAATCATGAAGTCGAGAGTTGGACGAAAACTCGTCTGGTCGGGGACGACGGGCAGTCGACTTTGGTACTGTACGGCAAGAACTCGCGCGAAACGAGTACCCAGCTGCTTTTGTGGCATCCGCTGAAAAGCAGTTATCTTGCCCGACACGTGAAACTCCCGTGTTGTCCCCTCTGAAACGTGCCGCTGTTCCCTACACACCTGGAATAAGCGAAGCCTTGGCGCTTATTCTGCGCACATTCCAAGTTCACGTTGCCCATGTCCCCACAAGGAAACTTCGGCATGCGCTGGTTAACGTCAAAGACGTTCTCCCCAAAGAAAAGTACCCTGGCGTTGTTTACAGCGTCCCCTGCTCTGATTGTGACAGCGTTTACATCGGCGAGACTGGTGATTTTAATAGACGCCTAAAAGAACATTGTAATGACGTTAAAAACAAAAAAGTGAACTCTAATGCTATCGCCAAACACTCCGTATCAACTGGCCACGATATTGACTGGGGTAGGGCACACGTGCTGGCAACTAAAAAGAATCTGTACCGTCGCCTTCACCTCGAATCATTATTCATTCAAACGACTAATCGCTCCCTCAATCGTAACACTGGAAATCTAACTCCTGTATACGCACGCTCCCTGCGCCCTCTTTTCAAACGTATTTAATCCTGATGCCCTTTCTAATCCTTCTCATTGTGAACAAGGCTCCCGCACAGGAGCCGAAACGTCATTTTGTTGTTTGTTCTTTTTTTTTACTTTTGGTCGGCGTCCTCCTTTTAAGTTTTATTACATGGAAATCATGTAGGTGAGGGTACGGTTCAGACGCTCAGTGAGGCCGTTCGTCTGCGGATGGTAGGACGTGGCGAATTGATGACGGACGGAGCAGGAGCGGAGGAGTTCGGCGACCACTTTGGAAAGAAAGCAGCGACCGCGATCGGTGAGCAGGTGACGGGGAGCACCGTGGTGGAGTATGACGTCGCGCAGGAGAAAGTCAGCGACATCAGTTGCGCAGCTGGTTGGGATCGCTCGAGTAATAGCGTAGCGCGTGGAGTAGTCCGTCGCGACCGCGATTCATTTGTTTCCCATAGCAGACACCGGAAAAGGGCCGAGCAAGTCGAGGCCGACACGGGAAAACGGGTCTACGGGGATGGGAATCGGCTGAAGGTGCCCGGGAGGGAGAACCGAGGGTGTCTTCCGCCGTTGGCACAGTTCGCAAGCGGCCACATAACGGCGGACAGAACGGTATAGACCGGGCCAAAAGAAGCGGCGGCGCACGCTGTCGTAGGTGCGGGAGACTCCAAGATGACCGGCCGTGGGAACGTCATGAAGCTGTTCAAGGACGCTGCTGCGCAGGTGTTGAGGGACCACGAGCAAGAGGTCAGCGCCGTCAGGCCGCATATTGCGCCGGTAGAGGACGTTCTCATGGAGCACAAACGGGGCGAGGGACGCATCACAGCGGTTGGCAGTGAGGCGGTCGATGAGGGAACGTAGCAACGAATCAAAGCGCTGTTCTTGCGCAATGTTGCGGAAGGCCGAGATGGATAAGACGCAGGCGTCAGCCTCGCATTCGTTGGAGGAAGGCGGATCGACAGGGTAACGGGACAAGCAATCCGCGTCCTGGTGCAAGCGGCCGGACTTGTGGACGACACAAAATGTGTACTCTTGAAGGCGAAGAGCCCAGCGCCCCAGCCGGCCAGTAGGGTCTTTGAGCGAAGAAAGCCAGCATAAGGCGTGGTGATCCGTGATAACAGATAAAGGGTGCCCAAACAAGTAAGGGCGGAATTTTGCAATAGCCCAAACCAGAGCGAGGCATTCCCGCTCGGTGATACAATATAGTTGCGCTCTCACACAGAAAGGAGACGGCTGGCGTATGCAATAACGCGAAGCTTGTTGCGTTGCCGCTGAGCAAGTAGGGCACCAATGCCATGGCCGCTCGCATCGGTCCGAAGTTCCGTAGGGGCTGAAGGATCAAAGTGCGCCAACACAGGTGGAGCAGTGAGGGCACTGATAAGGGCTCTGAAGGCGTCAGCTTGGGGCGGTCCCCAAGAGAACGGGATGTCCTTCTTGAGGAGCGTGGTAAGAGGTCGAGCTATTTCCGCAAAGTTCTGGATGAACCGGCGGAAATAGGAACATAGGCCGAGAAAGCTGCGCACATCACCGGAGGAGCGCGGAGTAGGAAATGAACGCACGGAGCTTCTGCTTACATATGTCCCATGAGGTCGAGTCATCTTCGTGGGTTTCGAACCACACTCTCGCGGTGCCGGTCAGGTAAAATATCACATTAGCGAGCATCAGCGTTGGATCCCACCTGTTGTGCGTGCTGACGCGTTCGTAAAGGGCCAGCCAGTCGTCCACATCAACGTCGTCTGTGCCGCAGAACGAGCCCGGTTCGCGGTGGTGGGCGACAATGACCGCTGGCGGTGTTGACGGAGAGGGAGATGGCTCGGACTCGGTAGACATGTTGGCGAGACGGCGGCCACGACGGAGAGCCAGCTTGAGGTCGGGGATCGAATTTAGCAACCTCCACCAAATGATACGTGGCGGCTAGAAGTAGCAGTAGAAAGAGCAGAGGTAATCTGCTACGCAAGGAACCGATGACTTGGAGTAGACTCTCAGCACACAAGCGCGCACCTCAGCGTCGTCCTCCCAGCGTCCGTAGCAATATATATATAGCTTGTAAGAAGAGGGCTTGGCGAAAAGCACTTAACTACTAACGTTTCGGCCGGGGTTCAGCTTTCGTCGGAGTGAACAATTTTGTTGTTGGTAGGAGGTGAGGGCACTGGCGAAAAGCACTTAATTACTAAAGTTTCGGCCGGTGTCCGGCCTTTGTCGGAGTGAACGATCTTGTTGTTGGTTGGCCTCCTACCAACGAGTGTTCACTCTGACAAAGGCTGGACCCCGGCCGAAACATTAGTAATAAAGTGCTTTTTGCCATGCCCTCTTCATGCAAGCTACATACCCTGGAAACTAACGTCTTTTCATTTCGGATATATATGCCCCTTATTTCCCTTCCCTTGTCTGCTTCTACACACACGCACACACACACACGCAATGTGTGTGCGTGTGTGTATAGAAGGAGACAAGGGAAGGCAAATGAGGGGCTCGTTACACATGAAGAATTTGTGGTGTTGATCAATATGCGTGTATATATATATTGTAAGACATACAATTGGGGTTTGCTGCTCCAGCGGCCAGTGCCGCCGAAGGAGAGAAAGCTGAAGAAGACGAAGCTTACGCAGTTCAATTTGCGAAGAAGACGAAGCTGACACTTTCAAATTCTTGGCTTGAAGCTACGCTGTGTCAACAAAGATTTTGCCTGTGCACATTTCTAGTGCGTCTGATTTGCGTCTTTACATTTGGTGGAGGTGCTGCCTGTTCCCACCCTGGAGCTACAGGCCTTACGGATCTACGGACCTGAAGATCTACACCCCTTACCAGCCTCTACCATGATCACTGACACCAAGCCCCAGCCTGGCTCCACTGTTCCCGCCGATGTCGTCTGTTCCGGTCTCGTGCGTCAGCGCGACCCTGCGATCTTCAGCGGCACAGACGACACCGACGTCGAAGACTGGCTCGCCTCCTATGAACATGTAAGCGCCTATAATAAATGGGACGACAGCGTCAAGCTGACAAACGTCGTCTTTTATCTGAGCGACGTCGCCAACTTGTGGTTTCGCAACCACGAAGCCAATTTTTCTCAATTCATTAGAATCTAATCGCTCCACTAATCTAGTTGATCATTGCCGAGAGTGTCAATCATGTTTTCCGTCCTTGCATTTTACTGACATTTTGTACAAACACCCCGACCAGTTGACCAGGGAAATTATCGAGGCGTATAACATGACAAAGAAACCAAGATTACGGTCAGCCAACCATCCCTGCTCCTGCGTGACTGTGAGGTTGCATATCTGGACATCACATAGTAACACATGCGTTCTGATTTTGTGTTTTTTTCGTTTTCTGTTTCCTTTTATAAGTGTGCTTCCTGTGATTAAACTTTAGTTGAGAGTACAGCGCTTGTTCCTGTGTATTCTTCGTCTAGTCCCCGTTTGTTCGCGCTGTTTTTTTTTTGCATTATGTATCACCAACTCGCCCGCTTATCTATCCTGTTGAATTTTCTACCTGGGCGGCCCTCAAAACCAGCCTTACTGATGTCTTCGGCCGCCCCGCTGTCCGAAAACTTTGTGCCGAACAATGGTTGCTCAGTCGGGCCCAGCAGAGCGGCGAGAATTTCACAAGCTATATCGAGGATGTCGTTGATTTATGCAAGCGTCTGAATCCATCCATGAGCGACGCGGACAAAATCAAACACATTCTTAAAGGGATTGAGGACGACACATTTCAGATGTTAGTGTCCAAAAATCCTCAAACCATCTCCGACGTCGTTTCTGTGTCAGAGCTATGACGAGCTCCGGAAACAGCGTCTTGTCACCCGCCATACCATTTGCCCTGACGACACCCTTTCGAGCTTAGCTGTCGGCGGCCCTGCTCACGATTAGTCGACCCTTGTTCAGCAGATCCAGCAGTTTGTGCGGGAGGAGGTTGCCCGCCAGCTATCGCTGGTTACCTGACCACCCGCTCCAACGCCAACGCTGTCGCCTTCCATTCAGCGTGTCATCCAGGAGCAGGTTGCAGAGGTCCTGCCGCCCACTAATCCACCTTCTGTAGTCACTGCACTGCTGACCTATGCTGAAGCTGTCGTCCGGCCATGACCTCAGCCGGTTGTTCCTGCCTATGCGCCACCTTGCACCGTCTTTCCTGACCAGCCGCTCGATCCTACAATGCCTTACCCTCACCGGCCTTTGCCTCGCACCGCTCCACGCCCTCTGAATCCGTGGTGCACGCAAGATAACCGCCCGATTTGCAATACTTGCAGCCTCGCTGGTCATGTGGCCCGTTGGTTGCCCGCCAGCTATTGCTGGTTACCTGCCCACCCGCTCCAACGCCAGCAACGCTGTTACCTTCCATTCAGCGTATCATCCAGGAGCAGGTTGCAGAGGTCCTGCCGCCCGCTAATCCACCTCCTGTAGTCACTGCACCGCTGACCTATGCTGAAGCTGTCGTCCGGCCACAACCTCAGCCGGTTGTTCCTGCCTATGCGCCACCTTGCACCGTCTTTCCTGACCCGCCGCTCGCTCCTACAATGCCTCACCCTCACCGGCCTTTGCCTCGCACCGCTCCATGCCCTCTGAATCCGTGGCGCACGCAAGATAACCGCCCGATTTGCTATACTTGTGGCCTCGCTGGTCATGTGGCCCGTCGGTGCCGCACCTACGGATCCCGTCCTCACGACTACGGGCGAGCGCCGACGTACGACGTTCCCGTGCCCTCTGCACCTGACTCTTCTCATCTGCCCCAGCATCCCTCTACCTATCGCTCCGACTCCTACCACCGAACCCCCCGGTCGCCGTCTCCTCGCCGCCGTTCGGTCTCCTATGCGCCGCTGGTCGCCACCCCTCCAAGCGGAAAACTAGGCGCCGCAGTTCCGGAGGCAAGAACTGCGCCGTCACCGACCGTCTCAAGCCCTATTGCCGCTCCTGTGAACATTCTTGAAGTGCTGGTTGAAGGTGTCCCTGTTCATGTGCTCATTGACACTGGTGCTGCCGTGTCCATCATTAACCGCAACTTGTGCCGCAAACTAAAAAAAGTGACGACACCGCTTTCTGAAATTTCCCTTCGAACCGCCAGCGCTGACCCCATTCGACCTCTCGCAGCGTGCACCGCTCACCTCATCATCCAAGGCCTCTCCTACACCATCGTGTTCTTCGTTCTTGCCCGCTCCTCTCATGACATCATCCTCGGTTGGGACTTTCTGTCTGCGCATCACGCAATCATCGACTGTGCACGTGCTCAAATTGATTTGTCGCCGCTGTGTGATACTCTTGTGGACGCCTCCCCTGCTACTGCAGCGCATATTCTCGCCACTGACGACACCAACATGCCGGCTTTCTCTTCTGTTCTTGTGCCCCTTACTTGTGCTGCACTCTCTGACGCTACTGTCCTTTTTTCGCCCTCACCCCTTTGTGCGTACCGCAAATCTGTCATGCTCTCGCATGCTGTGCTCACAATTTCTCGTGGTTGTAGCGCCCTGTAAGTTGCGAACCCGTTGCCTATCCCGACCACTTTATTTCGGGGAGAATCGCTTGGCACGGTTGACGTCACCGATCTCGACGATGCTTCACCTGTTCCGGATGACCCTCCCGCGTATAACATCAATGCCCTCACTCCTCCCATTGTCACAACCGATCAGACCTCATCCGACCGTCTTGCCGATTCCGTCGATGCTGCTCTGCCACCTCTCCAACGCGCCCAGCTTGTCGCCATGCTTCAGCGCTTCCTTCGATTCTCATCAAGACACCTTGGGTCGTGCAATAGCGGTTCGCCACCATATCGACACTGGAACACATCGACCTTTGCGCCAGCGCCCTTACCGCGTCTCCTCCGCTGAGCACCGCATAATTGATGATCAGGTGAGCGACATGCTACACCGTGGAGTGATCCAACCCTCTCACAGCCCGTGGTCTTCTCCCGTTGTACTCGTCAAGAAAAAGTACGGTTCCATTAGATTCTGCGTTGACTACCGCCGGCTAAACAAAATTGCTCGGAAAGACGTCTACCCCCCGCCTCGTATAGATGACGCGCTTGACTGCCTGCAGGGGGCAGAATACTTTTCTTCGTTAGATCTGCGCTCTGGATACTGGCAGGTGCCGATGGCCGAAGCTGATCGCCCGAAAACAGCTTTCATCACACCTGATGGGCTGTATGAATTTAATGTGATGCCGTTCGGTTTCTGCAACGCGCCTGCAACTTTCGAGCGCATGATGGACAACATCCTACACGGGCTGAAATGGCAAACATGCCTCTGCTACTTGGACGATGTTGTCGTATTCTCCCCGGATTTTCCGTCTCATCTTCTTCGTCTTGAGAGTGTCCTTCAGTATCTCAGTGACGTTGGCCTGCAGCTTAAATTGAAGAAGTGTCACTCTGGCGCCCGACAGCTATCTTAAACCACGTCGTGTCCAAGGATGGTGTCCTCCCGGACCCTGCCAAGCTACGAGCAGTTGCTGATTTCCCGAAGCCCACCTCCCTGAAAGAACTTAGAAGCTTTATTGGACTTTGCTTGTACTTTCGTCGGTTCGTCAAGAATTTTGCTGTAATTATCGCCCCACTGACACAACTTCTCGCCGGCGGCCACGACTTACCGGCCTGGTCCACTGCATGCGACGAAGCTTTTGCCATGCTGCGCCATCTTCTCACCTCCCCTCCGATCTTGCACCATTTCAACCCTTCCGCCCCTACAGAACTCCACACGGATGCCAGCGGCATCGGTCTGGGTGCCGTTCTTGCTCAGCGGAAACCTGGCTTCAATGAGTACGTCGTTGCTTATGCAAGCCGTGCACTCACAAAAGCGGAGACTAATTATTTCGTCACGGAAAAAGAATGTTTGGCAATTATTTGGGCGATCACAAAATTTCGCCCTTACTTCTTACTTATATGGGCGCCCATCCGCTGTCATCACAGATCACCATGCCCTTTGCTGGCTGTTGTCACTCAAGGATCCTTTCGGCCGCCTCGCTCGTTGGGCTCTCCGATTACAAGACTATGACATTCAGGTCATTTACCGCTCCGGATGCAAACACTCCGATGCTGACGCCCTCTCACGCTCCCCTGTGTCCTCTGAACTCGACCAACCCTCTATTTCCAGCCTCACGCCTTCTTTCAATACCATTGATATGGCTTCTGAGCAACGCAAGGATGCTTGGATAGCTTCTATTCTCGATATCTTAGCCAACCGCTCTGCCAGCCCCCCTTCTAGAGCACTCCGTTGTCAAGCCCGTCACTTTGTCGTGCGTGACCAGCTGCTGTACCGTCGCAACTACCTACCAGATAGTCGCAAATGGCCGCTCGTAATTCCCCGGCATCTCCGCTCCGCTATTTGTGTCAGTTATCATGACGACCCGCAATGCGCTCATGTCGGTCTGCTGAAAACTTTTACCAGCCTACGTCTTCGGTATTATTGGCGAGGCATGTACCATTCTGTCCGTCGAATGTCAGCGGCGCAAGGATCCAACAGAGCACTCACCGGCTTCTCTGCAACCTTTACCTTGTCCGGCCTGCCCTTTCGACCGTGTTGGAATCGGCCTTTATGGCCCTCTTCCTAACACTTCTGCTGGGCACCATTGGATCATTGTCGCCATAGATTATCTCACGTGCTATGCGGAAACTTCCCCGCTACCAGCTGCAACGGCCTCCGACATCGCCGGTTTCATACTTCAAAACATCAATCTTCGCCACGGTGTGCCTCAGGAATTGCTCAGCGACCGAGGTCGCGTCTTCTCGTCCGGCGTCCTGGAGGCCCTTCTTCGGGAGTGTCACATTGTCCACCGTACAACTTCATCTTACCATCCCCAGACGAACGGCATGACCGAACGCTTAAGGGGACCCTCGGCGACATGACAGCCAAGTACATTTCATCCGATCACACCAACTGGGACCCCATTCTACCATTCGTTACCTATGCTTACAATTCTGCAATGCAAGCAACTACTGGTTTTTCCCCGTATTTTCTTCTCTACGGCCGGGAGCCATCTTCAATTATGGACACCATACTCACTTACCGCCCAGATTCCTCCAAATTTACAACCGTCTCTCAAGCCGCTGCGCATGCCGAAGAATGCCGTTAACTCGCCCGTTCCTTTACTGGCCACGATCAGTGCCGTCAGAAAGTGCCCGCGCCACTTCTACCTGTCTGCCGCCGGCTTACCTTCCCGACTCCTTAGTTTGGCTTTTGGTTCCATCCTCCAGCCCGGGCCTGTCGACAAAACTGCTAAGCAAATACCACGGCCCCTATCGCGTAGTTCAGCAGACATCTCCAGTTAACTACCTCGTCGAGCCCCTCACGCCTTCGCCTGATCATCGACGCCGCGAAATCGTCCACTTCGACCGCCTGAAACTCTACTATGACCCCGCTATCATCTCGTGCCCTTAGGCCCCCAGGAAGGCGCCTTTTCACCCCGGGGGTATTGTAAGCAATACAATTGGGGTTTGCTGCTCCAGCGGCCAGTGCCGCCGAAGGAGAGAAAGCTGAAGAAGACGAAGCTTACGCAGTTCAGTTTGCGAAGAAGACGAAGCTGACGCTCTCGAACTCTTGGCTTGGAGCTACACTATGTCGACGAAGATTTTGCCTGTCCACATTTCTTGTGCGTCTGATTTGCGTCTTTACAATATATATATATATATATATATATATATATATATATATATATATATATATATATATATATATATATATATATATATATATATTAAGGAAGCCAACAGTCACGGAAACCAAGGGGCATAGGGGAATGTTTTTAATCTTTTTTTATTTGTTGTGCCAATCAATCGGTTTAAAGAAAATTACTTATAAAGCAGCAGAAAAAACAACCATGCCGCCGGTGGGATCCGAAACCACGACCTCCGAATATCGCGTCCGGTGCTCTTACCAACTGAGCTACGGCGACGGCTGTCCAATCTGCTGCTTTCGTGGGTATTTATGTTTACTGCGTGTAAGCGAACCTTGAGAGTGTTCACCAGCGCCAACCTCAACCATAGCGGTGGACGTAGCACGTCCTGTTATACCGCGAGTGTGACGTAGAACGTCATCTAACGGCAGAGGGCGGAAACTGTGCGAGAGCCCTCTTATGCTACCTATGGCAACAAGACTGCCAGAACCGAGACCCCCGTTAAGCTATTAGCAGACAAGGTAAAGGAAATGAGGAGCTCGTTTGACAAACATATTAAGGAAGCCAACAGTCACGGAAACCAAGAGGCATAGGGGAATGTTTTTAATTTTTTTTATTTGTAGTGCCAATCAATCGGTTTAAAGAAAATTATAAAGCAGCAGAAAAAACAACCATGCCGCCGGTGGGATCCGAACCCACGACCTCCGAATATCGCGTCCGGTGCTCTTACCAACTGAGCTACGGCGACGGCTGTCCAATCTGCTGCTTTCGTGGGTATTTATGTTTACTGCGTGTAAGCGAACCTTGAGAGTGTTCACCAGCGCCACCCTCAACCATAGCGGTGGACGTAGCACGTCCTGTTATAAGTAATTTTCTTTAAACCGATTGACTGGCACTACAAATAAAAAAGATTAAAAACATTCCCCTATGCCCCTTGGTTTCCGTGACTGTTGGCTTCCTTAATATGTTTGTCAAACGAGCCCCTCATTTCCTTTACCTTGTCTGCTAATAGCTTAACAGGGGTCTCGGTTCTGGCAGTCTTGTTGCCATAGGTAGCATAAGAGGGCTCTCGCACAGTTTCCGCCCTCTGCCGTTAGATGACGTTCTACGTCACACTCGCGGTATAACAGGACGTGCTACGTCCACCGCTATGGTTGAGGGTGGCGCTGGTGAACGCTCTCAAGGTTCGCTTACACGCAGTAAACATAAATACCCACGAAAGCAGCAGATTGGACAGCCGTCGCCGTAGCTCAGTTGGTAAGAGCACCGGACGCGATATTCGGAGGTCGTGGGTTCGGATCCCACCGGCGGCATGGTTGTTTTTTCTGCTGCTTTATAAGTAATTTTCTTTAAACCGATTGATTGGCACTACAAATAAAAAAAGATTAAAAACATTCCCCTATGCCCCTTGGTTTCCGTGACTGTTGGCTTCCTTAAAATGTTTGTCAAACGAGCCCCTCATTTCCTTTACCTTGTCTGCTAATAGCTTAACGGGGGTCTCGGTTCTGGCAGTCTTGTTGCCATAGGTAGCATAAGAGGGCTCTCGCACAGTTTCCGCCCTCTGCCGTTAGATGACGTTCTACGTCACACTCGCGGTATAACAGGACGTGCTACGTCCACCGCTATGGTTGAGGGTGGCGCTGGTGAACGCTCTCAAGGTTCGCTTACACGCAGTAAACATAAATACCCACGAAAGCAGCAGATTGGACAGCCGTCGCCGTAGCTCAGTTGGTAAGAGCACCGGACGCGATATTCGGAGGTCGTGGGTTCGGATCCCACCGGCGGCATGGTTGTTTTTTCTGCTGCTTTATAAGTAATTTTCTTTAAACGATTTATAAATCCAAGTAATATTATCCCACTGATAAGCATAACACATTAAAAAAATTAACGTTCCCCTATGCACCTTGGTTTCGGTGACTGTTGGCTCCCTTCATAAATTTGTCATACGGGCCTCTCATTTCCTTTAACTTGTCTGCTTATATATATATATATATATATATATATATATATATATATATATATATATATATATATATATATATATATATATATATATATATATATATATATGGTAATCTTTTTTCCCAACTGTGTTGTTCATCAGTTGGAAATTAATGGTATAATTACTTTATGCAGAAATCTAACGTATCTAACGTAGAAGAAAAGACAACGACAAGCGGCCGGTGGGATGCGAACTTACGCGAAATTCGGAGGTTCCTTCCTCCCATTCGGCTTCAAGAGGTACCCGCATGGTGCACTGTCCTGTGGGTGCCTCTTGAAGACTGTTGTCACTTGCAATGTAATTTGCAAGACAGGCCAGGCAAGACAGACCGTAATGTCGCTACCAAATGAAGAGAACCCAATGGAAAGAGCCGACTGTCGCATTAAGCGACACTGCCGTCCCACTGCGGAATAGGGATAACTGTAAAGGCTACCAGGACCCCGTCAGCCGACAGTGTCTTTAGACCAGCCTTCCTCTCGGCTCTGGCCTAAGAGAGAATAGGTGACAAGAAAATTCCAGGCGCGCAGAAAATGATGATGACGATGACGCCCGTCCTGGAGGGCGGAGAGCACCGCAAGAAATCGTAGCTCACTTGATGGCGACGACGTCACCACGCTGCAGCTCGTAGCTTCGCGACGCCCAGCGATTGAGAAGCACGTAGTCCGAGAACGCCTCGGGCTCCGGGTTCAGTTCGGGCTGCATCGAGACACCCTCCACCTTGGCCACATAGGCCACGCAGTCGACGAATGCCACCGCCACAGGCAGGCCGAAGGCTGCACGCCGCAGCACGATGAACGTCCGCTGCTGCCACATCACTGCTGCTCGGCACGGGAAGCTACCTCTTCATTCTCGAGCCTCCGCCGCGGCGGCGACGTTCGCGAAACAACGTCCCAAACTGCGACCGCTAAAGCCGCGGCTGGAAGCCGCCATGTTGTTCGATGGTGCTGCCGATGGTGATTGCATTGCACCGGCTCCACTGGCCCTCACGAGTAGTGAGTGTGAAAAACATGTAATGTGCAGAACAGTTACAGAACACTTATAGGCACATTTTACCTCCAAAGAGCTGCAACAGCTGACAGACGGCATCAATGCAGCGATTAGAAAGCATCAAAAAATCGAAAGCACAAAAAAAAGGCGTCCGACGCTTCTAAATTTTGGTATACTTTGCTCTTGCACCCTAATTTAACTCAAATGTTCGATTTTTTAATAAATTATTTTTGACAATCTGATTTTTTTTTGCAAAAAACTACCTGTTTATTTTTGTGAAGTCTTCTTTTATAATACCTAAGCGCGATCGCCGAAAGCATCAGTCACGCGTTCATTATTTTCATCGAGTGAGCGTGACTTGTAGAACGTGCCGCTGGAAGCCGGCGTGTGTAGGTGTTTGAGTGCAGTTGTTGTGTTGTGATCGGCGACCATGGCCAAAGATGTGGGAGCCTATCTGAAGAAGCAGCAGGAGCAGAGCCCGCCCGAGCTGTCGCAGCAATGGGCCGAGTTCGAAGAGCTCTACAACAAGCGGTACGTGCTGTGCGCTTACGGTCTGGCTGGGCCGAGCTCTTGGGCTGTCGGATGTGCTGGGGGTCCTGGAACTTCACCCGAGGCTCAATTGGCGTCAACGCCTGCCGGGGCGCCGGTGCCTAGGACGTGTGGTACCACGAGTGCTCGTGGATTTGCGTCGTTTTCAGGCTTTATGTGACGTTTCCGTGCGAGCAAGCTACGTCTGGAAAAAGAACGGTGCTATTAGCGTTGTCATTCTTGCAAATCATGCCGCAGCAAAGATTACGCAAACAGGCCGTGAACAGCGCCGTCGCAATTTTGGCGACAGTGCCCTTTGGGGTTTCAGCAAGCTGCACCCGTTCGAAGCGACTATGAAAACTGGGTTCGCTTACGGCGCGGTTCAGGTTCTTTCCCCGAGAACCAATATTAATTTCATTTTTCAAAACGCCTAGTATTCCCTACCCGCCGCGGTGGCTCAGTGGTTAGGGCGCTCGGCTACTGATCCGGAGTTCCCGGGTTCGAACCCGACCGCTGCGGCTGCGTTTTTATGGAGGCAAAACGCTAAGGCGCCCGTGACAACGTTGTCAGTGCACGTTAAAGATCCCCAGGTGGTCGAAATTATTCCCGAGCTCTCCACTACGGCACCCGTTTCCTCCTTTCTTCTTTCTCTCCCTCTCTTATCCCTTGCCTTACGGCGCGGTTCAGGTGTCCGCCGATATATGTGACAGATACTACGCCATTTCCTTTTCCCCAAAACCAATTATTATTATTATTATTCCCACTTCCACTGGTAGTTTGGTGCAGGGAAGTGGCCTTCTGGCCGGTGCTTCGACGCGTTACGTGATCGCAGTTCTACTTGTGATACGCCGTCAGACTGGCATGACCTTGGTCTGTACTTGTTTTAATGTGAAAGCATTACTAGTATAATTACAAGAAAAGCCGGCGGCGCGCGCGCGCGTGTGTGTGTGTGTGCATGTACTGCGTACGGAAAATCCCAGGGATGGCAAGAAAAATAGGGTGACATCGCACACAGCAAGCCGAGCACCACCACTTCAGACAATCCTATGCATGTCATTAGTCTATATGTATAGCCGCCACTGGTCAGCCTCCATGCGGCACTAGTTTTCCCAACATTTGTATCAAAATTATGGTGCAACCGTTTGTTGTACAGCGTTCCAGGTGGCGTCATACATGCATGTTGGTGTGGGTGGGTGTCAGTGCACCCAGGGACAACAATGCTTTCGCATTCTCACACGTTAGCAGTCTTTTAAGTATCCCTGCCGAATTGTTGGGGTGCACATGACGATGTAAGTTTGATGGCACTCCTGGGGTGGACCACTTAGGGTTGGAATGTTGTCACAAACACTGTAAGAATTCATTGCATTTTGAGTGTGCCACAATGGACAGTCCACTCATCGAATTCTAAGTGACGTTGAGCACTGGTCTGTGTATTTGGACATTCCGCAGACCTCACAGTAGATGCTTAATAGCCATCTGGATGTGAAAGATGATTCACGTTAGTGCCTGCTCAAAGTTATGCTCTTCAAAGCGAGCATAACTTGAATAGCACAGAGCCGTATATAGCCATTATACGAGGCAGTTAGCAAGATGAAGAGTTGGGAGCAGTTACTGTTTCAGGCAACCATTTTACATCAGCTAGCAAATAGAGCATGTTGCATGTCAACAAAAGAGTTTAACAAGACTGCATTGAAGTTCCTAAAGGTATTGAATCAGCAGAAGTGGTTCAGTTCAATTTACTTTGTTTACCTGACAACTAAAGGTGCACTTTTGCTTTGGTCAGCTGAAAGCTCGGATTACATGGCTTGTTAGGGTACAGGAAATTGAAACCCGTGTGCAGCAGGTAGGTAAGCGCCTGCAGGTAGTACACTAAAAAGGTCACGAGTTTCGTAAAGTGAAACAGACATGAGAAGTGGCAAAAGTATTGCAGATAGGCCCTCTCCAATACAAGATGTACCGTTTTTTTTTCCGCAGCTTTATTTCTAAAAGGCATCATATGCTGCCCGCTGCAGTGGCTGAGTGGTTACAGCACTCGACTACTGAGCTGCACAACCCAAGTTCAAATACGGCCACAGCAGCCGCGTTTCAGTGGAGGTGAAGTGCAAAAGGTGGCTGTGTGCTGTGCAATGTCAGTGCACATTAAGGAACACCAGATGGTTTAAAGCAATCCGGGTTCCTCTGCTACAGCATTTCTCATAGTCCATGTGTCGTGCTTTGGGATGTTAAGCCTGTTAATATACACTGCATATCTTGTCGACTGAGGCCCTCATCAACTAGGAAAGCATGCAGCCATTGTAGTGTTTTGATTCAGTGTTAACATTGCTGAATTAAGTTAATGACCGGTGATTAGTGATGCACAGTTGTATATAGGTTATAGGAAGGCAGAAGAAATAAATGCTAGCAACAGGAATTAAAACCTAAGTATGTTTGAATCAACTATAAGTTCACTTACAAGTCTGTCATTATTACTCTGACAAGAGTCTCGTCTATTTCTTATGGGTGGTTGCTAAAGGTTTACCATATTTAGGGGACCATTGTTGGCATCCTCGACTTGTTGCTGATGCATGGCCATGATGTGGAGCATGATAGCAAGGTTAGAGAAACAAAAAATTATGCCAATACTCAGACAAATTGCTTTTCAATTCTGAAGGTATAAGAAGCCGTGTAGCTTCTTTGTACAAGCACGGTCACTTCTGGTGAGCACACTGTGACTATGCTCCAAGAGGCGCAGTGCATAGATTTAGCACACAGCCGAGAGAAATGGAACACACTTGTGAAGCTGCCTTGTTTGCATCGCATACGAATGCAAGGCAAATGGATGAAACGCATACATTGCTCAAAACCAGGTTACGCGAAAAAAACAAAAGCAGTTGTTTTTCAAGCGAGAAATAGGGCGATCATGGCAGAGCCTCAGGTTACCATTGGGAATTCTATTATAGAAATTGTAGATACGACCAAAACACTTGGAGTATTTTTCAGCAAGAGCATGGTCTGGGACGCTCACGTTAGTATAGTTCTATGTCACCTCGCGAAATGTGTAGGAATGCTAGCAAAATTTCGGTATTTTCTTCCGACGTCTATAAAAATACTCATTTACAACACAATGTTCCTCCCTCATTTTAGTTACTGCTTCTTAGTATGGGGCAAGACAACGCAGGCCAACATAAATAAAATATTCTTGCTCCAAAAGAAAGCAGTCTGGCACATAGCAAATGTGGATTACCGTGCGCACACTGAAGAATTTTTCACGCACTTTCACATTACACCAGCTCATGACCTATATGGATATCATTTAGCACTGAGATATAAAAAGTGTATACGCTACCACCAGAATACGTTCCTAGAACTATCCTGCCTGGAAGCCACTATTCCAACATATGCATTTCGAAATCAGTCATTCTGGTGCGTTCCCTTCTGTCGTACAGAATACAGACGTTCTATGTTACGCTTTGCAGTTCCACATGTATTAAATAAGCTGCTGAGTAGAGGCATATCTGTGGAAAAAAGTAGCCCATGTGACATTCTTGTCAGTTTGGAGCGGCGACTTTCAGTCCTGTTGATAAATGTGCTAACATACGCAAGCATCTTTTTTCCAATTATGTGTGATGGTAATTTTATCAATCAGTTTGTCTTATAAAAACCGTACAAAAGCTTTAGTGTTCATGTTTTGGGCGTATATGTTCTTTTCTTTGTCTTTTAACAATATATCCTTGCAGTGCCTCTTAATTTTTTTTTTCTACCTTGTCATTGTTAACCACGCTCTGTTGTCTTCGTTGTATTTTGCCTTGTAGAAGGGGGCCCGGACTCCTTCAAGTGAATTTTTTTCACTTTTCTGTCTGGGCCTATCTACATTGTCCTGATGTAAATAAAGACGATCTTGAACTTGAAATCGTGGTGGTGCACTCTAGCGCAGTTTTAAAGCTTACCACCTGCGTTCTGTGCAGGATAGAGGAATCCTTTGGCTAGCTAAGCTCATATATTCATTGCACCGTTCTTGCGAATAAAAACTTTGTAAGAGCAGTTTAAACAGAGTAGGTTAAGCCTTGTGTGATCACTTTCAAATTGCGTTAGACTGTACATTACACTACTGACATAGTGTTCGGTGACTTTTGGCGCTGTGCTGGTGCCGTGTTGATTGGTTGTCCCACTGGGAGTCGATTCAGTCTGACGCCTTTTTGCAGGCTGTGGCATCAGCTGACTGTGAAGATGCTAGCCTTTGTGCGGCACCCGCAGATGCAGCAGGGGGGAGCCCTATACCAGGTGAGAACTTCTGCCGTTGTATTAGTGAGTCATACTGAGCCTGAGTGACTTTTGAGCCCTCCGTAGTCTTGCTCTCCGAATTGTCTTTGATTGAAAGTAATGGTTTTGGCCAAAGAAACTCTGGCACAGAGCTCTAGAGCAGGATGGGTGCCACCGCACTTGTACTGCATGCTCGATTTGGTGCATTGTTGGCACCTACTGTTGGGCCTCCTGTGTCTGCTGTTTGCTTGTGTCTGAGCTCACGAGGGGCATTGTTCACTTGTTTCATGTTCCAGAGGCAGTTTGCATTAGGGGGTGAATACACTGGAAGGCCTGCCTTATGGTTCAAGAGTTGGACTTCGTCATTTAAAACAAAAAAAAAAGATACAAGTATGCCAAATTAATTTTTCAGAATTCGGTTTTAACTGAAAAAGGTCAGCATTCTTGACATGCAAGGCATAGCTTGCTGGCCATTCTGTATGAGTTACACTCAGTCATGGAAATTAACTAAGTATGAAACCCAGTGGTGTAATGGGATAGTGGTATTGTAGGATAAGCTGTGCAGTTGTCTCATTGGAGGTATTCTACCACCACCACCCCATTTGTGCTGTTTCTTCGCTACTGTCACCCGCTATGAGCTGTTAAGTAGGTTTAGCAACTGCTTGTAGGGCTTTCACATGAAGCCATGCATGGGCGTAACTAATAAAGTATCATGTTCTGGATAATGTGGCGATTGAGCGGCATTTCCATCGCTGCCATCAACACGCAGACCACGTGATGCTCCATCCTCACGCTCAGCCCAGTACAACTACACAACATGTCAACCTAGTTTTAGAACATAAGCTTACACTTGCGTTTTTGTCTGCCGATTGTCTTATTTAATTTGTGTTAACTTTTTAATGACGATACCGATTCCTTCTATTAGCTGTGCTTCAAGTACAATGATTTGCAAATTAATTACTGGCAAACAAGCTGTTCATGCTGTAAAAACATCAAAATAACACACTCGAGACCACACAGGATTGCAGCATTGAATCACTGAAGAAAGTGAGTAATTCATACGCCGAGAATAATACGCGCAAAAAAAAAAATTTTGTTATGAAGTAAGCATTTAAAAAAGTTCGCCGAATTTTCAAAAAGTGAAAACCAAAAAAGTCCAACCTCTGCTTATGATGCACTCATCTCTGGTGTCTCTGGTTGCTGCTTCTGCCTTTGCTCAAAGGCCACGTCAGGAAGTGAAAGAAGCTGTAATCAATGCAATTAATGCGGAAGAGTAGGCGTTAGCATTTACTCCCTGATGGTGGCGCGTGGTGTGATACAGCCTATCTATCGCCGTGCGCCACACTGGACGCCCTTGCTACTCTCTACACCCCTCAACTCTGATTGATTAGCGACCATGGTTTCCCCTGCCTGTTGCCTCCTGCCAACTCCCCCTCTCCACTTTCCTCCTGCCCTCTTCCTCCCTCCTTTCTCGTACCCTCTTTGCCTCTTCTTCCCCGCAGCTCTACATGCTGCCAACGCGAGACACTTTTTGTAGTCACAGGGGTTCTAATTCTAACACATTAAAAAAAAAAATGACAGACGATTTAGCGCGGTTACGGCAAATATAAAGTAGGTATGCTCGGATTTTGGTTTTCACTTCAGCTTAGGTTAGAGGCTCGGTTTAAGAGGGCAGTGCGATAGCGGTGTGTTCTGGATCCATGCACACGGATGGAAGTTGATGAACACGGCGACGTCCGAATGATAGCACGAGAGACTGGCAGTTAAACACGCGAGGCGTTCGGCAGCAGCGACGATGAGTTCTAATGTGGTGACCAGCAAAGCTGATCTGTTCGTGCCGCTGCGGGTTTGAAAAACCACTTGTCACCCTGAGTGTTTTGCCATAAAGTTTTTCGCACAGTTGGCTGTAAAGCCTGCTGGCAGGTTTCCCACAACTCGGTGGGCAGGTGGCAACTGTTCATCGGGTTGTAAGCTACCTGCCAGAGGCGTCAGACAGACAAGTATTGGCGAAATCTGGGACTGGGGTTTTTAGTGCTAGCACACTAAAAACTGCACGTCAACTGGGGTCCAGTGGAAGGTGAAACAACAAGCCGAGTCTCTAAGAACATCTTTACATGCGAGCTATCTGTAGACCAGAGGCCAGCAGTAGGTGTCAGTGATGTCCACTGCGGTGTGTGCCACTTGGGTAAGTTTGATGGCATCTGTACCTCTGCCCTCTCAGTTGCATGCCTGTTAGCAGCGGCATGATTGTATTGTCACAGCAGTGGGAAGGCTAAAACCCCATCATTGTTGATGTTCTCCACTAAGTACACGGAACAAGTGCAGTGAGAAAGAAACAGGGCACGTCTAGACCACTCAATCTGCACCTTATTCTTTCTTTCTTCTGTTTGTGTATTGCACTCTGCAGAACAGTGCAGGACAGCAAACACTGAGTGATCTTTGAACGTGGTTGGTAATTACGGAACACGTATGTGGATCTTTTCTTCGCAAGCTTTATCTCGAGTTTCACTTTCACTTCCTAAGCACGGTGGTGTAAGAGCCTGGTATTGCAACATGCAGTGCCATCTGCTTCACTGTGGGCGCTCTCGAGCATGTGCTGCTGTCTATGGCCAGCTGGCGGTACTTGAACTAGGGATTTTGGCGTAGGGGTGGGGACAGGGGTGGGTTCCTTTTCACTGAGGGAGGGTGACAACTTTGAGAGCACTTTTCTCGGGACTTAGTTGTTGCAATGAGTTGTGTCTGAAGACATGCTTTCTAGTTGCAGTCAAGGTGTTTTGTGCTGCCAGTGGAATAATGGTGAAATGAAAGTTCCTTCCATCCTCTGCTCATTCAGTGGTGATGAAGGTGCCTACAGTAGATTGTGCTTTGGCACCTGTTTCTCACATTGGTATTTTCTCTTTTTTTTCTTTCAGCTCTACGACAACTTCATATCAGATTTTGAGAACAAGTGAGTGCCTGGTCTTTGCTTTTCTCTTTTCATTTTGCACATGAATTGGCGCCGCAGTTGTGCTGTCAAGGGTTGGGAAGAATTCACACGCACTATATAACCGTACACTCTGTGCGCCCGTCCTTGTGCTCTTCTCGTCCCTGTCTTTTATAGCGCATTTCTCTTGCTTAAGTGCACTCTGTGCACTTGAAAATTGTTATTTGTGGCAGTTTCTGCGCTTCTTTTATTCACTGACTAGCACCGACAAGTTATTTCATTTCTGCCATATACCGGGCACTTACTTTTCCTTATTTTGAATATGTCAGGTATGCGAAATTGTCATTGCAAACTGAAATGACTCAATGGTTATATTTATGAAAGTTACGTGAGTGAAGTGTAGAACTTGGGTCATGGACATAAAGTAAAGGGAGCACACGCAACACATGGTCAGGCACTTAGCGAGGTGGGGGGGGCAAGCCCACCCCCTTCCCCTCGAAATTTAGGTGCAAAAGCACTCCGTCACTAGGCCTAACCTGGTTTATAAAATTTTTCATCGCTGTCACTTAATTTTAATCGCTGTTACTTAACCGAGTGGCAGAGTCTGCAAACTCTGGCTACCAACTTTGAAATGGGAATCGAACTCACCCGGAACTGGATTTGGGGGACATGTATCAGAAGCCTTCTGGCAGGAATTGGCCGGAGCTGGCAACTCGGGCTACCAACATTGAGGTGGGAATCGAATCCACCAAGGCCCGAGTCAGAGGTGCTACTCCAATAGCAATCACGGTGGGTGAACAGCGCAACAAAGGCGGGACAGAGGCAAGACAAGCGCTGGCTAGCTACTGAGTTTATTGAAAAACGAAAAGCCACGCCTTATCTGCGCGCAAACAAGTCTCGCAGGGACAACAAACAAAAAAGGTCGGTTGCCAGGTTCGACATGTGTCACCCTCCGTTGACTGCAAGGAAAACGTGGTATACCAGATACCCTTCAAGTGCGGTGCCACCTATGTTGGGCAAACAGGCAGATGCCTGAATAAGAGGTTAATGGAGCACAAATGCGCAAGAAAAAATGACCCCCTTTGCCATGTTGCCGCTCATTGCGCTAGTTGTAAACACGAAAAAAAAAAGAGAAAACCAGAAAAGGATGACGCGGCTCCTGGGACAAATTTTCGCTGCAAAAAATGCGAATGCGAACCGCTGTACAAGAAGACAGCAGTGCTGTTTTACCATAAGAACAAGGTGACCCGAGAAATCATCATAATCTGGCAGAAAAGTGCATCAGCAATCCTTCTGTGACATTAAGTGACAAGGAAATTCAATATCTGGACTTGCGCATGACATAGGTTGTTTACCACCTTTTGTTGTTTTTTCTGTTTTTTTCTATTTTATTGTTTATGTTCACTATATATTGCCACTTTTCGTTCTTCCATAAACTCAGTTGCTAGTCAGCGCTTGTCTTGCCTCTGTCCCGCCTTTGTTGCGCTCTTCACCCACCACGAATGCTTACCAATTCGCCCAAATTTCAGCTCTACTCCTAAAGGCCAGGCAGGAACGTCCATGAGGCTTGGTTATAAAGTGGGGCTTTATATCTGTGTCGCTCCTGCCTACTTGGACACCATACATCACAGTCCTCCTCACAGGCATGCTTCTGGCAGGTGGTAGTTGGCTGGTGTCATGGCCGGGGACTTGGCCCACCCTCGAAATTTTGGTGGCCCACCCCCAAAATAAGACCGGAAAGTCCTTAAATGTGGATGGACAGTCAAGATTTCGAAGCGTTTGCACAATACTGAGTTTTTGGCGGAGGCAAACCATTTCTCACTTTTTTCAGACCCCCGCTAACTTCACACGGATTTCTAAAGCACGGCCATATCAATCCATACACTTGACAGCTGTTCACAGATGTTCGTCAAGCTTGGAAGCGATTGCTAATCGGGCCGCTATTTCCCACAAAACAACAGTGTTGATGTTACTAAATTAACTCACTTCAAAATTTTGGGTTTGATTAACAACGGATAAATCACACATGGACAAGACTGAAGAACGATAACAAAAACAGTGGGTATATTCAACATACGAGATTACGCACGTCTTCTTCCAACGACTTTTCATTGTGCACTGGCTGCCCCGTTGACTGTCCTTTTCACACGCTCACACACACACACTGAAGCTCTTTCTCCCCTCGCCCTTTCCTGGCCCTGTCCGCGTCCCAACTAGGAAGGTCTCTGTTTTGTAGTTGACATTGTTGTTGTTACTTCAGCACTTTTTCATTGAACTGTATAAACGACCATGTTGTATTAAACGGTTGCCGAGTATGAAAACTCGTCTGTGTGAGTTATTATAGTGAAGGGGGTACCTCACATGTGCACCAGAAAACTTAATTTTATTGACGCTTGCATCTTATTCACGTTAGCATTTTTTGGTAACTTGAGGTGTTGCGTTACTATAGTTACTTTTTGTTCCAGCTGTCCCCCACTCTGCCCCCTTTTTTGAGAAAAAAGCGCAGAGCACCTAAAGTGATGTTTTAAATATACAAAATGTACAGGTGCTCTCGACGGCCCTTGTTGTGGCTCGCATGAATGGCAGAAAACACCTGCCCTTGACGACACACCCAACTAAAGAAAGAAGACAGAATAGCCATAAACACGAAACGCGGGCACGAACACGCATTCACACACTTGCCTTCAGCTACCACCCCTTCCCAAACCACTCACAAACGCAACACACTAGAGTGCATGCATGCTGAACATTTTGGAACATCACATTTTTCAGAATTACTGTAAATTTGTTGAGAGTTCAGCCATGTTTTCTTTGTGAAGTTAGAATTGATGATGAAGTGTCATTTCGTGTTTAATGTCACATATGCCACAGAGTTAGAAACCATCACATGTAGCGCTGCAGGCAACTTTAGGCCACTATAAAATTGCTAAGCTCCTGCACATGTGTGCAAAGTATTCTTGTTAAATCAGGATTTCTCATAAAATCGTTGTTTGGGCTAGGAGTTTTATGTGAAATATGCCTGACGTAAAATTTTTGTCGTGAGTTCTTAAGGTCAAGACGCTCTAATTAAAATTTATGGTCTTGAAATAACGGCAAAGTAATGAGCGGTACTTTGTTTAGCTGTACGAGTGGCGTATTTAGTTACTTTTTTCGGTAACGCCTACAACACTGGTTGCCCGCACGTTGACATATTATGTCCGGTTGGGAGCAAAAGTGGTGTATGCCACACGCTGGGCCATGGGTGTTGGGGTGGCTTTTGCCATTTTTGCAAAGCAGGAGGAGCACGGATAAAAGCGAGCAAACTAACATAGCTACGGATGAAAATGGCCTCTTCCTCTCTCAAAGGCAGTCTTGGTGTTGGCCTACTGTTGCTTTGGAGCCCCCTAAAAGCAGTGTTGTCCTGCCAATTGTCTGCCTTGGTACCATCTGCAGGAGTGTTCAAGATCCTAAGCGACTGCCCCGGTAGAATGACTGGACTCCGTGTGAAGGGTTGCATTTGCTTAAGGGACAGAGGAGGAAGAGGAAAGGCAGGGCGATCAGCCCAAGGAACAACCAGTTTGCTACCCTGCATGGAGGGAAAGGAGTGAGAGGATAAAAAGATGAAGGAGAAAAGAGAGTGGCAGGAAATTGAAGTCGCTAGGCAAAGTCAGCAAGTGTTCGCTAAACCCAAGTGACAGAATTATCCACAAAGGGAATGGGGTCAGTTTGATATGAATCGGGCAAATACTAGTGCATACCATGAGTGGTGTGTCAGTAGTGGTCATCATGGGGTTGCTTGATTAGTGGGAGGTATTTTTGCTGTCTTTCCTCAAAGCTTTCTTCCGATTTTGTACTAATGTTTCGCACACAAGTAATGTCGGGTGGGTGGTGAAATTTGATGTAGACGTTCCCAGTATCATACCAGACGCCAAAGGGAGAATCTGTGGTGAAACATGGCAGTGAGAGATTGAACCGGGTGGTGCCCATGTGTGTCTGTGTGCAGGATGAAGCCGCTGTCTCTGGTGGAGATTGTAGCCCAGGTGTCGCACAGCATCCCAGGTGAGGTTACCTCCCTCGCCTCTTTGCAGGCAGAAGCAGATTCCCGGTTGCTTAGGTTCCCCTCCGTATCCTCATTGGGATTTGCATTCTTTGGTGTTGGCCTCACTTGACCTGTGCTTTATACTTTTTCTTGGGGTGCTTTAAGTTGACTGCGCAGCGAGCTGTGAAAAGAAAAATGAAAGAGCAGTGTGGGTCAGGGAACAAACTCAGGGAACATCCTAATGGAAATCAAGAAGAAATGGGCTTGGGCAGGGCATGTAATGCAAATTCAAGGTAACTGATGTTTTTTTGAGGCTAACAGAGTGCATTCGAAGAGAAGGCAAGCATAGCAGGGGCCGGCAGAAAGTTAGGTGGGCAGATGAGATTAAAGGGACACTGAGGAGAAATTGAAGTTGGCTTGTATCGATAGAATACCAGCTCCTGATCACAAAAACGCCACCCTTACTGAAAACAAAGCTCTTGTAAGGTAGACAATAGCAAGAACCAAAATACAGGTGTCGCCGCCACAGGCCAATCTCGCAAGTACAAGCGTGGTGACGTCATAGGACAAGAGATGCCACCTTGGAGGAATTTTCCTTCCTACATGGGCGCCACGAATCTCCGAGGCTGGCAAAGGAAGGTTGCGTGGTTCAATATTGAAGTAAGTTTTGTATTGAAACCGATGGTGCACTTTTATTACACAAGGAAGATAGACAAAAGACAACGTGAATGTTGGAAGCAAAGAAAGCCGATGCTTGGCGGCGCCACAGGCGGTCAGGAGAGTTTCGGTTTGTTATGGCGCTTCGCGTCTGTGACCTTTGCATGCCCCGTGGTTTTGTTTTTGACGCGCCTCGATTTACAAGCGCCGAACAGCAGAGGAACTCCAAATGCCACTTCAAGTTTTAGTTAACCTTTCGAGGAGCCAGGTAAGACTGGTCAGGTGATCGCCACGGTCGGCGAAAAACTATGGTGGCACGATGGTCGGTGTTTCGTATAAGGCAGTTAGCAGCATAAAGAGCACTTGGGTCTTCGTACGCTTGCCCGGCGAAACGTTCCCGGCTGTGCCAGTCAACTTCAAACTACTTAACGGAAATCATTTATTAGGGACGGGAGACAAGATACAAGGCAGTTAAGAAAAAGAGATTTGGAACCTGCAGAGACCGTGACTCCGCTCTCCTCCAACTCGCTTGTTGGCGGCTCCATTCAATAGCTTCGGCAGTTGGGCGGAGCTGTTCTATTCTAGCTCTCGGCTAATTTAATCCATTCACAGTACACACCTGAAGGTACATGCAAGTGGGCAAGTGTCACCACTTCGCGCACTTTTGCGTGCATTCCCAGACACCCTTAGAGCGTGGTGGGGTAGCGGCCTCGGTCACGGTCACAAAGGAGATGCCCTCGACTCGGCGTGGCAAACTCAGCCGGAGACCAGCTACCAAGTGACAAGGGGGTTGGTCGTTTGGTGCCCAGCTTTCGCCGTTCCCAAGCCAGAGAATGGGTCGGAGTCAAAGGTTCACAAAACAAAACAAAGTTTGTATAGCGAAGAGACGATACAGAGGATTGCACTTTCACTCGTGCGAGCACATACAAAGTGATTCACAAATGCAATGCAACTCATGCAAAGTCAAAATAGAGAGAGAAACAATTCGCCAAAGTCTTTGCACCTAAAGTGCACTAACACACGGAGAGACAAATAAACAAAACACAATTTTTTCACCGGGCACTGCGACAGTTTGACGACTTCAGGAGCACGACGGGGCCGATCCGCTGACTGGCGCACGTTGCCTCGCTGGTCCGTCCTTGGCTGCGAGCGGGCGCGCTTCTCGGAAGCTTGAACGGCGGCTCTTGCTAACAGACGGCAGTTGCAGCCCCTCATTTATAGGTGCGGACCGCGTCTGTTTGTTCTTCGCGCACATTCATGCAGCTTTAACGACACCAACTCCTTCTCTTTCTTGCGCCGGGCGCACGACCCCATTGGTCAAGCGTGGAAACCACCTTCTAGAACAATCTAGGTCATTCGCGGCACGCTGAGTCATCGGTGCCGGAGCGAAAGGGGGAGGGTATCACTTTGGTGCACACAAAGTTACCCCCTTTCCGTCAACGACAAGCAAAAACTTCTCCAACATTCGAGAAGAATCTACGCCGCGTGTGTCTGCTTACTTTGGCGCCCCGACGGTGAGCTGAGTGAAAAGCACCGTGCGCTCCGGGGTTCTTCCCCGCTGTTTTTTTTGTTTTACTTTACCACGCGCAGGCGCGATTGCTAAGGCGCAGTGCCGGTTTTTTTTGAACATGCGCCGAATTTTGTGACAGCGAGAGAGCCCGATCCAGTGGACCCCGTACCTCCGGAAATGCGCGGAACCCGTTGAAGCGTCGTGTGGTGGCTTTACTTTCAAGTTGCCAACTTTAAACGCGAGCGCCCTTGAGCATCCATCCGCTTTTTGTGGCAAAAAAGTATATAACCTGGCCCTTGCAACCCTGTGAAACCTCTTCGAAGCCGCCTGCTGCACCGTGCAACAGCGCCGTTCAAGGAATCACAATCCATTGGCTCTAAAGCCTCGGCCAGCCTCCGATGGGTGCGCCGCGCCGACCTTTTTTTTTCCTCGCCCCTCGCAACTCCCCGCACTGAGTTTACGATATTTATTTAGCAACGGCTGCTCACTGAGGAAGGGGGAAGTGACCCGCCAGCGCCTAAGTTAACCGTGCTCCCTCAAAAGCATTGCACGCCTGTGGGGCTGAGGTTATTGAAATGCAGGCTGGAGTCTGCGAGAACTTCGTTGTCGGGTTCGGGAATGGGATCCATTGTAACGCTGGCAAGACGCTGGTGCAAACGTAAATGAAGCGATGGTAGCGACCCCCGATAGATGCCTTCAACGTGCGGCGGCGGTAGCTTTCATTTCGGCTGCTGCTAGACCGCACCGCTAGCCGCCAGAAATCACGGAGTCTGCGTTTACGTCACGTTTCACGTCACTCCGTCCTATGACGTCATAAGAGGATGCCGTGACGTCATAAGAGTGCCCGAGTTTGAATCGGAGCAGCGGGAAAACCTTTTTCAACTTTGAATCCAAATTTCTTTGAAATAAATGCATCTTTCGGTCCCGGACAAGCGGCAACAAAGCCATGAAATGCAGAACTATCAGATTTTGCTAACAAAAAAAAATTTGATTCGAGTTCTCCTCGCTGTCCCTTTAAGAAGTTTGCGGTGATAAGGTTGCTACAGCTGGTACAGGGCAGCATTAAATGGAGAGATATGGGAGAGGCCTTCGTCCTGCAGTGGGCGTAGTCAGGCTGATGATGGTGATGATGATGTGGACACATGCTGTTTAAAGTCCCAATCAGCTGAGCAGTGCACCTTATCAAACTGTTTCCCATGGGTTCAGAGCCTTCTAGGGCTTCCTTGTCTTCAGCCTGCTAGGTTTTCCCATGTAGAGGCACGGTCCACGTTACTTTTCATTACGTGTCCAGTATTGCTACCATGATCTGCATTGTTCCCAGCACTGCCTAATGTGGTCGAGATAGAAGGTGCCTCCTTTCATGGTCACTTTCCACAAAGGCTGATGGTGTCCCGGAAAAGGGGTCCTCCCTTCTTCTCACCTTGAACTCTGGTTTTGTTATTTATTATTGATTCAGAAAAAGTCGTGCACTTTAGCTCAGTGATGTAATTGGCTTGGCCCCTTTGTATGAGTAGCTACACTGTTGTCTTTCAGTTTTGACCTTTCTAATGAGTGAAAAACATGACAAAAAACAGCTGATTTAGCTTACTTGGCCAAATGCAAAGTATGTGCGCTAGCATGTTGCGTTTCGTTTCGCTTTCAGTTTGAGTCTAGTGTTTCAAGGTCAGGCTTCCAGCAAACATCGGCGAAATCTGTGATGGGGACCTTTGGAGGGTATTGCAATAGCGGTGTGTTCTGGATCCATTGTACACAGATAGAGGTTTATGAAGATGACAGAGAGCTGCAGTTAAACACTAAAGCTAACCGGCTGCAGTGATAGCACATTACTCTTGTGCAGTGGCCAGCGAAGGTAATCTTTTCGCGCTGCCGTCGGTTCGAATCCCAGTTGGGGCCATATCTGTTTTATTTTTGCAGGTCTAGCTGGCTTCAGACAAACGAGCAATGGGTTTTTTCGGGGTTGGAAGCCTTAGTGCTAGTGCACTAAAATGTGTAGCGGAGCTGGAGAACAGAGTGTTCCGGCAAGGGGTCACATTGCGGCAGACGTCATGCTAGCATAGTGTCACTAATCTGATTGTGACGGGACTGGCTCAGCCGAGAGCATTGATTGCCTGCTATTTAACATTTCACTTGAAATCTAGACTTCACAGCCAACTTGAAATAGGATAGACACAGGCACAACTCATTAACCCATTCGCGTCCGCGGTCTGTCCACGAGGGCACAGGAACGACTTAGGTTGCTGGGCAGAAATAGTAGTGACTCAAGCTTGAAAGCCGCATGTGGGAATCATTTTATTCATCTCCCAAGACAATTAAAAATGTACAGCTTGTAAAATTTTTCTACTTTATGAAAAATCTTGAAACTGTCTGCCATGTGAAGTGGAACTTGTCACACTCACGACAGCTTTTGCTGTTTTCTGCCAGGCTTTGTGCACTAAACACATCTGTGTGATCTTTTGTGCTGTGCCATAATTTGGAGGCATTTGGCGATCGAAGTGGAGCCTCTGGCAAGCCTCTAGATTCATTTGGAATGGAGCTACAAGCTGGCGTCCAGTGCTCGCATTGGAGCAACAAAGCCACGTAAACACTCTTTTTGACAAGATAAACTTCCGCTAAGTGCAGCACATTCTTTGTCACTCACTTTTTTTTCATGGAATATGTCGCTGATTTAAACAGCCAAGTCGGTCACATTGAAGAATATTTCCTTGAAAGCTTTTGGATTTTCAAGATACTGCTTTCAGTATCATCTAAAAGTTCAGGGTATTTGCAGTCCACATCCCCTTCGCTGCCGAAAAGCAGTGTGTGAATTTCAGTGTGACACCGTAGTCATGTTTGAAAGAAGCGGCGAGAAAATAATATCTTTTTTTCCTACATTATATTTTCGAAACTATTGAGGAACTAATGTTTTCTGGCGTGTAAACTAATATTCCAAAATTAGCAGCCAAGCGTGTGGTGCCATCTGTTGATGCGCATTTAAAGTGAACATTTTAAAGTGAGGATAGTAAATTGCCGTCTTTGTAAGTGAATGGGTTAAGCTGACAGCTGGAAGCATTGCTAAAGTGCCCAACAAACTTCGTAGGCCATCAAGCTGGCATCAGCTTCTTTTACTCTATTTTTTAACTACTTGTTTGTTTTTCTTTGCAGACGTTGAGCAGCGACTGGCATTCATCACCAAGACCAAAGAAAAGGTAGGGACCTTTCTATGCTCAGCATTATGTTTTGTACAGGCTACTCCTTCTTGTACAAATATAGCGCAGGTTGTTTCATCACATTAGCTGCTTCATAACACACCTCGCATTATATTTCCAACCAAGTTACAGTTGCAGTGCAGATTTCTTTTTTTTTTTTTTTTTACTGCTGCAGGTGCAGCAACCTCACCTACCAAGCTCATGAGCTGAGCTTTGAGGAGTTGTGTGGTGACTTCAGGGCCGTGTCTCTTTCAGGCGCTAGTTACTATCAAATGGGGCCATAATTTCAAATTTTTCGGGTATTTTTAAAGAAGCAGACCGTGAATCCACATAAGAAAAATTCTCACCTCAGATTAATTTTGCAATGGTGGCTCCTTGTACGTCCACTTTGTCACTTAACAGTGGTTCTTGGGGCCTCGGTTATAGTTCTTTTGATTTATTTCTGTGATATGGAGTCATTATGTGAACAGATTGGGACATTTCAGGCACTTTAAAGCACTCTTGCTTGCAAAACAAGCAAGACAAAAACGCTCACTGAAGCCATATCAAAGCTATCATGAAGAAACCCAGAGGGCTGAAATTAATCAGAAGCCATCCACTATAGCATCCCGCATAGCCCAGGTGTTGCTTTGAGATGTTAAACCCCACAATTTATAATTTTTTTATAAAACGGTAGGGTGTCCTGCTGAAAAATAATTTTCCGCATTTCTTTCGGCTGCCTGGCTTAAAATGTGCCCACACATGATCTCGCAGAGCATTTTCTTGCTCTGCCGCCGCGGTGGCTGAGTGGTTATGGCTCTCGGCTGCTGACCCGAAAGACGCAGGTTCGAACCCGGCCGCGGCGGTCGAAATTCTAGAGGCCTGTGTACTGTGCGATGTCAGTGCACGTTAAAGAACCCCAGGTGGTCGAAATTTCCGGAACCCTTCACAACGGCGTTGCTCATAGCCTGAGTCGCTTTGGGACGTTGAAACCCTTATAAACCATTTCCTTGCTCTGTGCAGTCCGAGCCTTCATTATGGTCGTAATAATTTCTCTTCGTTTTCTAAAGGCTGAGACTCTCCTCTTGCATTGTGTTCGTGCAAGCACAGTAACTGCACAGAGCTTGCGTGGACACTCTGCCTGCAGCAGCAACCTGTGGTCCGCCTGAGGTGACGCACATTGAGGAAATGTGAGGGAGCTGCTTGGCACGAGGCAGCTTGGGCAGCCAGCCCATGTCGGAGGGCAGTGCAAAGGCCTTTGGGAATCAGGTCCTCTGGTTCGAAGGTGAACAACACAGATTTACACTGCTCAAGTGGTCTCGCCTCTGCCGCTAAGGGCCTTGGAGGCCATGTGACTTACCGTAGGCCTTTGAAGTCCGAAGGAGCAGTCTTTGAGAACCCGAAATTGCAGCACCATTTACCTTGGACAGCTAAAAGCAAGAAAAGGAAATATCTAAACTGCTAAGAATGTTTAAAGACACCATAAAATTATAAAAAAGTTTTTTACCTTTTGGACAGAGGTGGTGAAATTGTAGCAGGAACAACAGGTGCACATGGTGGCCCAGGTGGTAAACAAAATCTGCTGCTGCTTCTGCTGTTGGGAGAAGCTTTCAGAAATTTAGCTCTTGGTAATTATTTTATGAAGGAAGTAAGATGAAACAAATTTCTGCGCTGAATGAACGATAAAATAGTTCGATTTAAAAACTCTCACTACAGTCACTGTGATGGGTGCTGAAGTTTAATGACTGTTTCACGTTCGAGCTATGGTAGTGTTCTGCAGTGGGCACAGTCAGACTGATGATGATGGTGCTGGATGAGGAGCTTTGAGGAGTGCCATGTTACAGGGGTACTGTTTACCATCACAGCCCCTTTTCGGACTGTTAATGAAAACCGGTTAGTTAAGAGTTGGTATTTTCTAAACTGACGCGAATACTTTTGTGCAGCCAGACTGGCATTCACCACTAACACAAAGCGTGATTGGCTGCGGCAATAGCATAGTGCTCTCATCCAGCGGCCACTGAAGCTGATCTGTATGTGCCGCCGTGGGTTTGAACCCCAGTCGTGGCAAAATTTATTTTGCTTATTCATTCATTCATTTATTTATTCAAGGTGAAGGCTTCAGCGATGGCCCGGCTTTGGAAATTTGGTTGTGAAGTAGAACTTTCAGTCTAAAAGGCGCCAAGCTGTGTGGATTGCCACAGTGCAACCGGCATGGAAACAAGGAATTGGGTGCGGCTAAGGAGTCCATAGACTACACTGGAGAAATCTGCCTTGAAGCGGCAAGCACAGCTGATCATGAGCTTGGGCTTACATGGCAATCATTACAACACTGAGTGATTAGCTGGGAGTGTAGGTGTCCCTGCCTGCTTGCCCACCTGCCCTTCTGTTCATGATCACCAAAAGCTTCAAATAGGTGCTCGCTGTGTCGCAGCGCGATCCGAAGATTTCGTGATAGTCGACGGCACACTGAACAATCTCAGCGAGGTAAAAGCGATCATGCTGAACACTGGCCCGAATGCCAGGTGCACGTTTTGAACGCAAAGTTAAAAATACTAAACTGTCAATGACAAAAGTGTGGAGTGGGTTAATTATGTGAGCGAGTTCGTTACGTGAGTAAATACGATACTTCTAAGTGTATGACAGGAGCAAACTAACAAAATGGCACGGTTTAACATAATTGAATCGAGGAGACGTGCAAAAGTATGTGTTTAGCTTGACTGGCTCATGGTTTTGCTTTGCTGGTTTATCGGCACGTCTGGCAATGATATTAGACGCAGATTAAGCTCTGATCGAGGTTAAGCTCATCTGATCTGCTCTCTCCGCAGATCGAAGTTGAAGACGACGATGTGCAATGCAGAGCCCGAGAGTGCACAATGTGAAACGTTGGCTGTTATAGAAAAATATATCAACTTTTTCTTTTTTTCCCTTAATGAACCCTTCCCCAAACTGATTTTTTACTTTTGTGAAAAAAAAGTGTTGGTTCATTACGCTATGAAATACGATATTTGCATGCTAGAACCCCATCTAGAACCAGCTGATTGTCACATTGTGGTGACGTTACATATGAGAAAGCTTGGCTCAGGTTTTGAAAGGTATAATTTGCTGGGGGAGTTTGAGGCTGTTCAAACTGCTGATTAATTCTGTTCTCAGCTGGAGTTATGTTGGCTCGGCTGTTTTGGTGATTACAGTGGCTCTGATCTGATAATGCAAAACCAGAAAGAATTGCAGGCCTGGAGTGGAACTGTTGCGTGATGCCCTGTGTTGTACTTGCGCAGGTGAAGGCTGAGCCGGAAGCCGTTGTCCTGTGCAATGTGCTCTATGGCCAAAACAAGCTGGCTGCCAGCGACATGACCAGCGTCAAGGTAGGGGCTCTTTCTCTTGCCTTCCTAAGAAACGGATTGTCCTCTAGTGGTCGCCTTATGCACAACTCAGGGCGCAACATTGGCGCCATGTGGTGTCAAAGTGGCATGGCAGTTGGTGCTGTTTGCAGCAACGTGATATGTGTAGTCCCGGGAATCTCAAACTAGGGGCCGTATTCAGAGTTTGCGTCATAATAAAAAGCGTCATAATTTACCGCAGCTGCCGTGGTGGCTGTAGTGCTTGGCTGCTAGCCCGAAAGACGCAGGTTCGATCCCAGCCGCGGCGGTCGAATTTCGATGGAGGTGAAATTCTAGAGGCCCGTGTGCTGTGCGATGTCAGTGCACGTTAAAGAACCCCAGGTGGTCGAAATTTCCGGAGCCCTTCACTACGGCGTCTCTCACAGCCTGAGTCACTATGAAACGTTAAACCCCCATAAACCAAACCAAACCATAATCTACCGCAGCGGCAAGCGGCCACTCTGATTGGTCGAAACACCGGAAGCAGGCGTCAGTTCGGTTGCGAGTGTGAATGGCGGCAGGATGTCACCACGTTGCGGTTGCCGCAGCGAAACGTCCAGCGGTGCTTTTGCTCTTTGCCGAGAAGTGGAACGCGACCAATGCGACAGAAGAAACATTCAGCCGCAAGTTTGGTTGCACATCAGATTCCACTCTAAAGGGGTAATATGAAAGCTGCTTTATTTATCCAGTTGACTTCACCGATGGTAAATGAACGACAGCTACCTTTTGTTCGCATAACACAGCGTTTTACATTGATCTTGAGGGTAAAAAGGAACAGAGAGAAAAATTTGTAGCATGCACTCACTCACGCCACAATGCGCGCTCCGTACCGCGCTGGACCAAGACACCGTGCTAACTTGCCGTCTGCAACATTGCTGTATGTAAGTTGGTGCTGTGATCGGACGGTTGTGCAGACGGTAATTTACGTTTTTCTTTCCTTTTATGCAGACAATGCAAGAAACACGAGATGCCGCTGTTAGGTTTTTATTTTTTCTGCAGCAAATAAATAAAAGGGATGAGCTAAAAAAATCTTGATGCATGCCCATTGACGCCTCAGAACTAACTTGCAAGCTGACTCGCGAGCTAAATGCAGAGCTACACCACCGCGAGGTAAAAAGTAGGTTGAGAATGCCTGCTAATGTCGGATAGAATTCGAATCTGCAGTGATGCTTCCCCTCCACATTCATGACTGCCATGTGCACTGTTCCTCAACAACAATAAGCAGATTTAGAATTGAGTATGTACTCTAAACGCAAGCATTTTGTGGGACGTTACGCTGTTTGTCACATGTGCACTCTTAGTCCAGAGTATGCAAAAGGAGACTTAGAGGTACTGGATTGGATTAATTTGGATGCTGCAGCATAGCGGCGCCATCTGCTTTTCAGAGCAGCAACAACTTCTGTCAACAAACCAATGCTTCTCTTTTAAGCCTATGACCGGCAGAACTATCGCTCTAAATAAAAAAAATACCTCGACTTTATTGCTCATATGTTTTACTATAGCCCAGATCACACAAAGCAAAAGCCTGATGCCCCATTTATGGCCAGTGAACATACTGAAAAACACACAAACAACGACAAATTCACTCCATTCTTCGAAGCGCACTACCGTGTTGGAAACAGTATTTTAGTGTAATCAAGAGACATACACGCTAAACTTGGGAAATAGCGTGCGTGACGCGAGCGTACGGTATGGCTCGATTTGAAATAGTGTTTGGTGTATGCGCACTACGAAGCATGCTATTTTTAGTGCACTCTACGCCTGCATAGGCTATATTAAAACTGCCCAATGAAGTTAGTGTGTTGTTAAAGCATTGCTTGTTACCTAAACAAGAAGGTAATGTTGAGACAATTATGAGGGCACAAATTTTTATGCCTCTGGCTCACTTAATGGAGTGAAACATTAAAATGCCGATTGTTTTTGCAACTGCTATCGCTCGGACGAACTGACAGCAATAGCAGGCAGTGGGCTGTTGCTAATCTTAAAGGCACACTGCCGCACTTTTTTATGCCTTATATGGGCAGCTTGGCAGTTTGAATCGAACACTGATGCTTGATGTTCAGTCACAATGCCCATTGAGGCTTTTGGGGCCTCAATGGGCATTGCAGTGTGTTTTGCATGAGTTCAGAACCACAAGGGCCCTACAAGAGGTGCACAACGAGGATGGTTGCTGCGAACTGTGCAGAGATGGTCTTTGATTTGTGTCACCTTCATTGACTAAAAATAACTGCTTCTGAGCCAGAGTGCAGGGTGTTGCAAATTGTCAATTAATTGTGGATTGTGCTTAATGTGAAGTAGTTTAGCAGGCCTTTCCAGACAGCTTATGATTAAAAATAGCGCTTGGATGAATATCCACTTATTCACTTTAGTGCTGCTTCACTGCCCTTAATTTTTTTTTGCACGAAAGTGTGAAGGCTCCGTGTCACAGAAAAGCTGGTGTTGGTGTTGATGTCATCGCGATAGAAAGATTGTGGCTGGTAGAAAAGGTGGCTGTTACAAGAGGCTCCGATAGATGGCACCAGCGGAAACCCCTGATCCTCGGGTTGTGAATAAGACTTGCTACCGCTGCGCCATGCAGGCATGTTCATAGGCCTTAGTTAAAGCGGGGCTTCATATGTATGTCTTGTGGTCTTTCACAAAATCATTGTGATTGTGAAAGCGGAAACAGTGTCTGTGTCAGCGTGGGCAAGTGGAACTGCTGTTGCGTCATATTCTTAAAGGCAGAGCTTAAGTGTCCGCCCAATTTTTTGACATAAATTTACCTTGTTAATTGCTGGGCCTCATTCTGTCAGTAGGGCGACAGGCACATTTCTCAGTGTCCATTGGACTTCACCGCATATGGCATTGGAGCACATAAAAATTCTTCAAAAAATAAAACAACCCGATGCTGCTCAATCATATGGGGTTCGCCCATGTGACTGGTGTTGTTTGGCCTTGCTACTGTTTTGCTGAAAGCTTGTATCTGCCTTGTGTGGGGGGGTTATGCAATTGCAGAAGGTGCTGGAGGAGACGGAGACGCAGGCGGAGGCCCTGCCTGGGGTGACGGAGGTGCACGGCCGCTTCTACCAGCTGTGCAGCGACTACCACCAGCAGATGGGAGACCACCAGGCCTACTACCGGGATGCCCTGCGCTTCCTCGGCTGTACAGCACTCGAACGCATACCCCGTGCGTTTTACCCTACTCTCTCTCTCTATCTTGTTGAGAAATGAAGTGTGGCTGGTTGCGCAAAGGGAAAGAGCAACAGCATGAAAACACAGCAAGAAAACTATTCCTTCTCAGCCTTTTTACACCCTACACCTATCACCCTACATCTGCCACTCTACACTTTCACCCTGCACTATCAACTTACACCTATCATTCTACACTGCACCATAATCTCATACATTGCCCTCAAAACATGTCAGTCTACCTCAACCAGCCTCAAAGAAGTGGGCATTGAGTCATCAAGAATGCAGGCATTTAGTCAATCGTTCATACTCTTTGCCCCCACGGGAATGCAGCTACCTTCCTGCAGAACTCGAATGTTGTATATCCAGGTTTTTTCTAACATTGTATATTTTATGCAGTGGTGCATTTAGTTTTCAATGCTTGTGATATGTATCCTCCCCCTGTACTGCCTTTGGCCCTGAGGGGTAAAATAAATGAAGCGGAATGAGAAATCCTGGAAGTGCCACTGATGGCAGTTTGGATTTGGTGCAAGATTTTGTCAAGGAATAAGGGTGGAGATGCTATGTACAAAGAGCTCGAGCACTGGCTGACAGTTGAAGTTTATTTCATACACATGAAAATGTGGTAAGGGTTACACAGGGTACAAGAAATTTCACAAATAAGGCAGCTTAACTGGAAGTGGTTTGTTTGTGGGGGTACTGTGCCTGTCTTATGGCAGCAGTGGTTAATTGGTGATGTTGGTCTACCATGTGGCCTATGATTGTTCTCATTCCGCTGTGGCCGCCACGGTGGCTCAGTGGTTATGGCGCTCGGCTGCTGGCCCTAAAGACTCGGGTTCGATCTCGGCCGGTGGTCGAATTTCGATGGAGGCGAAATTCTAGAGGCCCGTGTGCTGTGCGATGTCAGTGCACGTTAAAGAACCCCAGGTGGTCGAAATTTCCAGAGCCCTTCACTACGGCGTCCCTCATAGCCTGAGTCGCTTTGGGACGTTAAAACCTCATAAACCAAACCATTCTACTGTGCAATTAGGAGGGATGGCAAGTAAAAATCGATCAAGACAAACTTTTTATTTTGCTCTGAAATAAAAACAGAGGGAACTCCCGAATAATGCATCCTCCAAACAGCACACTCGCGTGAGCTGTAAATTGAGCATGCCCATTGGTACTTTGTTGTGGGCATGAGTTTAACTACGCATCATTTTCAAACAGATGTTTATTGCTCTGGTACCAATATAAAGCTGTAAAAGTAGGTTTCATTTTTAGAAATTTGCTGGAACATAATGCACATAAAGTTGTTGCTTTCAAAAAGCTTCCTCTTGGATCCATAGCTGCCAAATGTCATGGCGAGTGCACCACCGTGGTGGGTGCTTGTGTGCATCAAATTTGGACAAAAAAGAACCGGGAGCTTAGCCAAATGTGGCATCCATGGTTGTGTATCCATTGGTGATGCAATCATTGGCTTTGGTGAAAGTGTGAAGCACCGCGACATCTTCGCTGTGAAATGAAAAATATAAAAGCTATCATCAATTATCATGTTGTGTGCAGCGGACGAGCAGCGGCAGCGAGCCTTTGCCCTCTGCCTGGCTGCCCTGCTGGGGGAAGGCGTTTACAACTTTGGCGAACTGGTGAGTGCACCCCTTCTGTCTGCTTGCTGTGCAATGGTCGCCTTGCCACGTGGAACACAAAGCACAGCTCCACTTCGGCATGCAACTGTTGTGTCAAAGCAGCGTCAGCAGCTTGCTGCAGACTTGGTTGCTAGGAAGTGGAATGGGTGCCATTGCTCCTGTTGCTGTCAGTCACCACGGTAATACTGTGTTATGAACCCATTGATTGATTGAAAACTCTTTATTATAACAAAAGGTGATTGAAGAGATTGTTTAGTGGACCTGCTAGCCCGGGACTACATTGATTGCGGCCGCCGTGTTAGCCTTCGCTACTATTCCTTGCTGATGTTCAGGGTCATCGCTGAGCAGAGTGGCCTCCAATCGCTCTTTGGAGGGGTTGGGTATGGGGTCTAGGTTGGAATTGAATGTGCATGCACAGACCAGGTGGTACAGACTAAGTACCTCACCACAGTTTGGGCACTGCAGTGCGTGTAGTGTCAGGTACCACTGGTGTAGCTGTGAGGAAAGTGTTTGTGGGTGTTGGAGTTTTGTGTTCTGCTGCCTTGCATAGTGCTTTGTGCGGCATGTGGTGTGTTTGCCAAGCTTTTCTGAAGTGTGCCAAATACTTGGCATAGACATTGAGGCAACTAAGTCTTTACACTCTGCGCTATTGCCTCGGAGAGATGGCTGATGAAGAAGAGATCGGGCATGCTTGTGAGCGGCTTCTTTACCCCCTGGTGGTTCCACGTGACCTGGAAACCAGATGTCTGTGTCTGAGTCTGGGGATCAAGAGGCAGAGTCATTCGGTGTGGATTACGCTTTTGCGAGGTAGCGACAGGTTTTTTTCGAACCTGTCATGATTACAGTTTTCGGGTTAGTAGCCATCTTTAGGGTGATCGCTGCCTCCTAAGCGTGTGTGGGGTTACTCTAAACCGTTAGAGGTTTTGACCATTGCACAGTTAACCAGCTCACCAGATGGAGTTATGACTGTGATATTCATTGCCCAGGTTTTTTTTTTTCACAAAAGTTGACATTAATTTTGGGGCAGGGCTCATTACTTGGGGAAAAAGCGTTTCAACAAATTTTTCTATGACAGTAGCTATTTCACATACATCCGCTGGCACGTCTGTCCGTTTGCCTGTCTGTCCGTCCATCATCAACAAAAGCTCGTGCTCAGCCGCGTTCATGTTGCCGGTGTTCAGCATTGTTTCCTTCGTGAGGTGATTGCTCTGTCATGGCGCGATCCGATGACTTGTGATTGTTCACATTGCGGCTAGAGATTAGGCAAACATGCTGAACACTGGCCCCGAAGGTCATATGCACGTTTTTTTGTGCAAAGTAAAAAAAAAACTCTCTGGAGGACAGTTAGGAGTGTATAATGCAAGTGTTTAAGCATTGGCTGTGTGGGAGGGGTTTGGCATTTTCGCTCCCGATCTCGAGCTCACGAAGTAGCTTGGGGGCCCGAAGGCCCTGCTTCCTTCTTAGTATTTCAGTGTAGAGGCTCTCTTATAGCATTCTGGTTTAAACTGCTCCTATCCTATGCTTAAGCGCTTGCAGATGGCACAGTCAGGCATGCAGCGTACTGCCCTCTTTGGCGCTCTGTCAAGTTTTTTGAGTGTGCAACACTTGCAGGATGCCAAGGTCTATGCTGTGAAGCGGAACTGAGGATCCCCTTAAGGGGGGACACAGGTCTTTGGGACCAAAAAATCGCAAAGAAATCGACGTATCAATTTGGTCATAGTTGGATATGTCTCATCATTTTTCATCTTAATTTCTAGTTTCATGGCTGAATACCGCGTATTTCATGAGAAATCGACACGCAAAGATGCAATTTTTACAAGCGAATTCGCGAAAATCAGTTAGAAATGCCTGTTTTGCATCGCGTGTCGTGTCAAAAGTAGCCGGCGCAGCTAAGTGACTTTTATCTCGTTTGAAAGAGCGACGCCTCAGCTTTCTTTCCCGCCAGAACGAAAGGTCTACTGCGATAGGTCGCCGAGAAAAGACACAAAAAGATGCGGCAATGCTATAGGCTGTTGGACACCACGTGGCAAAATTCAAGCGCCTCATTGGCCGGCGCTGGTTTTTTTAACGTTCTGCGCTCGTCCTGCGATGCCATTTTGAAAAAGACCACTGTTTTTTTAACGTTCTGCGCTCGTCCTGCGATGCCATTTTGAAAAAGACCACTGTGGCGTGAAATCGTATCGGAAGTTCGCAGCTCGCATAAGTTTGGGAAAAAACGTAAAAAAGGCTGCAGAAAGCATTCGGAAGACACAAGTTCATCGGTAGTGATGTCAACCAGCAGCAGCGGAGTGCCTGAGCGTGGACCGGTGGATGACGCGACCTTGGCAGCCGTTCCGGCGTTCGTTCCGAGCGTGCTGCATATCGCGGCTGCAGCGAGGGAATAACGAGGCACAGGAGTGCAATTCGGCGGTCGTGATAAGCGCTTCTTTACCAGCTTCGGCGTCCGCCTTCGACACGGAGCAAATTGCGGGCTCCGCCGAGATTGGCAGCAGCGGGTCAGAGTAGGCACATTTCTGCCCAGGGGCCCAGGGCTAATCACAAGGATTGCGAAGCATGCCGATGATAAAATCGCCAGTTTGGCAGCAATTTCTGCAACCTAGCGTAAGATGTGGATGCTAGCGAACGAGCATGTAGATGCTAACCCGCCATTGCTTGTGGAGCTACCGACGTGGTCGTAGATTTGGTGGCGATCGACAGACTGCTTCACAATACAGTGTGCACCCTCGAAATCATTTTTGCAGCTTGCTAAGCGGCGGCAACGGCAAAAATGTGATTCAGGCTATTCACTGTGGGCTTTCTAAGCTGTTTGTTTTGGAAAATTAAACACTGTAATGTGCTTACACAACTTCAAAATGTTTCATTTTGTTTTTTTGCGTTTTTCTCAGTTTCATTTTCTGCACCACCATATACACTGCTGACAAGCTTTTCCCGGCTTTGGTCCGCGCGATTTTCACCATTCTTGTTTTACCTGAAAGCTGAATGATTGAAGCTTGCAATAAAACCATTAACAGCACTCTTAATAAAATGTGAAAATATTAAACAGCATAAAAAAGATCACCTTTTTCCTCGCCACTTTTATGTGAACTTCTAAACACTGTAACTTTGGCTGCAGAAGGGCTAGAACAACGAAAGTACCCTTATTGCAAGCAATAATAATAGTAGAATCCACTGGGATAAAAATTATTTGAATCAGAGTAGCCAATTTTTCGAAAAAGTTTTCAGAATATATTTACTGAAATTCTTGAATTAATAACAAACGACATATTATACACAAAAAATGGACACCATATTTGAAATCAGCGCACTAAAATACATAATAGCTGAAGTTTTCATTTTGCTAAGTCCAATATTAAAAAATTTTTCTCTAAGACCCTCTTCCCCCCTTAAAATGCTTTTATTGATTTTTTGGGAAAGGAAATGGCGCAGTATCTGGTATCTGTCTCACATCGGCAGACACCAGAAAGGGAAGGGATAATGGAGGGACTAAGAAAAGAAAGAGGTGCCCTAGTGGAGGGCTCAATAATTTCGGGGTCCGAACCCAGGTATTCCAACCCAGGTATTCCGGATGAGTAGCCGAGCGCCCTAACCACTGAGCCACAGCGGCGGGTTAGAATGCTTAAAAAACGTACCTGGGACATCATGAACTAATGACGTGCACAACCTGTGCATATTTATTATTGTGTAAATAGTTTGTGTATATTACCTCTGCCCCCGTCCTCTTTTCCTTGTCCCCTCACCTCTTTTATTTCATTTCTCTATTCGGCCTGCTATCCTTTATTTCCGCTACCCCAGCTCAGATGCTTCAGTATCGATGGCAGATGCAGGGGCTAGCAAAAATCTTTTCCTTCCTTTTTATTATTGTTTTAATAAACCACTTACTACTACTACTACTACTACTACTACTACAGTAAAGGCTCGTTAATTCGAACTCGAAGGGGACCGGAAAATTGTTCGAATTAAGCGAAGTTCAAATTGTCGTATGAGCGCTAGAATGAACGGTTATAGCGCCCCACCACTCGGGCAAAACCCGAAGCAGTCACATCTAGACTCGTTATCGCGAGCTAGGCACTACTACACGTTTGTGGCGGGCATATTCTGAGAATTAAATTCATCCGGTCCTGATGGCAAATGAAATAAATTGATTAAATTGATCGGCCAGTTGTGCGCCAGAAACAAGTACTGGAATGCATTCGCGTGAGCGGCGAGCTTTAGTGCTGGAATATATGACGCCGTTTATGCTCCAAAACATGTTTATTTACGGGGAAGGGTTGTCAAAATTAAATGTAATTGGCGAAGTGCATCTGCTTGTGGTTGTTCTGCCGAGACTCCATCAGCATCATCTGCAGCTTGCCCAAAGCTCCTGCGCAATGTCAAAGTTCTCACTGACAGAGAAGTGTCTTGGCGGTGCCGTAGTCTCAGTGCCGCCATCGCACTCATCACTGTTGGCCGTTCTCACTGCACGTGAGCCCTGTGACATCTGCTGGGAGCATGCGGCCTCAATTGTATCAGCGTCACTCAAGGGCTCCAACATCTCCCTGCTACTGTCCACGTAGCTCGCGCTCGCGGCACTAACAAAAGCCGGCATCGCCCGAAGCGCCATACTGTGTTGTTTATGCCACGTGATCGCAACCCAGTGACCGCGGCACAACGAAAACATGGAACGGTGCGGGCGAGTGCTCCGGCAGCGAAAACCTGCTGCAGCATGCACCGGAACGCGGGCTCCGTGAGTCTCATGCACTCGGCTTTTTTACTCTTTTTCATTGTTTTAAATCTCTGGTAAATTTGGAGCGTGTTTTACTCACTATGTGTGATCTTCTATCTACTAGGAGCGGTGTCAGCCAGTGTCTTCTAGTTCGAATTAACTGTAGCTTTTCCCCCATTCAAATACACAGGGCTGCGCAGGGACCGAGGTGTCAGTTCGAATTAACGAGTTTGTACTGTACTACTACTACTACTACTACTAATACTTAAAACTCCTTACTTGCTATGAATGCGAAAGCATTGTGCACTACTGTTGTTTCTGTTGGTGCGTTTTTGGTTGATTATGTCTCTCGTACAGTCGAACCCCGCTGCAATGAGCGTCGCTTCAACGAAATTTTTCCAATTCACCGTCAGCTCGCCATAAAATGTAATGGAACAAATTCTCACCACAACGAATCATTTTTGGGGCGTGTTTTCGCTTCGAAATTTTTGCTATGTGAAGCCGGGTTTTAAAATCTATCTTACAATAAAACAAGCATATTGCCGCCCATCTGTGTACTTCCATAGGTCCACGCTGCTTTGTTTCACTGAACTTTCACTGGAACCAATTGATCCACTCATTCAAACTCACATGAAGACTGCCATTGCTTGGTGGTGATGACAATCGGGCTGGCTGCCTTGCGGCAAGTCGCGGGTGCAAGCTCCGGTTTTTTTCCAAGCCAGAGCCGCAACCAATCTGTCGCCAAAGGGCGCAGCAGCCTTTGCACTAGTTTTTTTCACTCGTGCTTGTGCAGTGCAATCGACACGAGCATGGCGACTTTGTCTAGGAAGCGGCAGTTTCTTTCTTCCGAGGAGTTGAGTGATGAAGCCATAATTGAGGGCGTTCGCCACAGCAACGCATCATCGGATGATGATAGTGGCGCAGAGAATTAGCACCACCATCTGCACTAAAAGTGATGGAAACATTTGATGTGCTGCACAGATTTATTGGTGCTCACGATGGCGATGTCGTGATGCAACTGCTCATCGAGTGCGAAAGTTGTGCCACAGCAGTCGTGACAAAAAAAAAAAAGAAACAGGAGAAGCTGACCAACTTCTTTGGAAATAAATGATGTTTTGGGAATGTGTTGTCCAACTTGACAGTGTTTTTGGACTGTTTTCGCCTCAACGAAATTTTGCGCGCGCCTTGTCACTTCCGTTGTAGCGAGGTTCAACAGTATTCTGTGTGTTTGTGTCACTTAGATCGCATTGGCCACCAAACTGCACGCCATTTGGAGATCCATGCATATGAGCAGCGAATCACTCATTACGGTGGTGTTACTGGTTGCATGTATGTGACTCTCATGACACCCAGAGTGACTGAGCTTAGGTAAACTTTATTGATGCATTTTTATGTGATGGCTTCCTCAAGGTCTTGGAGTAGTTCTCAGGAGTTGAAGTCCTTCAGTGAGGTTAAGTTCTCCATCGTCCGGCTGTATTGTCCTTCTGAATGATATCCCTTTTCTTGTGGTGGTAGCTCTGGGTTGATGGCCATGACTGCCACTTTGGGGTCTGTGACACAGCACCCCACATACTGCATGTCTTTGATGGCATTCTCGTTAAACACTAACATTGTGAAATGCAGTGATGCAGCGCTTATTAAGCGATGCACCACTGCACTGGCAGGTGTCTATCACAGCCACCGGTAGCGATTGTGTGACGCTTGTTTCTCTTCCCGAGCAACTTCTCACGCAGCTTACCCAAGTTATGCCCGAGCCCACTGTCGCAAATTGGCAACACGTCCCCTGCTGCTGAAGGGGAACGATGTCACGTGCATGTTCGAACTAAACAACAAAGAGAACAAAAAGATCAAACAAAACAGAACGAAGCCGTATTTATAATTTAAAGGAAAAGGGCCAATAAGAAGCGAAAACACGAAAAATGCACACTCAACAGGCATACAACACTACAGAAATAAAAGAAAGAGTTCACCAGGTACTGAGCATCCCAGGTAAAGCGGGGATGCCATGCAGACAGGACGGAATGCGGGTTGATGAACTGCAACGTGTCGCTGGTGTTGCATCGACGGAAGCGGTGAAAGAGAGCTAGGTGATATCAGGAGCGAAGAGGACTGCAGGAAGATGCCGGTGGTCTCCGGTCAACCGCCCGAAGAACTTGGCAGCAGCAGGAGAAACGTAGTCAGATCCCGTCGAAGGCGTCGCGAAATGCCAGAGGCTTAAAGTAGGCTATGCAAGAGTGCCTTTCGGCAGCATGGACCCTCAGTCCATTGGCTGCCACCTCCACACTTGCAAGGAATGCAGGAGGCTTGCGTCGGTGATGCAAGGGAGGTCACAGCAGCACGGACCCAACGTGCGATGGCTGCCACTGCCACGCTTGAATGACACGATTTCCGCTGCCCCATCTCCCTTCACACCTCGGTTTTTTTACACGTCAGCTCTCCGGTCCTCGTCCTCGCCACGCTCCCTGTCGCCGTCACCTCACGCACACCATTTGCACGCGCGCATGCACAACGCTGGGCTGGCACGCACAGCGCTCCGCTGTCCGACGCACCACTGTCGACACGCGTTCAAGAATCCCCAATGATTTGGTGTGCACCTCACACCTACCCAACTTCCTATCATTGGCTGCAGCTTGTGCGGCGCTCCTTTGAACTTACCTGAGTTACTGTGTGGACAGAAATTGTGGACACTTTCTGTACATGCCACATATGAGGCAAGTAATGCTTATGCATTAAAAAAAGGAATTTTTAGCAACAAAAGTGGTTGGTGGGTTCATTATGCAATTGGGTTCATTACGCAAGTAAGTGCGATAGATACGGCGTGTACGAAGACGGTGCTTGCGGAGAGTAGGAGATTGGCCAAAGCTGTGCTGCACATGCGCTCCTTCAGTCGTTTAGCAGTGGTCTCCTTTTTATTGTTCAATTTTCATCTATTAGTGTTTAGGAATTACATATTTTAAACTGCAACTGCTGTGGTTGCTTAGTGAATGTGGCGTTCAGCTGCTAAAACCAAGGTTGCAGGCTCGACCCCTGGCTGTGGTGGCTGTGTTTAGATGAAAGCAATACGCAAAAGACACCTATGTACTGTGTGACATTGGCGCATTTTAAACACCCCCCCGCAGGTGGTCAAAATCAACCTGGAGCCCACGAGTACGGTGCCTCTCTCATAGCCCTTGAGTAGGTTTGGGACCCCACTTACCATGCCGTTCCATTGTAAACTGCAGTGGACAAGAAAAAGAAAAAAACTAACGTTAGGGACATGAGCCTCGGAGCCAAGCTGCATGGTCTATCTTGTTGCAGTATCATCTTATGCCTTTACCTTTGGTTTACAACATCGTTGATTTGAAAAGCTGCTAGGCTTGAAGTGCAACAAAACTAATATTTGAGGCCTGTGCACGTCATGTGTCGCGTAGAAAGACGTGTTCGGAACAGCACCCCACAGCGAACGCTTCTTGAGGTCGCGGTAGAGAAATGGTGGTCCCACTTGTATTGTAGCACCAGCTGCTGCTTTCCGCCCATTTCCTGAACCATCTTGTTCTTGTGTGAGGTGTGCCCTTCCAGTACTGACCTGTAACGTCACTCCGCCACTAAGGAGAGTGTGACTAATTTAATGCTTCATGAGAACACTCTGCAGGCTTCTTTGCCATGACAGCATTGAGTCAGATCGTCATATCAGACCTTTCTTCCTGCCCATGAATATGGTGTTCTATGGCCTGCACCTGTTTTGCAGAATTAGGTATTCTCTACAGATTATTCCCCTGCTGGATTATTATTGCAGGATTATTATCATGTGATGCTTGCTCAGAGATGTACATGTGGAGAATACTTGGAGAGATGGCCTCGTTTGCACCATGCATATTTCATTAATTTTTTTATGAGAAGAAAGGGGGCAAAAGTAGGTTTTCAGCATCAAATTTCTTGCCCGGAGGGCGTAGCTAAACGGGGAGTTAAAATCCTTAATCTTTACCTGGTCTTATAGTAACGCCATGCCTGATTCTACCTAGGCAAGGAGGCAGGATCTATTCACTTGCATCAGTAACCTTTTCAGCACAGTGCCTAAGATTGTGCAGCACCCGACCTTTCAAACTGATTTTTGAACCATCTGAAGATGTTCTCCTGAAGTCAGTGGTGCCAGCTACATTTGAAATCCCTGCTGAACAGAATGGGAGGGCCATTTCATGCCTAGAAAGAAGGATCATGTAAAATAAAAATAATAAAGATGGACGTCGCAAAGTTCTACAGTGCACCTAGGAAATGCTGTCTTGGGCTGTAACATTTTTCTTCTCTCATGAGGTTGAATGTTTTACTGAAAGAAATTTCAGCTGATTTTTCATTGTGGGAACAGCTTTGTGGGAACTGTTTTATATGGGACTTGCCATGCCTTGCGCACTCGAGGGGCTAGAGTTTTCGTCTTCTTCCTCGCTCGAGCTCCCGGCTCTCTTGCACGCCCAGAACGTCTAATTAACCTGGTTTGAGTGCTTCGACCGTTTGTCGGTGACAATATAAATGAAGCTAGTTAATTGAGCATGTCTTTTTCTTTTTTAAATAAGGATGAAATTTCATGAATGTGAAAATCTGCAGCATGCTTGAATTTCTGAAGTTGTTGAGCCATTTGCATTATTATTGGGAAAATGGGGGTTTAAGGTATATACGTACGCAAATGTCCAGATTTTTCTTGACAATGCGACGTAATGTGTGCCTGAAAGGGATAATCTATCGATGGGTGTCGTTAATATGATGGGGTCACTTGGATGTGGTGGGGTTTGCCTTTCTTTTTTCCATAACCTCCTTCATGTAGAGAGCGTGTCTCTTGGTCTACCGTGAAATAAGCAGGGTTCGTAGCAGTCCTTGAAACCCTTAAAAACCCTTGATATTTAAAACTCTATATTCAAGGCTTTGAAAACCCTTGAATTTTTTTAGGTGCTGGGAAGTCCTTGAATTTTACGCTCAGCTAGGGTTTAGCAGAATTGAGTGTCTGGCCACATTCAACGAGTCCTAATCCAAGTCAATCCAGTGTACTTGTTTCTTGATCATTTCCTGGTGATTAGCGTGGTTCATGTGCTGTGAAGAAAACTTCCAGAGTTTTTCCGCTATGCCAGGAAGGTGCAAGTTTCAGCGGTCCTGGCTGCATTATGATGTTTATAAGCAGTGGATTGCTCCGGATCCCTCGGACTGTCATCGCGCGAAGTGTAGGGCATATTGTAAAACATTTGACGCTTCCTCCATGGGCGAGTCGGCACTTAAAAGTCACATGAGAAGCGCAAAGCACATTGCAAGCGTAAAAAATGGAGCGCAAGGAAACTCGATTCGGAACTATGTGGTGGCTACCGTCAGTGAGCGACCGGAAAGCGTCATGCCTTCAGTGTCATCAGACTTGAGTCATGCGTGCGGTATGAAGGAACTTGTGACCGATGCCAAAGTACTGTGAACTTTGAAAGTGGTAGCTTCCCGCTACTCGTGCAATTCGTCTTCGCACACAGGGGAACTGTTTCAAAAGATGTTTCCCGACAGCGAAATCGCGAAAGCCTTCTCCTGCGGTTTAAAGAAATGCGCGTACGTCCTTTGTCACGGCCTGCGGCCATATTTTCTCTCGTTTGCAGCGCGAAATAGAGCAGTGCGGCTTTTACGCTGTCCGGTTCGATGAGTCATTGAACGACTACCTTCAGCGGAAGCAGATGGATATCCACGTGTGGTACTGGGACGCCGTTTCTGAACGTGTAACTACCATGTACACTACACATCAGTCTTCATGGGACACAGTGCGGCAGAAGACATCCAGGAAAAGCTTTTGAGTGCCTTAGATTGTTTGCCACTTTCAAAAATAGTTCACTTGTCTATGGATGGGCCCAATGTGAATTTCAAATGTTTCAAAAATTTGCAATGTCACCTTCAGAACAACTATCAAGTTCAGTGCCTGGAGTTGGGGACTTGTGGTCTTCACACTCTGCACAATGCGTACAGAGCAGGTGTTGTTGCCAGCAAGTGGTGCCTGGATACCCTCCTTTCAAGCCTAAGTGGCCTGTTTCACGATGCACTTGCACGGAGAGATGACTTTGCCTCTGTTACTGGCCAGACAACATACCCTCTCAACTTTGTCTCGCATCGCTGGGTTGAAAATGTACCTGTTATTGACCGCGTCATTCTTTTGTGGCCCCATGTGAACAAGTATGTGCAATGTACCATAGTGAAACAAGTAAGTTTGCCTAAGTGTATTGCATTCCAACATGTGTGTGATGCCTGCGCTGATCTGCTGACGCCAGCAAAGCTTCAATTTGCTCTGGGAATTGCAATGTTATTCAGGCCATTTTTGTCTGAATACCAAGCTGACATACCTCTGGTGTTCTTTTTAGCAAAGGACCTTGAAAGTGTTGTGAGAAAACTAATGACAAGGTTTGTGAAGTGCTCTGTGGTAGCAGCGTCTGCTGGAATCTTGAGCCTCTTGGAGATTGACATCGATGATCCAAAGAAAAAGTATACATTTTGAAAAAGTAGACATTGGTCATGCAGCAGAACAAGTTGTGAAAGCTGCCAAGATAAGTGCAAAGGATGTGTTTGCATTTAAGATGGAGTGCAAACAGTTTATGATTAATGCAACGAAGAAGATATTGGATAAAAGCCCACTAAGATACCCTCTTGTTAGGGCCCTCTCTTCTTTAGATCCTGTGCAGATGTGTTCAAGGCCTGATGAGTGCCTTACAGGCTTCAGGAAAGTTTTGGGTGCCCTCATTGAAGCAAACTGGTTGAGCGAGCGCCAGCGAGATGCAGTTCTCGCGCCGAGCACACAGAGTTGCTCCAGGAAGAAAAGCACACCCTTGGATCATTTGAGGAGCATTCCAAAAGTTTGAGTTTTTTTGCAATCTTTTGAAGTTCCTTACTTCATGCTCAAACCTCTGGGGTGTGGTCAAAGTTCTGCTTACTTTAAGTCATCGTCAAGCTACTGTAGAAAGAGGATTTATTATTAACCGCCACATCTCTATTGAAAACACGAAGGAAATGTCTTACGTGTCGCAAAGAATTGTGTGTGATGCCATAGATAAGGTGGGAGGCATCTTTATAGTCGCAATAACAAAGGAGCTGCGGACATCTACTTCAGCCGCTTGGAACCGGTACCAAGCGTACCTGGAGGAACAGAAGCAGCAAGAAGCTAAGCAGTTGAGGCAGTCAAAGAGAAGCCTTATTGAAAATGAAATTGAAGCCAACGGACACAAGAAAAATAAACTAGAAAAAACTATTGTGGACTTGATGGCAGGTGCAGACAGTTACTCCGAAAAAGCTGAAGCAGCAAATGACATCACATATATTGTGAAGTCAAACAGTCTTAGAAAAACTGCGAAAGAAAAGATGCAGGACGTTCAAGCAATTGCTCGTGCAATTGTGGAAAAACTTCAAGCGCTTTCTTGATGTGCTTAACGAGTGTGTGCTTCAAGGAAATGTGTGTCTACTTGCTGATGTGTTTTAAGGTGGTATATGCCTCTTTCCTTTTTTCTTTTTGAATAAAATGAATGATTTTGCTGTTGAAGAATTTCTTTTTTGGTCTGAGCTGCTAAACACAACCTTGTTTGAGGTCCTTAAAATTGCTATGCCAGGGCCTTGAAAGTCCTTGAAAACCCTTGAATTTTTTCAACTAAAACTGCTACGAACCCTGAGTAAGTGAGTGGAGTATTTTGCACTTCACTCACCAGTTGATATAGCTCCTGAAAAAAAAATAGTATGAATAGTGTTCAAGCAACGTAAAGGCAGACTAAATGCTTCATTGTTTGCTGTCCATTAATTTAACCTTGCCCTTCTACACAGCTGGCCCATCCAATCCTGGAGTGCCTGAAAGGTACCGAGCGCCAGTGGGTGGTGGAGCTGCTCACGGCCTTCAACAGTGGCTCCCTGGCCCAGTACGAGGCCCTGAGGCCAGCATGGTCCCAACAGGTACGCTCGTGCAGCGAAAGCTGTTAATGACTCATTTTCCGGTTCCGCGGCATCTGTGTAACGTGACCACCTTCGAAGGAAAATAGTGCCCTCCTTGTACAGCAGCATGAATTAGTGCTCGCGCCTGGGCATGTGCAAATGCTTGATAATTTCGAATATTTGGTCGAATGGTGCAGTTTTCGATATTCAGTTCAATTTGAATGTTTGGTGTTCGAAATTTCGAAGTATTCATCTTGAGTGAATACTGTTTCTCGAGCTCTTGCTGCATGTGGTTCCGCTTCAATATACCCCTTTCGGCGGGGGGGGGGGGGGGGGGGGGGGGGGGGGGCATTGCAGCGCAAGCGAAACCAAAGCCCCAATCACGTGCATGTACCTGCACTCCTATGTATGCCTGAGCAGGTCTGCGCATGCTGGCGGCAACAGATGTGCACTGGTGGAAGCGCAGCGCCCTGACCTGTGCCTGCTAGGCGTCTGCAGCCACGCTATCTGCAGTGCACACGTGCCATAACTGGCACGGTGACAACGTGCTTCAGTAGAGAGATTTAGCATAATGTGATCCACTTCTGCATGCGAACAATGTGCACACGCTGATTGGTCTTGAAGGGGCAGGCTACAAACAGCTGACCGGTACCTGGCGCCTTTTGGCGTCCTTAGAATGGTCTCCACATGTGCAGTAGCTCCCTGCGGAAGCAGATTGTGCTATGATAAACCTTTCTAATCTGAGAATGTGTGGCTCCCTTGACCTCCGTGGAACGAGTCTGAGCTGACAGCAGCTTCAGTAGCCGCGCATCTCGAAAGGGAACTAGTGCGACATATGAGAAGAGATGAGTGCCCCCTTTTCCAATGCGTAACATGAGTTGACACTGGGTACATGGCGCGTACGCATAGCAGGTATCATGGAGTCATCACTTCAAAGCAACAGCTGCACAACGACGCAATCGCAAGAGCAGCAGTTATATACCCCACATACCATATTTACTCGCACAAAACTCTCACCAAAATTTGAAAAAAACGCGTTTAAAAAGTTGGGGTGCGGGTTATCTGCGAATTTTTCTTCGGGGAGGAGGTCGGCTTCACGGCAATGCGTGGCAGCCTCCCCCGTGTAGTCCGCCATCCCCATCGTCATCGACCCTTGTCAGGCCGATGAGGGGCCAACGAAAGGCATGGCCAAATCCAAAATCATAGTCTGTTTATTCTTCCCCACGTCATTGGCCAAGCTTTCTTCAGCCAGCGTTGTTGAGCCTAGTGCCTTGCTGGCATGCCGGTCGATGCTCGTACTGGATTCCTTCCGAGGCCACTGCACTGATGCGGTGAAGGCTTGCCTCTCCGAGACTGGCACTGACCTTTTTATAATACCTGGAATACCTGGCGGCATGACGTCCATGCTACAGCCACTCGACGTGTGCCTCAACAAGCCATTCAAGGTACACGTGAAGCGGCTGTATGCCCAGTGGATGGCAGACGGCCTTTACGCCTTCACACCGGCGGGACATGTCCAAAAGCCTGATATTCCATTGCTGTGCCAGTGGATCGTGGATGTGCAGAAAGCGACACTGGCCGACTTGGTGCGTAAAAGCTTTAAAAAATGTGCCATCACTAACTGCTTGGATGATTCCGAGGACTACCACGTCTTTGAGAGTAGCGATGAAGCCTTAAGTGGGGGCAGCAGTGAGAGCTGCGGTGATTGAGAATCTGATAACCAGTGATGTGGTGGTGGTCGTTTCAATAAGTGTTCTGAACACAAAATGATCACTGAGTGTGCAGTTGTATCTTTCTAGTGCTCATTTTTTTTTTTCAGGTAAACTTATGGGTTATACGTGAGGTATTTTTTTTTTCGTGGAGTTCAGAGTTAGGGGTGCGGGTTATACGTAGGGGCGGGTTATACGCGAGTAAATACGGTATAGGTCTCACTCCCCACAGATACATCGGGGCCACATTTATGTTGGCTCCTCCAATTTCTGGTGGCCATTTTTGCAGGAAGTTGACACAGCTTCAGTGAGTGTGACAAAGCTTCAACGCACTCTCTCTTTGAAAGAGCACAGCTCTTAATTGTCCATTTGTGGGTTGAGTGGCATCCCTTGCCGTCGGCCTTGGCATAACTGGCAGAGCGAACGAGCGGAGTGGAACATGAAAAAGAGTGAATGCAGAACGCAGTGCAAGTTGAAAGTATGGTGATACAGTCAAAACTCGATTTAACGAAACCCGATTTAACAAAAATCTCGATTTAACGAAGGTATCCTAATTTCCCCTCAGACGCCCATAGGGTTCAATGCTTTGACTAACCCGAAATAACGAAACCGATTCCGTGATCTGTCCCGATTTAACGAACCTTTTTTCGAGAAATAAAGGTGAAAAAGTGTTAATTTTTGGTCTATTTTGTAGACAGCACCCCAAAATTTATTGATTGCGAGTCAGCGGTAACAGCGCGGAGCATCTTCATCCCGTCGCTTTTTTCAAACTGCGCGGCGCAAATCGAGTTTTAATTTTGAGTCGAGCTCACGAGATGGCGCCAGCAGTAAAAAGGTTTCGTGCCACATTTCATAGATGGCGCTGTTCCTGCTCCAACATATTGGGCACATTGGATGTGGAAAATGGAGTAATTAATCTTTTAAAAGATATATATAGAGGTAACAGAGTGCTCATAAAATGGGAAAAAAATGTATCAGGGCCTGTAGAGATACAGCGGGGGCTTAGACAAGGATGTCCTCTGTCCCCTTTGTTGTTCATGTAGTACCTGCAAGGGTTCGAGACCAAGCTAGAGGGGAGCGGACTAGGCTTCAACCTATCTTTTTTCAAGCAAGGGGAATTGATTAAACAGACATTACCGGGACTAATATATGCGGACGATATAGTGATAATGGCTGACAACAAGGAAGACCTGCAGAAGTTGTTAGACATATGCAGTACAGAGGGAGATAGATTAGGCTTCAAGTATAGTAAGGAAAAATCTGCAGTCATGACATTTAATGAAGAGGGCGGCGAGCATAGAATACAGGAGTTCGTGCTAAAGGTAGTGAATGAGTACAAGTATCTTGGGGTGTGGATAAATAACAGTGTTGAGTATCTGACAGAGCATGAAAAATATGTAATGAATAAAGCTAGTAGGAATGCAGCTGTCATGAAAAATAGGGCACTGTGGAATTACAATAGGTATGAGGTGGTAAGAGGGATCTGGAAAGGGGTGATGGTCCCTAGCCTGACCTTCGGGAATGCGGTCCTGTGTATGAGGCCAGATGTTCAAGCAAGGCTGGAAATTAGGCAACGGGGAGTAGGGAGGTTAGCTTTGGGAGCACATGACAATACACCAAATCAGGGGGTACAGGGTGATATGGGATGGGCGTCTTTCGAGAGCAGAGAGGCTAGAAGTAAGATAGCATTTGAGGAACGATTGAGAAGGATGGAGGAAAAGCGGTGGGCTAGGAAAGTTTTCAGATACCTGTATATAAAGAATGTTGACACTAAATGGAGAAAGCGAACTAGAAAATTGACAAGCAAATATCTGGACAGCAGTAAGGGGGCAAATCAGCAATTATCGGTTAAGAAAAAGGTTAAAGGAACAGAGAGAGCTTTGTGGAAAACAGGGATGCTGACGAAATCGGCACTAGAAACATACCGGACCTTTAAACAGGAAATTGTCAAAGAAAATATCTATGATAATTGTAGGGGAAGTTCTTTGTTGTTTGAGGCCAGGACTGGAGTTTTGCGGACTAAGACGTATAGAGTCAGGTACCAGGAGATAGACACTTTGTGCATTGCGTGCGGAGAGGAGGAGGAAACGGCTGAACACTTGATACTTTTCTGTAAAGGGCTTCACCCTACAGTGGAAGGCAGCGGGGCTGACTTACCCAAGGCATTGGGGTTTAGGGATAGTGAAGGGAAAGTGGATTTTAAGAGGTTAGAAGTAACCAAGCGAAGGTTATCTGATTGGTGGCTAAAAGCAAGGCAGGAGTAAAATTTCACAAGACATGGCTAGGTGGCTTGAGCCACCGCCCGATGTAAAGGGTTCAGCCGTATCCATCCATCCATCCATCCATCCATCCATCCAAAAAGCTCGCTCTTTCGCGTGCTTGCTGGGCGACAACGAGTTCAAGGCAAGTCCCGGCTGGCTGTCGCGCTTCAAAGAACGACACGGCATCGTCGGGAAAGTGCTTAGCGGTGAAGCGAGCAGCGTAAGCATGGCTGTAGTCGGCGACTGGCAGTCTGAAAACGTGCCCGACATTCTAGGAAAATATGCCCCCAGCGACGTCTACAACGCCGACGAGAGCGGTCTATTCTACCAAATGCTGCCTAAAAAAACACTCGCCCTGAAGGGGCAGGCGTGCCACGGCGGCAAACACAGCAAACAAAGGCTGACTCTTTTGCTGTGCGTCAACATGGACGGCACCGACAAACGAGACCCGCTTGTCATCGGAAAGAGTGCGAGGCCGCGCTGTTTTAAAGGCACCAAAAAGCTTCCTGTGAAGTACGTTGCCAATTCAAAGGCGTGGATGTCGCGTGCCATTTTCGCTACATGGCTGAAGGAATTTGACAGCGACATGTGTCGCCAGAAAAGGAAAGTGTGCCTGTTGCTGGATAACTGCACGGCCCACTACGTTGCAGAGGTCGAGCTGACCAGCGTGGAGCTCCGCTACTTCCCCCCAAACGCAACGTCCGTGGTTCAGCCCTTGGATCAAGGGATAATTAATAGCGTGAAGTGCGCATACAAGCGTCGAGTCGTCGACAGAGTTCTCCTCAACCTGGAGCTGAAGCGCGAGACGAAAATAGATATTTTTATGGCGGTTGAGATGGTGGCGGCGGCTTGGAGAGCATTGAGGCCGTCGATAATTGTCAACTGCTTCAGGACTGCCGGTTTCGGTACACTAGGCCCTGAAACTGCCGAAGCTGGTCCGGACTGCGCGAGCGCCGTGCACGAGGATGAAGATGCCTGGGAACACCTTCGCTCAGTGGATGAAGTGCCCACAGGCATAAGTTTCTCAGACTACGTGAACGCCGACGCAAACGCAGTCACAACGGAAGTTTTGACTGATGCCGATATGTTGCGGCTTGTAGGAAGCGTGGAGGGAGTGACGGCTGAAGACGCTGCCGACGACCCTGCAGGTGCCGAAGCTCCCGTGCCGACACCAGGTCAGGTGATGGATGCTCTCGATCTGCTGCGACATTTTGCCGGCGCACACGAGGGGACGGAAGACGCGCTGGACGCACTTCAGACCTACGAGAAATCGGTGCGGCCGTTGCTCACAAAGCGCACGCAGGCAAAGATCACCGACTTCTTTGGCGGAAAATAAATTTGTAGTCCCCTCGGGCCTTTCTTGTCGAGTAAGAATTTTTGTTGCTTCTTTTCATACGCGCTAGCGGCGCCGGTCGTGGTGTTGGCGCTACCCACTCGAAAGTAGCGCGGGGGGTCATGACGATGACCATACGGACCCCCAAAGATTGCGCTAGTTGTATGATTACCAACTTTGGCGCCAATTTGTCATTAGCTGTGTGGCTTGCCGTCCCGTCGGCGCTATTTAGGGAAGATTGTTGCGCCGCTAGCCGAACCGTCCTTTGGGTCGGTGCTACCGGCGTGAATTCGTCACGCGCGAGTGCGACGAAAAGTGAAAATGGTACGTGCTAACCGATACGACCGCGATAAGCTGGTACGGTTTATGCGGATGCAAAATGCATTATGTTCAATGGGTGCTCAGTCGGGGACTTCACTTTACTACTTTTAAAACGAAAGTACTGTTTAAGCGGGTACGTTTTAACGAGGTTTTACTTTAATCGAATGTACTGAATTATGTGCCCAAGAAATGCCTCATTCAATTTAACGAAGTTCTCGATTTAACGAAATAATTCACGGCTCCCCTCAACTTCGTTAAATCGAGTTTTAACTGTAGTGAAAAGAGCACAAGGAGGAAAGCAGAGGAGGAGGGTACGGTGGCGGCCTGAAGACGGACTCGTTGGTGGCAACCCACTAAGAGATGGCGCCAGAGTAGTGCGCGCCGCTATCTGTTTGCCCGAGGCAAGCCATGCCTCGGAGCCTTGCCTCAGGCAAACAGCGGCAGATTGCTGTGCGCGTTGCCCAAGGTGAAACCCAGAGCTGCCTCCGTTCGGCACTGCATGTTCCATATGTGGTCCCCTACAGTTCCAGTGCCACAGCAGCTGCGGTGAAAAATTTCATTACCGAGAAGCGTAATGGTCGGATTTTTTTCATGCAATTGTCTTGCATGTTAGAAAAATGCGTGGTTTTCAATATGCCTATTGTGTAATTGAACCTTTTTGAGTGTGAGAAAAATATTTGCTTCGAACTTATTCGAAGAAAATACTATTCGCTTCAAACCAAAAAACCATTATTTACACCTACCTACTTGCTCCCATTCACTGCGTGGTGCGGACCATGTTGTGACGCAAGCAACTGTCACTGAATCGGACATCAAAATGTGAGCGGTAACTGGGAAGTTAGTTTTTTTTTTCTTGTGCATTTTGGTTGAAGTTCATTCTGGTACTAAAAGAAATATAATCTCATCTTTTCTGTGTCCTTCTGAGTTGACCTGTCGTCACTGAAAGGCTGGTGTTTAGCATTCTGTCCTATGGCACTCTCACTTAACATTAAAATGGGTAGAGACTCTGAAGTTTCCGTGGTGTTTTTTTTTTTTGCTTTTGAATGGCCTGCAAGACATTAGTCTTTTGCCCATTGCGCTATTTCTCAATGATCGCAGCTCTGACTTTTGAAAGAATTCCGTGGTGGTGAAAGGTGCAAGTGATGGCCGCTTTGGTGCAATATTGGTGGTTTTGTTGAAATATCTTCTAAGCAGAGTCACATAGAAAGCAAGGAAGACCAAGCACGGCTTTATGAAATGCGGTCTCCGAGTCGCCGACATGGCGTCGAAGCGGCCATCGCTTGGTGATGATGTGCATGTTTGTAGCAGATAGTGTCGTGCCCCTTTTAGTGTTGAAAAATGAGTGGTGACTAAGGCAACACATGATTCATGTTGTTGTCCGTGGTTCCTGCAGCCGGACCTGGCGGCCTGTGAATTGTCGCTGCGGCAGAAGATGTGCCTGCTGTGCCTGATGGAGATGGCGTTCCAGCGACCGGGAAGCCGCCTCTCATTTGAGGAGATTGCCGCCCAGACACGCCTACCCCTCAATGAGGTGCTGAGCCTAGCCATTCGCTTATATCATAAAAATAGGCCAACTCTCGTTACCTTAAGCACGGTAGTCTTTCAGTGCGTTAGCTTTCATTAAAGATAGCAAAGGAGTGGTTTCTGCCAATGCTTTTGACAGTGGAGCGAGTCCGCCAGGATGCCAGGAGGGTGATGATGTCTGCCTTCGGCATTAAACTCAGAGAGAAAAAAGAGAAAATGGCGTTATTCTTGTGCATTATTGAGCACAAAGTTAAACCTGAGTTTTTTTTTTTCTTGTGCGTGTGTCTGGGGTTATGAAAGCAGGTAAAACACACCCGTGCCGTTCTTGTCACGAGCGTAAAAACACTGCCATATACTTCGCCAGTGCACATAAATCGCTTGCCCCTGAAAAGGGGTTCCCATCCCTTCTTAGTTGTCATGCACACACCCAGTTTCATCCCACGTCCATGATGCTGCAATGCAACATGTGTTTTCATGTGAAAGTTTATTCGAGGAGCATCGTTATAAGATAGGCCGATTGCACATGAAGTGTTTCTTTCAATGGGAGTTCTATGTGCATGTGCAATTATATTGTAGCACTATTATTCTGGTTTTCAAGCAGATGTTTCGACTGTTTGAGAAAATAATTCCATATATGCGGCGTCGATATGCAGTGGCTGGCTTATTTTTCAGATTTGTCTCTATATTTCTGTATATTTTTTTCTGTACATTTGTTTCTGGATTGTGTTGCTTCGTTGCCGTCAATGCCAGGGGGGACCAAGATTTTTTTTTCAAGCCGTAAAGGAACGGCTTTTCTTCTTGGCCCCTTTCACAATGTGTACGTCATGTTGTGAAGAACAAATAAAAATGAATGAAATGAATTCTGAAAGGACTGCGAGAATGTTCGGAAAACAATGTGCGATCTGAAAAATATGTCACCGAAAAATTAATTTTCCTTAATTTCTTATGGCCATTACAATGGTTCTCCTGCTCTGCCCTTGTAAATCGAGATGCATAACGAAACGATGCGGGCATGCAAACACATAACCTTGAAGCACCCCAAAGCATACCAAAACTCAGCTGGCCACCCGTTGCGCCGCCAGTTGCAGGTTTTTTTTTACTTCCAGTATTCAAGTTGTCTTTCTTTAGTCTTTGTGTGATAATAGTGCACTAGTGGTTGTAAAACAAAACTTATATGCTTCAGTATCAATCAAACACATTGACCTTCATGCGCCTTTGTCAGCCTCGGAGATCTGCGGTGTCTTTTCTCCTATTTCATCATCACTCATACTTGCGAGATGGGCCTGTGGCGGCGATACCTGTATTTTAGTTCTTGCTTTTTTCTACGTTCTAAGAGCTTTGTTTCATAAAAATTGGTGTTGTTTTTGTGCTTAGGAGCTGGTTTTCTATCAGTACAAGCCAACTTCAATTTTTCCTCAGTGTCTCTTTATGGAGCACCAACAACATATTTTTGGTTGCATGTCTTGTGCTTTGGTTGACCACCAGAAACTAGGGAATTTATTTGACCTCCAGGCATTTATAGAAACATTCATGGTACGTTCTCCATAGTATTCTGATCCTTTGTCCGAAATTTTGCAGCTGGGCGGAATTCTGTTTCTGTGAAAATGATTTTGAAATTTTGAAGTTTTGAGGCTTTAGTTGAGAAATTTCTATGGGTACCTTATGCATGTAACATCACAAGCTGCATTATGGTCAATATGTTTGCTGAAGGAAAAAAAAAATTTGAGCACGTTTGTGATCATTTCAGATAAATAATGATGAAATTGTCAATTACGATCACCAGTTTAGCCAGCCAGCGTATGCACGAGAAGTTTTGTGGCAGCATCCATGATATCATATCGTATTTACTCGAATCTAGGCCGGCTTCGATTCTAGGCCAACCCCAGAAATTCATAAAGTCAGAAAATATAGAAGTTTACTCAAATGTAAGCTGAATAAAAAAAAGCATTTACTAGGACTAGAACATGCATTGTATTAAGCTTGCGACGCTCGTCGTAGCACGTCGTATGCTCACTCATTGTCTTCGTCAACATCGCTGTCCTCCTTGTCCCACAGCGCACTGTCTTCACTTCCGTCCAGCGTGTTCGAGACGCTGCACTTGCAGAAGGCCCGCACAATCAGTTAGGCCAGAATTTTCTCCCATGCCACGGCAACCCAGTTCGCCACGTGGCCAAGCAAAGCACGCTTGATGTGCCTGGTCGGTGTGAGCTGGTGGTCCTGAAGCGTCAGCCAGTCGTTGTTGTTCTTCCGCAGCCTATCCTTAAACGGCTTGTTGATTGCAGCGTCGAGCGGTTGTAGCTGCCTCGCCATTCCTGCAGGTATCACCGCAATGTTCATACCGCCTTTCGAAAACACAGACTTTACGGCATCTGTCACATGGCCGTGGTAGGAGTCGAGAACTAGGAGTGACTTTGAACAACAGGGCCCTGGCACAATGTTGCCAAACGGTCTTCACCCAGTCTTTGACTAGGGCACCACTCATCCATCCATTCTCTTGTGTGCGCACGACGATGTTTTAGGACAAATCTCTCCAGGTGGCAGCGTTTTCCGCTTAAAAATGAGGCAGGGCGGCAGTTTTTGCCCATCGGTCATGCGACATAACATCACGGTAAGATGTTGCTTCTCATACCCAGCAGTTCGTACTTTCACCTGTTTTGCACCCTTCTCATTGACTGTGTACGCCACAGGCATATCGAAATACACTGGGGTCTGATCGGCATTACCGATTTGGCCCAGACTGTACTGCTTCTCCAGCCGCTTCTTGATTACAAAGTGCTTAAATACCACCAGCTTCTCCTCAAAATCAGGTGGTAGGTTTTGGCATACGGAAGTCTGCCGTCACAGGCTGAACCCGAAACACTTCATGAAACGCGTGACCTAGCCCCTGCTGGCTTTAAATTGGGTCCGTGGGACGCCTCTAACATTAACGACCTTCCTCGCTTTTGGGTGTATTATCTCCGTCGTCACGGGCATCACACCTTCCCTTTCCTTCCTGATAAATTTGACGACGTCCTTTTCCACCTCGTGGTGTCTCGTCCTCTTTGGTCCACTGAAGGCCAATCGCTTTGCAGCGCAGTTGAAGAGCTCGTTCCACTGCTTCCGCCACCAGCGCACGTTCTTCTCGTCCACGCTGAAGTCGCGCTGGGCATGTAGGTTTGAAGTGCTTTCCGCTTAAAAGCCGCGGTGTAATGGCATCGCTTGGTGGGTGTCGCGAATCTGTAGCGCGTCCCCGACTTTCCGAAGGGGAACGCTAGCTATCGTGCAGATTCGAACAAGAGAACAATGATATGAAACAAAACAAAACGAAGCCCTATTTATACTTTAAAGGAAAAGGGCCAATAAGAAACGGAAACGAAAACAAGAACAACACACACTCAACATGTGTACAACACTACAGAATAAAGGAAAGAATTAACCAGATGTGGAGCATACCATGTGAAGCGGGGATGCCTTGCAGACAGGGCGAACGTGGGTCTATGTAGTGCGACGGGTCGTTGGCGATGCGTCGAAGGAAGTGATGGAAGGGAGCCAGGTGGTATTAGGAGTGGAGAGCAACACAGGGAGACGCCGGTGGTCTCCCGTCAAGAGCCCGAAGAACGTGGCAGCAGCAAGAGAATCGTAGCCGGATCCCGTCGACACGTCACGAAACGCCGGAGGCTTAAAGGATGCTATCCAAGAGTGCCGTTTGGCAGCAAGGACCCTCAGTCCATTGGCTGCCACCTCCACGCCTGCAAGGAACGCCGGAGGCTTGCGTAGGTGATCCAAGGGAGGTCCACGGCAGCACGGGCCCAACGTCCAACAGCTACCACCTCCATGCTTCAATGACCCGATCTCCGCTGCGCTGCCTTCTTTTACACCTCAGTTTTCTGACACGTCAGCTCTCCGCTCCTCATGCTCGCCACGCTCTGCGCCGTCGCCTCGCACACACCCTTCGCTCGCGCACACGTGCAACGCTGGGCTAGAACACGCAGCGCTCTGCTGTCCGACGCACCACTGTCCGACACACCGCGTTCACAGATCCTCCGAGGATCTTTTGAGCACCTCACAATGGGCCCTATTGTGCTGCAAACACGGGTGTTTCTCGAAGTCACGTGGCGAATAACACATGCAAGTACAGGACGGCGAGACCTTTGTTCGCAACGTTTGAACAAGCCAGCGCTGACAAGCAAAATAGAGCCTGCAAACTTGCAAGCTACAAGCAGCTGCAAGCTGTGGCCGCGAGATGGCTTTACGTGTCTAGCGGTTGCAGGCAAATCGCATCCTCGAATCTAAGCCGACCCCCGACTTTCGTAAACGATTAAAGAAAAAAATGCACCGGCCTAAATACGAGTAAATACGGTAGTTTGGTTGAAACCCTATTTCAATTCCCCTTTTCTTTTTTCCTTTTTGTAATTTTGTTCCTGGTTAGTTTGCAAAAATATCACCTAAAAGGACAATGAGAACTCTATCAATTTTTTTTGTTAGCAAAATCTGATAGTTCAGCATTTCATGGGTTTGTTGCTGCTTGTCCGGGAGCGAAAGATGCATTTATTTCAAAGAAATTTGGATTCGAAGTTGAATTCAAGTTTTTCCCGTCGCTCCAACTCAAACTCGGCGCCCTCTTATGACGTCATAGGACGGAGTGATGTGAAACGTGACGTAAACGCAGAATCCGTGATTTATGCCGGCTAGCGGTGCGGTCTGGCAGCAGCCGAAATGAAAGCTACCGCCGCTGCACGTTGAAGGCATCTATCGGGGGTTGCTACCGTCGCTTCGCTTACGTTTGCACCGGCGTCTTAGCAGCGTTACGATGGATCCCGTTCCCGAACCCGGCGCCAAAGTTCTCTCAACTTCGGCCTGCATTTCATCTACCTCAACCCCACAGAGCGTGCGATGCTTTTGAGGGAGCACGGTTTGGTTAGGCGCCAGCGGGTCGTTTCCCTCTTCTTCAGTGAGCAGCCGTTGCAAACTAAATATCATAACCCCACTGCGGGGAGTCGCAACGGGCCAGGACAAGGTCGGTGCGTCGCGCCCATCGGAGGCTGTCCGAGGCCTTGGGGCCAATGGATTGTGATTCCTTGAATGGCGCTGTTGCACAGTGCAGCAGGAGGCGTATAGGAGGTTTCCCACGGCTGCAAGGGCCGGTTTATTTTTTTTTGTTTGCCACAGAAAACGGTTGGGTGCTCAAGGGCGCTCGTGTTTAAAGTCGGCGGCTTGAAAGTAAAGCTGACGTATGACGCTTCAATGGGTTCCGCGGATTTCCGGAGGTACGGTGTCCACTGGATCGGGCTCTGGCGCCCACTTGCATGTACATCCAGATGTGTACTGTGAATGGATTAAATTAGCCGAGAGCTCGAATAGAACAGCTCCGCCCAACTGCCGAAGCTATTCAATGGAGCTGCCAACGAACTAGTTGGAGGAGTGTGGAGTCTCTGTCTCAGGAAGTTCCAAATCTTTTTTTCTTAACTGCCTTGTATCTTGTCTCCCGACCCTAATAAACGATTTCCGTTAAGTAGTTCGAAGTTTACTGGCACAGCGGGGAACGTTTTGGCGGGCGAGCGTACGAAGACACAAGTGCTCTTTATACTGCTAGCTGCCTTGTACGACCACCGACCATCATGCTATCATAGTTTTTCATCGACCGTAGTGATTATCTGACCACCCTTAACAGGCTCCTTCAGAGGTTAACTAGCACTTGAAGCGGCACTTGGAGTTACTCTGCGGTTCGGTGCTTGTAAATCGAGGCGCGTCAAAAACAAAACCACGGGGCACGAAAGGTCATAGACGCAAAGCGCCATAACAAAGCAAAACTCTCCTGGCCGCCAAGCATCGGATTTCTTTGCTTCCAACATTGTCTTTTCAGGTTGTCTTTTGTCTGTCTTCCTTTTGTGATAAAAGGGCACTATCAGCTTCAAAACAAAACTTACTTCAAAACTGAATCGTGCAACCTGCCTTTGTTAACCTCAGAGATTCGTGGCGTCTATGTAGGAAGGAAAATTCCTCCAAGGTGGCGTCTCTTGTCCTGTGGCGTCACCATGCTTGTAATTGCAAGATTGGCCTGTGGCGGCGATACTTGTATTTTGATTCTTGCTTTTTTCTACCTTACAAGAGCTTCGTTTTCAGTAAGAGGGGCGTTTTTGTGATCAGGAGCTGGTATTCTATCGGTACAAGCCAACTTCAATTTTTCCTCAGTGTCCCTTTAAGACAGGAATGTCCAGCAAATATGACATGACAGTCAACTCCGAGTGTTTGAAGATCCTTCAGAGTGGCCCCTTAAACTGTGGTGGTGGCACTGCAGGTGGAGCTGCTGGTGATGAAGGCACTGTCGCTGGGCCTGGTACGGGGTACCATTGACCAGGTGGACCGCCAGGTGGACATCCAGTGGGTGCAGCCACGGGTGCTGTCACGTGACCAGGTGAGTCTTGCCTGCAGCAAGATCCCAGACGCGGCGGTCGAATTTCGATGGAGGGGAAATTCTAGAGGCCCGTGTACTGTGCGCTGTCAGTGCACATTAACACTTTCGTGACCGCGGGAAAATCGGTAGATTTCGTGTAGTCTGGTAATTATTTTTTTCCTGCCACAGAAAGTAAGTCATGTTGAAGTGTATGGTATCAAATTGTAGAAGAAGAAATTATCTTTCCAATGGTATTGGTTTCAAACAACATATTTAATAGTGACAGTAAGAAAAAATTATGAAAGCAAAAGAATCGCAACAAGAACGAAAAAATCGATAAAAACATCAATGCTGCTTTGCACAAAAAAAATATTTAAAAAAAATCGAAATATACATTTTCAACAAAAGAGCCATATGAAATCAGCCTGCAAATATTAGCTCTGTATCTGCAAAAGCTGTTCAGGTACACAGGGAAACATTAGACCTAGTGTCTATCGTGCCACCGTGCAAAGCAGTTCCTCGATGAAGTGAAACAAAGGTTGGCTGCACATGTTTCACAGAAAACATATGTTTTCTGCTCAACTTTCCTTTCATCGTAACACAATTTACAGTTTCTATATCTTTCCATTTTTTGTGGCTGATGCTGTTGCACTTGAGGTGCACTCCGAGAGGGAACAACAGGCGCGACTGGGGGGTGCGCAAGATGTGGCTCATCACATCCCAGAAGTTGGTCGATAAGTTCTAGCCTGAAGGCAAACTGGTCGAAGTGCAAACTTCTCGATAGTTCTGGGATTTCTGGATGCTCCCGACGATGCTCGTCAAACATTATAAAGCTATTTACTACAGCTATATCGACACAGTGGAAGAACAGTGTCTTCCACCAACGCACTTTGTAGGACCCGATGAGCTGGTCGGATTTGTCCACTCCAAGCATGCCCACATTGTAGTTCTTGATCAGCACCGGCTTCTTCACGGACACTTCTGTCCACGTATTCCCGACTTTCTTTCTTCGCTTTGCAAGGACGAATTTGTTCGCTGTGTCCGCGGTAGACATCATATTCACAACTCGCCGGTCTTTCCATTGCAGGTACAAAACATCCTGCTCCCTCAGCCATCGAACGTCCCCTCTTTTCGCCTTCTTTTCCCACTGTGTGTCTTTGAGTTCACTTGGAAAGCCATGCCGATCTTTCCGCGTTGTCCCACACGCAAGTGTCTTGCGCTCCAGTAAATGAACAAACAAAGATGTAGAAGTGTAGAAATTGTCCAAAAAAATTATGTAACCCTGATCTAGATAATTTTCGCACAGCCGTGTCACAACATCGAATGCCAAACCTCGCACGCTAGGTTCTTCGCGCTTTCCCGTATAGACGCTGAACTGAACAGTGTACCCCGTTTCCGAATCTGCCAAAACCCATAATTTGTAACCCCATTTGATCACTTTATCTCTCATGTACTGGCGAATTCCGGACCGACCTTTCGATTTCACCATCCTCTCATCGACGGAGAGGTTCCGACGCGGTTGAAAAAATAGCGCGAAAGAATCGTTGACGTGCTGAAGCAGAGAGGATATGCGGTGAAGCTTGCCATAGGATGCGACGGTCGTCTTCTCTGGATCAGACACACTCAGGAATGCAAGTAACGCCTTGAACCGTTTCCTTGACATCACTGTAGGCGGAAGAAGACCTGAGAATAATCTGTGTGTGCTCCAATAACAATGCAAACGTGGGACTTGCACAATTCCCATGTATACGAGAAGTCCGATGAACTTCAGCATCTCCTCTTGAGTAACTTCCTTCCAGGTTCCATCTCTCTCGCTGTACCTGGGCTTGTCGAAAATATGCATCCACGCATACTTGTTTGTGTTCTCGCATATCTCCCTGATGATTTCGGCGGTGAAAAAGAGCAGGAAGAAATCGACAGCTCTTACGAACCGCCGCGCAGCACTCCGGAGCGCGATTCCAAGGTCCACTCCTGGCGGTCTTCGTGGACAAAACTCAACTCTCTGCGCGGCCGACGGCATATGGTCCCTTCCGAACGATGTTGACACCCTGCAGATAAGAACTCTGACCCTTTAGAACACACTGGAAATCCTTACGACGCGATAACACAGTCCGATAAGAAAGCAAAACTCACCGGCGGATGCCTGTCGATGTTCTGGGGCGGTTTGCGGCACTTTCGCCGTCCGTACTAAAGTCCGACGAATCGAAGTCATCTTCAGAGTCTGTGGTGCTATGATCATCCGCAAATTCGAGCCCAGATGCGTCGGAATCCGTTGAAACTCGCCGTTTCCGTGGAGCGGACGCACGCGACGTAGATGCCATCTCGGAAACAACGAGCGCTCGTCATCCCGCCTATGCAGGCGCTTAAAAATCCCCGCGCGGCGGAAAAGAGAAACACAACTCCGAAACTTATAAAATAGTCTCTCTTTAACCCGCTCGATGGCGTTAGCTGTCCATAACGCTCGGAGAGGCGCCAAAATTCAAACTTCTACCATCGATAACATACTGTCGACGGGAATAGGCGCGGTCACGAAAGTGTTAAAGGGACTGTGCAATGAATAAATGTCCCTTGTAAATGTTTTTGATGCTTAGAAATGATGCTAAGAAGCATTCACACCAAGTATGAGTGTTCGGAACTGAGCCGGCAATTTATTATGAATTTTCAAAAACCGTGTTATTTTTAAATTCGCGGGCTGATTGGTGCGCTCGTAGTGATCGATTTTGAAACTAAAATCGTGAAAAAAGACTTCGCTCTACCCATGACGTCACCAGGCCACCACACGCTGTCATTCGCTGGAGCCACGGTGTCATGGGCACACTTCCGGTGGCCGTGAAAATCGTCTGCTCGTGCCACCGCACGACCCTCTCGGGCAAGCACGAGCCAGGGCATTGCCTTCGCGCATATGGTTTCAATTTTCCTCTGCCGCCTCCTTCTGTCGGGAGTTCCGGAGCCACTCGCAGTGGCTTGCCGAGTCGATACTGTCGTCGCTGGCGTTCAGCCGGCACGGCGTGAAGGCATAGGGCTTGATGCCCATCGCGGCCGTAAGAGCGAGCAGTCGCGCCTCGTTTTCCGGGTCCATTACTGCTGACTGCAACAGACGACAAGCAAAGAAACACGACGCGCGCCGCAATCACGCTGCTGACGCTGCTGCTGGGGTGCTAGGAGCGACAACCGGAAGTCGCAAAAGGAACGTCAGCGGATGACGTATTCATGGGCGGGGCCCAGTACCAGACCTGTTTTCTTTATTTTTGTCTGGTGCCCAGCGTGTACGAGTTGAAGGGGAGAGGAGAAGCGTAATTTTTAATCGTCTATATATTGGTTGTTATTGATGCTAGCTCAAAAATTCTTGCGCTGGGATGAGGAGTGATGAAATGCCTATCTCTCATCTGCTTTACGTAATATCAATTAATTTATTGCATAGTCCCTTTAAGGAACCCCAGGTGGTCGAAATTTCCAAAGCCCTTCACTACGCCGTCCCTCATAACCTGAGTCGCTTTCAGGTCGTTAAACCCCCATAAACCAAACTAAATCAAACAACCATCTTTGTGTCGATGGCTGAGCACCGAGAAGAGAGATTCTGATCAGTGCTCACTTATGTGCACTCGCAAATCGAAATCAAACAATTTATTTTCCGTTTTGCAAAGGAGGGAAAGGCTGCAAAAGGTGTTGCCGAAGCAGCTTTATGAGGTCACTTTGTCTGTTTGGCCAGCAAGGCATTAAGTGTACCAACAACTTAGTTTCAATTTGCAAAGGATCGTGTACACAACTTGTACAGATCAGTGAATGGTGCTTGCTTACATGTATTTGGAAAATACTGTACTTATATATATATTTATATAGATACAGTTAAACCCACTTATAACAATATCGGTTGTAACAATATATCGGATATAACAATGGTCAGTTGCGGCACCGTCAGCTTCACCATGTGTTCTATGGTAACATAAACTGCTTACAGCAATGCTGTCATAGCATCAGTTATAACAAATCTGGTCAGTGAAATTCAACCTTGAAAGAAAGAAAACATGGAGACGTTACAACCGCACCAGCCGTTTCTCTTCCCTGTATTGCCGTGACATGCAAGGATCCTCGGTGCGCCCAGTGCCTTCAAGTGCATATCACGGGTTTTTTTGCTTCCTCTGTGTTGGTGCGCCGGCTCGATCTGTCGGTCGGCACCACACGCATGGGCTTTTGCGCTGTTAGCATGGTATGGCACTGCTCGTGATGCCCATCACACTATTAGCGATCGTGATGTTGGCGGTGTACGGGCAGCGCTTTGTGCTCGTGTGTGGTCGCGGCTTGTGTGTTCGTATCACCCACAGTGGTGCGGAAAAAAGTTCGGAACATCCAAAATTCCACACATTCTACGCACTGCACTCTAGCCGGGAAAATTTTGCGTATTCTTATAGACCGTATTCATATCATCAAGATTATACTGTAGTTGGTTCATTGCTGTTTGAGGGAAGGGAACAGTTTGGCAACTAGCAATCAGTTTATTCGGAGGCCAGCTTGGTGATAAAGATACAGAGCAATTGCAGAAACATTTATCGTGCTCTAAAAAAGGTGCACTAGTATATAGTATTAGCTACACACCTGTATTGTTGAGCGATAAAGAATTTGATTTGTTTAGAAAGGTGTTTTATTTAGCAAGCTGGCTCCGCAATTGTGCACTCTTATTCTGTTTTTTTTTTGTGTACGTTTTTGTATTTGCTCTTACTGAGAGGCCGATTCTTGCTCAGAGACAGTGGAAACACACCCCGATAATGGCCACGCTCTCCTTGTAGTCAAAACAAATTCATCCATAACAGCGACACTTTGCATCTGGCTGTCAAACACAGGGACATGATATAACTATCCCTGTTATCCGCGACTATCTGGACTGGAAACTATGATAGAGCTGGCTGCTGTGGTGTAGCTACTTCAGTGTGAAGCTTCCAGATGACGATCCTGCTTTGGCGCATTTTTGTACTAAGCTGTCATTTATGGTGCAAGAGTCGAGTACATCATTGTGTTCCATGATGTAGAAAAGCGAAAAAGTCATTTGCCGTGTAAATGGTGCAACTAAGCACTTCGACCTAAGGAGTGAAAATGGTTATGTTCTAACTGGTAATTGCGAGGATTCAGGTTGACTGCGTTCTAATGCTTTAACGGGTACATTCTGACGAGCCTTTACTTATGAAGGATAGCAAGGAAATAAATCCTTCCTGGCATTCAACATCGCTCAGCCACAGTGTGTGTGTGTGTGTGTTTGGTGCAGATTGCGGCCATGAAGAAGCGGCTGGACGCATGGAATGCAGATGTGGCCGCCATGGAGAAGTTGCTGGAGGCCAAGGCACATGAGATAATCTCTCTCTGAGCTGCGGACAGAGTGGAGGAGAGACAATGCACAAATAAAGAGTGGCACGCGATGATCTTTGATCTTGATCTGGTTGAATGTCAGTGTGGGTGCTGTTGAACAGAGCTCCTTGATCATGCCAGTTGCGAATCTCCACTCTGAAACCTCGGTATATTCTGCAACAAATTTTTGGCCATGGGACCAAAGCTAAAAGAGCTGAAACATACCCTTTTGTTGTACGCAGCAGAATGGGATCCAGAATGCGGTGCAAAAGCATTTTTTTTTATTTCAGCAAATTTTTTGGTACTCACAGGCACAAGTTTCCATAGATGGTGCCAGCTACACCAGCGACAGAGTGAAGCAATAATGCAGTGGGCAACATGCCATGCAGCAGTCCTACGGCCGAACACAGTTATAGACACATTGACACAGTTACAGGCGCTCCACCCCTGTACGCATGCTTCTCTTTATTGCAAAAAATGGTGTCTGTTACGGAACAGTTTTTGTGGCCACTTTTTATAGGTTAGCAGATGGCAGGGGCAGCAAGTGGCAAATACATACTGTTGCCTTCATCATCATTGACTTCAGAAGGACTGTAGTCTAGTACCCATCTTATCTTTTAGTTTATCTATTGGCGATTTCTGTCCTATTGGTGTGTTTGAGGTGGGGAGGAGGACCTGAACACTTGTGGGGCCTTTGTTCACTCCATGTGCAGGTGCATCTTTATGGAGTGGATTTTACCACTCACAGCATTATTACATGTACTGGCAAAATGTATAATAGTAAGCATCGCAAAATTTAGTCTGTACTATCAATACGTGCCAAAAAACCACAGGTGGCCATATTCATCTATGTATATATTTACTGCAGCCTTTTGGATTGCGCATAAGGTTTTGCTAATCATGTCATTTGTAGTGCTACTGCGGGGATAAAAATTACGGGAAACAATTATCTATTTGTTTGCAAGGAAAGTTTTCCCGTTTGACATAAGGTGGCAAGAAGCGTAGCACAAATGATCGACGACCGGGGTGTCGGAAAAAACTAGCAGCGGCATATCTACGTTACATTGAATATTCGAGTGATAGCTGTTCTTGCTAGTCCATCACGCAAATATTGTTAAACGAGATGCTTAGGATTCTAAGTGACAAGGTCTCTCAAAGGTAGAACCAATATAAAATGACTGAGGTCAAATTGGGTTGGCCATGGTTTGGTCCAGATCGAAAGATCAAATTTCGAGGGTGGGCCAAATTTTGGGACTGACCAGAGTCAAATTTGGAGATTACCGTCATGATACCCATAGTCAAGCTATTCTGGGCATCGATTTTGGTCCAAATCGATGAACGTCAAATTTTGGCGGTAAGCCAAATTTTGGGAGCAGCGCGGGTCAAACTTGCATGTGTAACTACATGCCTGCAAGTGCATGTTACGGAGGTTTCTCCTGGGCTTCATGAACTTGAGGCAGGTGTCTCAGCGGAGGTCGTGCCGAAGTGGTGCACGGAGACTTCTGCGGTGTTCCTTAGGCGGCGTGAAGGTCTCCTTTGGGACAAAAATTATTGTGGGACTCAGAAAAGAATGAAGAATAAATTGTACCTGGCTGTACCACTAAGTATAACAGGCTTGTCTCCTTTGGGACGACTCGCATGGCCTGTGGATTACATTTCAGCAGACCTGCGAAGAGAAGGCCGGTTGCAAACTGCAAGCCGGGATTGTGCAGTGGTCACCAGGATAACAGCAGTCGGAGGTGGCAGGTGACTGGCCTCGCCACGGCTACCCTGGATGGACGCGCCGAACAGGATACGGGCAGTTCTGTCGCAGCAGGCGTCTGCGAGACGACATGCACAAGACAACAAGCCTGGGTGGCTCCACTTGATCTGCATGATTGCCGAAACGCTCTCCGCATACCCTTAACGTAGGTCACGGGAGGGGAAACGCAATCCGCAAGGGCCTTGTGGTGCAGTGCTTACTCGCTAGCGAAGCGTGTCGAACGACTGCAAACGCAAAGTTGGAGTGAACAAACCTTTTTCGTGAGTTGAACTGCTCAGGTCGAGCGAGGTTACAAAACGAGTTGGCAGCAATTTGCGCCCCCTGTGAACACCACAGTCTGGTGGCTGTGTCTCTTAATTGCGACAAGGTGCAGGCATCTCCAAAAAGCCTCCGGCCTGACTACCACTGACCACGACCGTGACCACAACAAAGACCCCGAAACAGGTTACGTGCACGCAGCCGTGAGGAGACATCAGCTTTGTGGGGTGGTCCTACCCTGCTCACTGCACGAAGCAGCTTCTGAGTGGTCGGTGCCCACCTTATATCGGCCGGTGTGGGAGTGCCCGGTTCAAAGTCGCAATACTAGTGGGCTCGTAGCGGCACCCGTAGCCCCAGGTCACTTGGCTCCCTGAGCCGCAACCCCAGAGTCGAAACAGAGACTGCAGAGAAGAGTATGTAGAGAAAACTCGGACCACCCACGCGGCTTCCGTACTCTCTCGCTTCGGGCTCGGCAACTAGGCCTCGCGCTCCTTCTATTCGGTTCTCGTGGTGCGGAAACGAACCCTATAGGGTACGAAGCGGGGCAAGGTCCCCACACGGTTCAGGATGAGAGAAGCCAATCTAGTTAGGCTCGTCCGGGCCTTTGTTGTAAGTCATCATCACCATCAGCCTGTCTACGCCCACTGCAGGGCAAAGTCCTCTCCTATGTCTCTCCAATTAATCCTGTCCTTCGCCGGTTGCGGCCACTTTATCCCCGCAAACTTCTTAATCTCGTCCGCCCACCTAACTTTCTGCCGCCCCCTGCTGCGCTTGCCTTCTCTTGGAATCCACTCCGTTACCCTGAAGGATCAGTGGTTATGGTGCCTTCGCATTACATGCCCTGCCCAAGCCCATTCTTCCTCACTCTTAAGTCTTTGGAGAAACAAAAACTCTGGCAGAGGTGGGCATCCTCACGAGGGTGAACCTTCATGAGGGCGTCCTCACCCTCACCTCATGAGGATTTCACTCAATCAGATGAGGGAGGCCAGGATGCGCTACCTGAGGGCAGGGACATTTTATTAGATAACTGTTTTCATCAAACAGTGGTAAGACGTGCCCTCTATGCTTATTCTGCGTTCTCCAAAGCCCCGGCGTCTATTTCCGAATGCGACCGACCAATATGGTTCCATAGCTTTCGCTTGTGCTACGGTGCAGTTTGCAATGAATTCATTGTGCCGATATAGTAGATGGAAATAGCGCAAGCGCTTAGCACGCCGTAGCTAAGGTAGCTCTAGGTAGCTAGACCGCTCGCTTGGCAGCCCTAGAATTTCTCACAACACGTATTGCCACCTCTGACCGCTCATTCGTCAAATTTCTGCATTACTTTTCGCCACAAATCCGGTGCGGCTCACCTAAAGAGATCGATATTCCTGCCTAAAGTACACACCCACAAAGCCACCACACGCCCACTCCCCGCACTTGTTTGACGAAAAAAATGGCAGTGCGGCTGCACTCTAAACTGCGCCTACATCTCCGACCCTCATGTCCACGGTGGCTCATGCCCACGTGGGTAACAATGTCCTTGGGCAACAAGTAAATGCTATATTTCTAGATTACTGTGTACTGCTTTCCGACAGTCGCTGCACAGCTGCTACAAGGAACAAAATTGCGGCCGATTAGGTTAGGTTACTTTGCGAAGTATGTGCACAATCCCGTCACGTCTCGTATCGCTTTCGAATTTTTGACAACTTGACAAGTGGGTTCCAGATGCCCACACCTCCTAGCGCGAAACGGTTTGCGTCAGCTCATGCAAGAGTACACTAATGTTGCCAGAAGTCAGCGTAGACAGAAGCCGTGTTCAAAAAATTTGCTCGTACTTACCAAAGCTCAAGCGGTCTCGTGTGCAGACCACCGATATCAGCATCCTCAACCTCTGATATCAACGCTCACAATATCAGACCTGAACTGGTCTTGTGTGCAGAACACGGGTGTCACTATGACAGCATACTTCCACGTTCAGAATACAGATGCGTGACCATAATGTGATTACCATTACACGAAAGAAGCTGTGTTGCACAGGATGCTGTGGTGGCTTAAGTAATATACTTTATTACGAATCATGCATGCAAACTAATTAGCGAACAGAGAATGACAACACTTGCAGCAATATGTATAGCCCCATAACATGCAGTAGAAGGCAGCCATTGGAGGGCATAGCTTGAAATTCTCAAGGCTTCCTTTCAAATCGGGCGAAGCTGTTGGGCTCGGGTGTTCGATAATCAGCCGAGAGTGCCAGACCACATCTTCTCGTAGCTCTCATATGGAGCCTGCAATGGAGCACACGAACTCTTTAGTGTGTTGCAACAAGCGACAAACAAATGCAGCAAGATCAGCATCCCAATATTTTTCCAAGAACGGCCTTGTGAGCCGTAGCTCGCAGGCAACACAACGAAATACATCCGTAGGCTCGGCAAAAAATACGCCATGCAACATTTAGATTACAAACATGTGCCGCTTTTACTAGAATATTGCTATATTAAAATGATACGCGGTGGAAATAACGAAAGCAATGGTCGATTTTTGCGATCCACGCCAAAACTTTCTTTTAAAAGTTGTATTCATTGCTTGGGTCGGGTATTTTATTCTGCCATAGAAAACCTAAAACCTATGGGGAACATTAAAGGCATTGCGCAAACACGTTAATAGGAATAAAAAGCAAGCTTGCCGAAACAAGTAGGTCTGGGGATATACATACAATATAATAAAACATCGCTTTATAAACACTTAGCCGTTGAAAAATGACTTCGTCCCGAACGGTTCGGTATGAGACTGTTTCAGTCACCGCTGTTCCTCACTGAGCTCATCACGTATGGATTCTGCTTGATAAAGAAAGAAAAAGACCTCCCTTTTAAATCAGCCGCTACTGACATGCGTTGTCTGTGCGAATAGGCATGGTGTCGCTAGATTTATGCGCTGAAAAGATGGAACACGATACTCACCCACATATCGCTTTGACAGGCGGCAATCAAGAACTCTTGCATCCGCGCCACTATGGGCATCAGGGAGCCTATATCGTGACCACTGCACAACTGCATCTTGTGGCCCCAACTGGAAATAATTAGCAGTGCGCATAGTAGTCACAGCGAATACCAAAAAGAAAATATACGTGCTCAAGAGGCCAGTTAAGTGGCATTCCTAGCGTTGGCGTTGCTGAAATGTTCTCGTCTAGCAGCTCGCGGGGGTTCTACGTATTTGTTTTCTTTTAATGCATCGGTGAATACAGATAGCCTCTCGTGATGGCAGCGACCATTTTCTCGTGCAAAACAAACAACACAATTGTTCTCATTCAGGAGCAAACGGTGGCGTTCAAGAAATGAATACCTGTATAAGGTTCTTTCTTGCCTCGGATTAGCAAATAAAACAACCTTGCACCAATCGGAGTTAAAAACCCTTTCTGATATAGGTATCAGATTAGAAACTTTGTTAATTACGCGCACTTATACTGCCAGTTCTACTTAAACAAAGCGCGATCACATTCGCACTTCGCGAAAACCAATCTCAGGGGAGAGGGAAAAAGGTTCTGCTTACTCTAAGGCAACACGAAACTAAAACAACGTTTCAAAAGAAGTGTATTTAAAAAGAAAGGTTATGGAAAAAGTTGTGCTTAATAACTGGAAATTTGTTTAAAGACGGCAAGCCCTATGTTTTTTAAACAATATCCTAGACGGCAGTGGCACATGTCTCCTCGAAAAACGCAATAGATATAATTCTGCAAGTTGTGAATTCGGACTAACGACGATGCTCGTATAAAGTTTTAACGACAACATTGCCAAGATTAATGCAGTTTTTGTTTTAGATATTGCTCAAGGAATTGATTACTGCGCGCTTTTTCGTTTTATAGGCTTTCGAAAGAAAAGATAGTAAGGACTCAGAAGCATACCATGGGTTCTGCCTTCCTTGATAGTGCATGGCACAGTATAGAGCAGATGCGGCCTTCTTGGAGGGCTTTATCCAAGCCATGGTGTAGTCGACCAGGCACACCTCGAGGATGTACATTGCTGTCAGACGTTCCTGCCTGCTTGCCTGTTCACGGGAGGAAACATGCGGCAGCCGATCAGTTAAAATGACAACTATACTAAGCAGATCTGTGGAAGCCAGACCTTACGTCTGGGTACTTTACGTTCTAAGAAACTAGTTACAAGAAAAGCAAACAATTATTCTATTACAATACTCTCAGGTGCGGCACTCAACCGCATTGGATAATTCCGAAAAAAATCTCTTTGCCATAAGCTCGGAGAATACAACTTTGCCAGAAGATTTTTGGCAAGAAAACAAAAGATTCATCAGCACTTAAGCAAGTAGGTTGGCCTAAGGCTGCTGTTACGCTTAAATAGTATCTATTTTCGCAATACCTCAAGCTATAAAATTCCTTTACCAGCATTTTGGACTAACAAGCAGCCTTGTATAGGTGCCTTGCTTAATCAAGGGAAATGAATGTGTGCTTTATAACGTAGTCTTCCAGTCATACTTAGAGTATCGATTTTGATGGACGACGGCCGACTGCACACTCTGGCACTCTAAACAAACACACCGGGAGCGGTTGAAATTTTGCCGTATACTTGAGTGTGCAGACTTCGGTCTCAACAAGTTTCATTATTATAGGAGAAAATTAGGTGTTAAATGGCGACTGACGATCAATTGATGTTAGCCAGAACGGGTACATTACCACAATCTAACAAGTAAACAACATTATTTGGCATCACATCCTGATCTCTCTACTCAAATGCAGGAGGTGAAAAGTTATCACACACCAACCCCACAAAGAACTCTGCACTGTCCTACATTTCAAACTGGCAAAAATTTAAGCCACGTGGCCGCGAAAATTCTAGGCTGAATTTTACTAGTTTCAGGCAGTTATTCAGTCTGCTAGAAACCAACAATGTGCCCAGAAATAATTACTTAATAAATGTTAAGAAAAACAAAATTTAGATTGAATTCCGCTAAGTGTTCCTTTAAAGGAAAGTGTACATCTAATTCATCGCTGCATGTTTGCTCCTTTATAATTATACGTAAAACGTTAGTGTACGTGGATCACCACGTGGTAATCGCCTGTACCGCTAAACACTTAATAATCGATTTTCTTGGTTCTCATTTAGTTTCATCTCTAATGGCAACTGACTGCTACGACACCAAACTTCCGTACATGTCACGTGAAGAAAGAGAAAAACTGAAATATAATCACTGCCCCAACACTTGTGTGTCTGCTCTTGAGGCCGACGGACATCAGCGCCGTAGTGGATAGAATGAAGCAGCGATTATATCGCACTTTTTCTTTTGCTACAAGTGACATGTACAGACCTATGACATCATAACCATCTATGGTATATGTAGGACGACAAGCTATTTCGATTACAAGCTCGAGACAGATAGGATGAAGCAGCGATTATATCGCACTATTTCTTTTGCTACAAATGACATGTAAAGACCTATGACATCATAACCATCTATGGTTTGGATCTTGAAAAGAAAAACAAAACTTGATAAAAATGGTATAAGGGTCATAGCTTATTACAATGCGCTGATCCATGAGGATGTACTGTCATAAGCACATTACAAAGAACGAAACATGCAACCGATATTAAGTGTCTACACTCCTTTTTAGAAAAAGACAGAGGCGCCATACCGAGTCATGACTTGCTCTCGGATATAGTACTACGTACATGCTTCTATAACTTGCAATGTTATCGCTTGCACTTGCAATGCGGAGAAGTGGCCGTACAGAACCGAAGAATGCACAGCGACTCCGCGAGAATAACAACTTCTCCTTACTGAACCAAAATGTAGTCTAATAAATTTTGAATCATTCTTCAGCAAATCGCCATGAAGCGCAGCGCATGTATTCGTCTGTAGTTCACCTGCACTCCCTTGTGTGCTCTATACAAAACCCTGCAACATCACCGCTCTCCTTTGAATCTCAAAGCAGCGTTAACGCAATGGTGCCAACGATACAATACCTTATTGTCTGTTCTCACACCTCGCTTGTATCGAGCACATATCGAACTTGCAGTCCACTGAAGCCATGTCGTAGATAGAGAGCAACATCACAGGCTTATTGTCGTCGACAAATAAAAGGGGTCACAGCTCTAATACACTGAATGCTTCTACATTTGTGGCTTTGGAAAGCAGTTAATGTGCAACACCATCCACTGACGCCAATAAGGCCGGAATGCAACCGAAGCAACGACGTGCACATACCTTAGCAGCCCTGCAGTTGCGGCGAAGGAAGTCCAGGGGCGACGGCAGGCCCAGAGACCAATCGACAGCCCGGGAAACGACCTCTTCCATGTCGCACAGTTCTGTCTTCATGCTCTCTCCGATGCCTTTGGTTGACGCGAGGTAGGAACGGTAGAACACGTGGTACTCGGGCTCTTTATGCTTCACTGCAACACACAGCGCGGCTGCCCATAGCAGCTCCATCTGGCGCTTATCCACGACGCACGCCTGTACAGGGAAAAGTAGCAGAGGCCGGAGCAGGAAAGGTCAGGACACACTCCTTGCTCAAACTCCCTGAACAGCTTGTACACGCATACAGAATGTTTCAGCACTCTTAATGACTTAAACTGCAGCAAAAAATACCTATGAAGTGATTCATATGCACGTCGCCTAGTTACTAATCTCCTCAGAATATGTAGCTCTATAGAGTGAAAAGCCCTTAGTCATGCGCCATATAAGCCAACACGAAAACCAAAGCTCGGCCATAGAACGCTTAGTTATGCGCCATAGAGCCCAACCCAACTCGCTAACCAAAGGTCGGTGGTATGAAAACTATGATGAATTTGTTAGATGAGCTGTTGCCTTTGAATAAACGGTTCGCTTTGATATTACTCGCACAAGTACATATGTAGGACGACAAGCTATTTTGATTACAAGCTCGAGACAGATAGAATACTCCAGTTTATCGAATGCATGGCAGAGACTAAAGCACCTCGGCAACTGCTACCACAGGTACGAGTGAATGCCGTCAGTGCGAGGCGCTGTTGGATGCTGAAGCATGAGTAGTTCGAGCAAGCAACGAATCCGCACACAGCTGCAACCGGTGAACAAGCTGCGTGAGTATGACAACGTACATCAAAACTTCATTCTTTGTGCACGCAAAAGGGAAAACAATAGAAGCTGTAAATGTCTTGCTATAACGCACGCGAACTTACAATAACTGAGGGAATGAACTATTTGGGAAATTTGATCATATTTTATTTCAGCAGTTAAAAAAATCCACAAACTTGCTGCTACAATGAAGACGACAAAAAGCCCATAGCGAATTTTCAAGACTTGTTTTCAGCGTAATAACTGTTAAAGATGACTGTACGCCTAGTGAGCCTTCCTCTAGAAAGAAAATGCGCTACAAATGAGCCCAATACCATAGAATTCTCAGCAAAATGCCTTCGAATCATTTATGATGCCAGTTCGCATAAAAAGAATTGCCTCAAATATGCCCTTTTTTTCTAGTATGAAAAATAAATGGAATAACGTGAATAATCACGAAGTTACTCGAGATTCCTTATCATTATTCGGTGTTAAACTTGGATAATTTTGGTAAAAGGTCACATACGTCTGCTTCGTTTTCTCTCTCTCGACCAGTAGACTGAAGGCGAAACGTAACGATAGGCCTTCATTCGCCTCAACCAAAACCTTCATTTTGGGCACTGTGTGTGAACACGGTTCAGATGTAATGACAGGAACATTGCTTACCTCTAAGTAGCGATCGGCGAGGGACACAGCTAGGAAAAGTGTGACCGGCGAAAACTGCAGCACGTTGCGTGTGCCAATCAGCCAATGAACATTTCGCTCACGTACCGAGGAATCCACCACCTTTTGCGCACTCAGAAATACAGGTTGGAGGGCCCATTGCGTCTGCAGTGGAGAGAAATGAAAAAGAACATTCTAAGAGACGACCTCCGAGAATTACCCTTTCAATAATTATGTCGCCATAATTCAAAAAAGCAATCTCATCATGCCTGCAATGCATTTAGAGATCCAGCGATGAAGGAGAATTTACAATGTCTTCGAGCCAAAATGCTACTACAGTCCAAGTGTCACATGCAGACGTGATAGCTCGAGTCGTAGCCTCAGTCTCAGCTCCCAACAAAAGGCTTTCATTTTGTTTTATACAAAAAGTAATCAGGCTAGACCATAAAGTAGCACACTGCGACAAGGAGAAATGGGGTATAACGTATGCAAGAAATAAACATGCAAAAATCCTGTGTACCTTGCATTTATAATTTCCTCTTCATTTTGTGCAGACACTTGCGAGCACAAGAATAAAAGAGCGACACTGACAGCGCTACAAATGTGCTGTATTGCCAAAAGGAGACTTCGGACAAAGCAGGTTGTCTCGTGACAGCAAAAGGCTTTCCCAGAAATCCGGTAACTGTACATAGCCAAGTTATTTCATCGCAGGCCTCAACTGTATTACACCACGAGTGCAAAATGCAGATATACGACACTTAGGCTATGAGTCCGTTATGATCTGTGGCGTAAGCAAGAAGAGGTGCCGCTGCTGCCGCAGGGTTGCGGAAGAGAACAGGGTCTCGAACTAAATGTGATATAGTCTGCGTAAAAAAAAATTGCCTCAAGTATGCCTTTTTTTTTCTATTATGAAAACTAAATGAAATAACGTGAATAATCACAAAGTTACTCAAGATTCCTTATCATTAGTTGGTGTTAAACTTGGATAATTTTGGCAAAACGTCAAATCCGTCTGCTTCGCTTTCTCTCTCTCAACCAATGTTGAACGACGATGTTGTTGATACTTGAAGCTGTGTGCTTTGTTTTGACGTGATGTATTCCTACTCTGCTTAAATCAGTTTTGAGTGAATAGAGTGTCAATTAATATTGAAAAATAAATATATAATTTCTTATCCTCCTGCGCAGGCCCTACTGCTGGGTTTCTCTCGAACGCAAAGGAAGGTTCCTCCTTCTCTGCAAGCTCCAATTCCATTTCGAGCAGTAGGCACACAATTACTGGCCGAACAAAAAAACGTGAAAAAATTACAGTTAATCTAACAGAGGTCCTTGTGAGTACCAGGAGATGCGGTTTCTTTTTTGTAATTTTACATATTCACCAAAATATTCGCGGTCTTGCTTAGTTGAGCCGGTTTTAAATTTCTCAGCAAGGTACCATGTCACATATTTCGATCAGTTAATTGGTTTTTGTTTTCTGTTGGAGGACTATTAGGACAATGTATCCGATTTTGTTGTTGTGACTCCATCTGAAATCAAGGAGATAAAAGACAAGAGTACACTTCACACCGCGCAGTGACTCAGTAGTGCTGGACCATTTCGTTGACTCTCACAAATCGCCGCAAGAAGGCCGTAGCGTTCATTGACTAGAGCGATGAATAATTAAGCCGTTTTCAAAGTGCTTACCTCTAGTAAGAGCATGTCATCAGCATCGCTGTCCGGCGCTCGGGAGGTAGAGCTCGATTCTGGTTGATGCACAGAATTCGTGGCGGACGGTCTTTCGCTCAGCACGCGGAGGAATTCTTCCAGCGTCCGGGACGCTGTTTCACCGCCATCTTTTGTAGACCGCTGTGTGATGAGGCAAGGATGGAAAGAACAATACATGTGAAACTAGTAAAATGGCCGCCATGACAGTAGTCGCAGTGATATTCATTTAAGGCGCCTTTATCTAACCGGTCCACCTACTGAAGGCAGTTGAAATCGGCCCATTGATTGCCATGCGAGACCGGTTCTGGAATGGAAAAGAACCCAACCAGTGCCCGCTTCTTGACCGGTGCGACCAGAGCTAACCAGCGCAGCTATGGTGAACGCCGTTTTTTTTTTTTTACGCTGCTTTGCGTGACGATCGCAGCTCGGTGATAGCTGTGCTGGCCAAACCTGCAAGCGTCAACCTGAACGTGTGGCTTTTAAGAAGCTCACTTGCGGAACCGGAATATGGTTTCCACGTGCATCGCAAACATGGCGGCCAGCCGCATTGAACCCGACATCTCCTTGAAAATGAGCTCTCTATGCAATTTTGGTTTTGTGGTGCACAAATATGAAATAACCGCAAAACATATTTATCTAGTGCTTATTTAAGAGGTGTGTGTCTCCTGTACACTGTGGAGATCTTAAACCTACTTTGACATTACTTTTCGTCAGGCAGAATAATTTGAAAAGGCGATTAAAAAGCGAGAGGCCGGAAGCCTTGTCGGAGTCACTGCATTGTGCGCTACAGACGTTTAAGGCAACCCTGATCGTAAGGCCCCTGCTCGTTTAAAATGGCTTCAGAGATTATCTGTTTTCTTCCTGTACACACAAGGGCAGGCCGATCTTACTCAGATACTCAGACGCGGGATTGCTTCGTTGGTGATTTGCATCGTACACGAAAGAATATTTAGAATAGACTGGTAATAAAAGTTGTATTTGGTCTATAACTTCTAGGGGAATTCGCGAATTCCGTCTATTTAGTGAAAAATTGAGCAAAAATTAGTGGACCGTTTCTCAAGCAGAAACAGGAGCTATTATCGTAACTTCTGCTGGAAAAAGTGACGCGAAAAAATTCGAACAGCCGAAAGTTTTTTGCCTGGAAAAGATAATTTATATACGAACCAATGTATAGAGCTGGATCAACTCACCTCAAGAACAGATCCGTTGAAGGTCGCCATAATTCAAGATGAGCGTCCACGCTGCTTCCAAACCGACTCTTCAGATGTCGATGACTGCCCGGTTCGAATCAAATGGAGACCAGCACTGTGCGTACAACAGCTTTATGAAAACTGCAGACTAAACTCCTGGCAGGATGGCGCGCACTACATTAGTGTGTTCCTACGCGCCTGTGGCTCGAGCTGTGAGCACGCGCTGATTGGTCCCGATACGGCAGGCTTGCGCTTTGCTGCTGGGCACCTGGCGCCATCTGGCGCCCTCAGAGCGACCTGCGCCTCCACACTTAAAGCCTCCGAGATTATAAGCACGCGCTCACTCTTCATCGGGTGATCTCGGAGGCCATAGTTTTGCCGTCCTCTTGATGAGCGCATTTGTACTCCAACTGCCCCCGCACTCGACGCGAAGCGCTTCAAGAACATTTAAAGCCACCTGCTTCGCCTGCTTGGGGAAACAGCGCACTGTCGGTGTAGAGCACACAGGAGACACAACAGACTCGTCCGACGCCATGTTGGAAAGTGGCGACCCATCACTACCTCGCAGCAGGCCTCCGCAGAGCTGTGTCTGTACGGGCTTTGTCTGGTAATTTCACCAGTGATTGAAACACTCCCTACCATTTAAATATACCTGTTCAAATCATGTTTTTAGTTGCAATGCTTATTGTTTTGATTAATAGTCATACACTCCTCAAATATTCGAGGGACTATTTTCTGCGTTTCTGCAGCCCTGATTGGACGAGAGAGCTCTACCTTCCGTAGTGCTGCAAACATCTTGTGAGACGAAGTAGAGAGAGAATGAATGGTTACAAAGGAAGGGAAAAAGGCTTAGGTCATGGGAGGCCACTGGTTCGTGACTCGATCGAATGAGACATGAAGCTGGTAGGAGAAGCATATGTGATGGAGGGGAGAAAAGGGGGTTGATCACCCCCCTCCCCCCGAGTCATCTGAGTCACAACAATGGCATTCATTAGAATTCAAGGGCTCCACCCTCCATGGCATGTGCATTCCAAAGCCACTACTATAGGGAAGGGCAGGCTGCATTGATGGGCGAGTGTTTGTTTTTTCCCTTGCACTGTGCTTATCAGTAGGCAAAAAAGAAGAGGAGCTTTTTTTCTCCTGACCTTTTTATCTCGTGCTGTGGGAAGCCTCTTCAGCAACAAAGAAAATGGGCGGTTTCCACTAGCCCGCTCCCTTATCTGCCACCAACTCCAACTACAGAATTCCTTTTTGATGATGTCAGAATTTCCTTGTGGGAAAGAAATTCGATAGGGAATGGACACTATTCCTTCCATAGCAATTGCCTCTAGGGCGTGTCTCAGAAATAGTTAAGGGCAATGCTGGCTTATTCTAGGGATAACAGCTGTGCTGGACCAATGTGGGAGCGGCGGGGGAGGGGTGGGGGACTTTTCCTTCACTACACTGCTAGCACTGTGCTTAATCCCTGCATCAGGAATGCTTATGAGCCACCCCGCATGCTTTCTTTGGCCGCCGGTGCATAATGAGAATCACGTGCACATCAGCATGAACAATGCAGGTGTTTCCAGAAAACGCTGTTCGTGCAACAAACACGTGTGCAGTGAACTTGTCAGCCTTTCTGGTGGGCGTTACGTGCTAAATGGCTGCGGAGGATGTTATAGGCGCGTAAGGTGAACATTGCTGCAAAAAATGCCTATGAGAGATGCAATTAACAAAACGCGTTGTGGGGCTAGTTGGTGAAGCATAGTTTCCCGAAGTTCTTTATAGCGGTACAAAAAAAAAAACAAGGACACGGGAAGAAGCCACAGGAACAGCGCCCGTCCTGTGTACTTCTTCCCCTGTCCTTTTTTTTTGTAGCGCTATAAAGAACTTCGAGAGACAGATGCAATAGGACAGATTCAGGCACGTGACAAAAAGCGCATCATGTTGTAGTTGAAGAGTGGTGCACAAAAGAACCATGCGTCAGAGACCCCGCGTGAAGTGCCCCATAGGGAATGACTCGCTGCGCTGGCCGCCTTTTTATAAACTCAATTCACAAAGGAAAAAGATTGAATAGCCGGTTTCATAAACCACTTTTAATCCGTAATTTAACTCAGAAATAAGAAAAGTTTATGTATTTGCAGTGAAACGAAGATGCTGCAATGTCTTTTCTGGCAATGATCACGGATGCACTCCATGCAATACGATCACCGAAAAGCACTCCATCAGTGTGAGTCATCACTGCAGGGCGGGCCGGTCCTTTTCCCAAGATTAGTTTGTAGTACACGGACGCAAGTTTTTGCACGCGCACTCTCGCAAGACTGTCGCGGGGTTTCGTATGGGTATTACCGAACTGCAAGTATTGTCTTTCACAAGACTGATCGTGGGACCATCCGGTGTAGGCGACATGCCTGTCTATCTGCATGCCATTAGCTAAACACGTAAGAGTCTTGAATACAATTTACGCTAGAGCACAATAAAATAATGCTGCCATCAAAGGAGGCGAATCGAAAAACGCAAGAAATTGCGTAATCCAAAAGACGGCTTACGAGAGGGCAGGAATCTCTTCATGATGTCTTTAATGACAATACCGCTTGAGCGATTACACTCCCACCAATCTATTACAGTCAAGCCGACGTGTTCAAGTGCACGCACTCCTGTTTGGAAAAGTAGGGAGTTAAGTGAGTGCTCTAATTTAGCCCTTGATCTCGGGAGGGTAGTCAAAAGGGAATTTCCTCTTTTCCTGCTTTTAGTGCTGGTCGCAGATTTTCATGGCGATTTTAATAGCGGCCAACAGCCATTTATACGCCTATTTGGAATATTTCATATTTACAGTCTTCTGAGTGCAAGCACTGCACACACTGAGTGACGAAGGAAACATATTTTTGATTTATTAAAAAGTACAGTCTGTAAAAAGTACGCTGGCCAAAGGGTCTGCTTCTGAGCCCTTCAGCGCGCCTCCTCTTGCATGCTCACTGGCCGTAATCTCGCGAAGGCGGGATGAACTTAAGTCGTCAACATTCTGGCAATACTTCTGACAAAGACTGTACGTGTCTGGTAAAAGAGGTTGCACCTCAAGAATATTTTCATTAAGGAATGCATGCGGAGAAAAGCCGCAGCCTTGGTCGCAGGTTTTCCAGTGCGAACCTTGACTATGGTACAAAATGTAAGCAACCCGGAAAACAGAGGAGTGGAAGAACATAGCCTCGAAAGGATCAGCAGCAATGTTAGCGCTGTAGTCTTGTGTGTTTCTTCGTCTTATCCCTTTTATGCGCTGCATATAATATACATTCCGAGTACCGGACTGGGCCAACACAAATTTAAATGAACTTCGTTATGTACGCTTTCTCTAGCTTAAACTCTGGAGGGAACCTACGGAGGCTTATCTCTCCATCCAGGGTTCAGCTTGATCACAGCAGTAGATAGAAATTGTGACTGCTTCGTGATTTCTTCCTATTATGTGCGCTTTACGAGCGCTCATTTATGGAAAATTAACCTGTTGCCTCGGCTGTGTCAAAATAGCGTCTCAGAACGCAGTTATAAGTTGTTTTTATGACTTTACAGAACAGCAGAAGTCGGTCACGGTGCCATATTACGCCGCTCAATAATCGCAACGGCACCAAAATGAGTTTTTACTGTCTGATAGTCAGAGAAGCCAGGGGCTTCATAATTCTTGAACTTATCACTTATCTCGTTATTTGCTTCTTGTTCGGATAAGGATAAAATATTTCACAAGGGTCTAAGGTTTGTGAGAGGAATTATGTTTAGTGGACCTCACTGTAGATGACGTGGAAACTCTAACCACCGGCCTTGCGCTGCTTCGATCGTCTGGTGTCCCTTCTGGAGTCGCCGAATAACTCGACCCTGCCATATTGCTCCGACTCTTGTGTTCTGTGGCAACAGAGGGTTATTGCACCGGACATCACAACTCATCGCGGCGACGAAAAAATAGTGGGCCCCAACGATAAGAACACCAGCCCAGGAGACGTTTAGAATATAAGGGTTTCCTCTCAGCAGAGGCGGCAGGGTTGGGTTCCTGGACTGCAGCTCCATTGTGGCTAAGAAATTTCTAAAAATATAGAAATTATTATGCTTTTGTTTCATATATCTGGGAATTCTGTGCAGCACTAGATACGCATATAATAACCGAAACAAACGCAGCATACAAAGCATGCATCTGACCTTTCATTGTCATTATTTGCCACGTGAGCACCATCTCGGGCGGAACGCGCCAGGGAGCTCTCGCAAATGTAATTATTTTTAGTTTTGTTCGCGCGTTCATCGGTAAAAATTACTGCTTGAACAAGAGAGCAGTGCGTTAACGGAACGGGAAGTTTGGTCACAACATTTCGGACCAATATCGCTAACCTGTTTGAATCTCGCGCGCTTTCAGACCGAACGGCGTGTATTCGCTAAGCGTGATAGCTGTGAAATTGATCTGAACTATGTAATCCGAAATAATTGTTTCGTTATATATTTCGTGGTGCGATCGAGCACCCCCAAAAAACTACCCTTTCCACCCCTGCACAACCCTATCCCGAACAATGAGGAGCCCAGCCCCGCCAGCAGGGGGACAATCGTTCCTCGATTCCCTTTCCTGCCATCCCTCTGCAGCACTGATAAGAAGAAATTTTCCCCGAATGCAGTAGATAAGAGCAATTCTTTCTTCCATGTAGCATATATGCATGAGCCAGCTGTGGAGACAATCAGTGCTGCACTTAATCAGTTTTTCTCCGAAATGGCATACGAGGAACAGCACCTACAGAGAATTCTTCCCCCATTTTCATATGCCATCTACTTTCGTACTCGGAAATTCTGAAAATAATGTTTTTTTTTTTTTTGGGGGGGGGGGGGGGGTGTTTTTCGCCGAGCACTTGAAACGAGAATCGTATTCGGGGTATCCTTGAATGCCTGAGTTGAAATGTGCAAGCATGGAATACAACATCCTCAGAGGCTTAAGAAAAAAACAACAACTAATGTGCAAAGAATGCAAAAACAAGCGGTCAAAAGATTAACCCTGCACACCTACTCTGTTAGTGCGTTTTTATCGTGAAGAGTTTCAAAAATTTCCGCGCCTCAACCGCTGGCTCATTTGCGGTGAAACTGCACACAGAGCTTGCGCATTATGGTAACTTTTGTAGCGTAGCAAGTTTGACAATGGTACTTACTGAGTTGAGCCGTGCATGATGCGAAACCGTAATCGTCTACGTAGAGATCGGCGAACCAAAACCCGCAGACGACGTTTTTTCGCTGAAGGGCGGCAGTGGCGTCATCTGATTTCGGCAGTGGAAAGCGTCACGACAAGGCTGCCGAAACGAGCGTTGCAAACAATATTCTTTTAAAGGTAAAGCCTCGTGAAATTAGTTGTTCTGATATTTTTTCCGCTCAATTAGCCGAAAATGTTGTAAGCGCTTCAATTGAAGCAGACGAAACGGCCGGAACGGCATATTCAAAGGGCCCGAGCACCGCTCGCCTCGGCGGCCTTGTCGAGACGCTTTCGACTGCCGAAAACAGATGGCGCCATGGCCGCCATTCACAGGCAATAATAATAATAATACTCTGTGCTTGCGGCGTGCGTGTGGCGTGTTGCCTACTTCTTGGATACGGCGCGAAGTTTGAATGTGACGGGGAAGTTCGTAAGCAGCATATGATGGTCGTCAAGTCCAGACGCTGTGCTAGTATCGGCGACAAGCTCACCATCATCTGTTGATCAACCCCGAAGCCTGGATTTCACGGCGGGAAGGCAACGTGCAAAAAAGCAACCCCCCCACCCGTGACCGGCTCTCCCTTCCGACCAGTCTCTCCCGTCCGACCGGTTTTCCCCTGTAGCCGGCCCGGCAGAAATTCCCGGAACGTCATGGCGAAGGGAGTGAAGAGGCGACAACAAACAGACGAAGACGAGGTTATAGTGTTCTAGAAGGGGGTAGTGGGGTCAGGGAGAGCCCGCGGGTGCGGCATCTCACGTCGACAGCGCGAGATGGCGCCACCGGAGCATGGGCTGTAAAGAACCTGCGACATACCCGCGTACGCGCTGCTCTCGCAGCGCCGAGAAAGCTGCGTGCATCTGGTTGAACACCGAAAATCGGACGCCTGCAGCTCTAATGCATATTTTCTTAAAAGAAAATATGCCTTAAAAGAAAATATGCCCAGAAAAGGTGGAAAAGCGGACATGCCACAAGTTTATGCGAAGATAAAGCCTACCCTACGAGTGCAGAGACAGAACCGCCGTACGACGATCCGGTTGCATTCCTAAACGCAGAGCTCACAAACAGGGCAGAAGTAAAATTGTGGATGAGCAAATCGTTTAATTTTCTATCAAAATTTTTGATGCCGTCCAGACGCAATCACATTCACTGCTAAAGTTAGCTAAACAATAGCGGCACGCGTACTTACGCATCCTGAACAGAGAGATACCGAATCGACGAGGCTTTCTTTGATCAAATTCAGTTTTTATTTTCCAAAGTACACATCCACTGAAAGCTAGAGATAATTCCTGCTACGGTGATGCCATTAGTAGGCGATCATGGCGGTTCCTACAATGCGCGAAATTTCGTAATACACCTGCAAAAAGAAAGTGGGGGACTAATGGCAGCAACAAACTTATTGGTACAATAAACGGGCAGCCACCTCCTTCTCAAGACACTGCTACGAGAGAGGCACTATGAACAACGGCTTATCTTCGTGTGCAATTTCTTTTTCCGCCGTTCCTCTCGTGATTGGTTCAGCCCTTTTACATAAAAGTGCAGCCTTGTCAGCACATAGAACTTCGTCAACTCTGTTGTGAGCGCATCTGCGTGCTGGCTACAACCTAAGGCATAACCAAAATTTGCCTTCACAAGCAGCATTACATCTACTATGCTGTCACTGCAGAGTTTCTCGCGACTGAAGAAAACAGTGAATATATCCTCTAACTTCTTCACTGCTCGGAAAAGTTCTTGCGAAGGATACAACAACCCTCCCTTGTCACATATCACTGTGAACTCAGAATTTCTGCCTTCCTTACTGGAGCTTTCCAACAGAAAGGCTTGGCAGTGCGTGCAGTCATAGCGTTTCAGAAACTTCCGGGCAACATACCCTGCCATATAATGTATAAGCCGGTCGTCGCTCTTCTGTTCTACATACTCTCTGTGCTCAGCAGGAATACTCTGAAGCATGCGCTCGGCTGAAGCTAGGTTGCCTTTCTCGATGAGCTGGTCAATTGCAGCGATCCTGTCTTCTTGAGCAGGAGCATCGCACGCACCCAGGAGAGAACTTATTTCTCCACTACCTCCAGCAAGGTCAGCATTGCCTGAGCGCACTGTCTTGGCAAGATTGTAGAACGACAAGCAGTTTACAACAATTAAAAACTGCGTCGGTGTTGGGTGGTCGTTGGACCCGCACGATTGCCTGATTATGCCAAATAAATTTTCCAGTGGATCCTGGCTCAATCTGGATGTCATGATGTATTTAAATCCCTGGCTGGCAAGGTAATCCAACAGTGATAATGTGCTGGATATTGTCACCCTAAGGCCATCTGCAGTTGAATCACTTAAGAATCCACCGACTCCTTTAGCATGGCATTGCCAAGAAGAAAGAAATTCAAGAAAGTCTTTCAGTGTCTGTGTCTTCCTGGAGCAGGGACGTAAAGCTTCGGCTGCGAAGCGGGACGTCATCGTCTTGATGAGGCAGTTGATGAGCCTGAAAGAGTACAGCGATGTAATTTTTTTCCCGATAAAGGCGACCACTACACGGTTCTCGTGTTTTATAAATGGGGCCCCTTGATACAGTCAATATACATGCACAATGTCAACAGGTATATGAGAAGGCAAACCAGGTACTTGCAAGAGAATGCAAGGTACAACTGCATGCGATGTTCTTTGGTTGATCAGTCATGCATAATAAAAGCAACATTATTTTTAGTCGGCTGCTTACCGAAAGAATGATAGCGTAGCATCAATGCTGCCCCATGAAGCCTCCAATCTAGCTTTGTAAAACTGGAGACCATTCAAAACACGATCACCAAAGAGTTGAAAAGCGAAATTCACTCGCATCTTTTCGAAACCGTTTGGTTGAAAATGAACGGACGTAAGGCCAGGCATCGCTTTTAAAGTGACGTTGCTGCAGTCCAGCTTGAAAGCTTGCCTTAAAGGCTGGATAGAAACCTGGAAGGAAATACAAAGAATATAAAATATATACATACAAGGTATATACAAGGTTGCATGATGTAACTCTGCACTGGAACTCCCAAAAGACGAAAGCAAAGTTATCGACTGTAGTCTAAATATGAAATTTGGCCACATACCATGCCATCAGGTGTATTCAGTGGATGCTTGAGAAGCGTGTTCCTGAAGCACTTAAGCAAATGCGGGAAATCTGATAGGAAGTGGAGATGCCGAGCCGAGTCCACTGGGTGCTCTAGCTTGCAGGTGATCTTGTTTGACTTGACTCCAACTCCCCATATTTTCCACATGCGCCTATTTCATGATGCGCCATCGCATGTGACAAAATCGACAAATAGTCCACTGGCTTCAGCAAGAATTGTTGCTTCAATTAATATTTTTGCGAGCATCTCTGCTTTGACGTTTGCACTTGTAGCAAACACACCAATAATCTGGCTTCATTTTCCAGTGAACGGTACAAACATTACTATCATGCCATGGTCACACGTTACGGTTTGCCCTTCAGATGTGAACTGGCCCATGTCGACAAATCCTTCTATGCGGCCCGAAGGAGTTACAGCAAGGTGCTCTGATAGTTTAATTTCGTCGACCAAAATGCCACCATGTCTGTTCATGCTGCTAATATGCTTTGTTTTCTGCTCAAGTTGGTTTAGCACTTTGTGGTTGAACCCAAATCCACTCTTGAAGAGCCTCAGGTAGCGTTTCAATGTACTGTTGCTCGGGAGAGAAATGATATTGTGTTTGCGAAGGTGCTCATATAGTTTGGCACTCTTCATTTTCATTAGAATACATTCCAAAATCCAATCCTTGCAATAGACGTTCCCTTTAGCATTTGGCCTTTTTGCTGCAGAGAAACAGTGCATAACGCATTGTCGTTGCTTGGGAGGTAGGGTTTCAATCTGTGCTCGAAGCACTTCTTCGGGCTTTGAGGCATTCTCCTGCTGCATTTTTTTGAGCTGGTCTTTGAGGGCAACAGAGCGAGATGAAAGTCTTTTGATTTTATTCCTTGCTGCACGCAGCTTCTCAGCTGTATTTAGGACATTCTTCTTGAGTTATCGCTTCAGCCTTGACTGTCGCGTTAGTAGTGCCTTCCTCAGGTATCGACAGGAGATGCATGCTTGCCCTGAGAACCGAGAACAGTGAATGGGGCACTTTTAACACGATCTGTTCTGACAGACAGAAGCAGTCTCAGACATTAAAAACTATGGTGCAAAAATGATTTTCACAAGTTATAATTACAATCAGGCAGCAGTGAAACATACCTTCGGATGGTTCTTTCCCGGCACAGCGCTTACTGAAGTACATGCCCTCGCGGGCTGTCACTTGTAGTTCGAGGCCCTTAGATAGGTCCGATCTTGACATGCTGCTAGTTGGCAAGGCCTCTTTGCAGATGCCATACGCGTCAACACTTCGGAGAACGTTCTCTGCTTCCGCACAAGAGGTGACGTGCCCTTGCTCAACAATGCGGCCACAAAGCAACGCTGTATACGCGACGGCCATTGTCCTCTTCTCTGCATCCTGGGAGAACATCACCACCCTTTCGGACGTAACTTATTCGTTGCCGTGCATTCTTAATTTGCAGTACAGGACGCCTGTGTAATCAGGAACACGGTGACAACTCCAGTAGACGGACGGAACACTCAAAGTGAGCAGATATCCAGGCATACACGCTTCCCCATGTCCCGAACCGGGCGCATGTTCCGATGTCGTCGCAGCCGCTTCGCCAGCATCTGTTTCCGCGCCAGAACAGTCGCATTGCTCATCAACGCACACTTTGGACCTTTTGGCCTCAGAAGATATGACGTCCGAGCTGATGCGCTGTCTTGGTGGTCTTGGCTGAGTCGGTTTTTTCGACAGTTGTAACGTGGGGCATTTGGCAGCAGCGTCGGCGCGGCATCGGGCAGCAGCTCCGGCTTTCCGCGTGCAATACGAACTTCTTCACCATTTATAATGTTGACGTAGTCACGCAGAATACACGATGGTTCGAAGTGAAGTTCGCAAACAGCACAAGTTTCGTCGAGTTTCTTGTCCTGGCGGTGCAAGTTTCGCTCCCAAATTCGGCGTCTTTCCTCATCTTTCGGCACGGTAAACAACGACGGCTGCTTTCCTTTAGTCCACTTGTAGCCGGTTTGACACCCAGGAGCAAAGCAGTGTCGTTGCCGTTGACGGTTCGGCATTCCTACGTTTCACGAATGAAGAAGGCAGCCGGCGAAACAAACTAAAATAATGCGCTGAAGAAACGGAGAACAGCCAAAGCTGCAAACGACGCGTGAAAAAACGTGCGAGAGGCAGCACATGGGCACCACCAACAGACAGCCCACGCGACTACAGCGCCGCCGCTAACATCCGGGTCCCGTCCGCACTCGCGGCCTCGCCGCAATGCATGGGGCGCGCCGGCTGCTGAACCCACTATCCCCTTCTAGAACACTATAACCAGGTGCAGTGTGACAAGTGTGGGAGGTGGGCTTACCTGGAGGAGACAGGGTTTCCAGACCTGAAAACGGCTACGACGAGCCCCTTCGTTTGCAAACAATGCATCAGGATAGAGGCGTTGCAAAAAAGGTACTGGATGCGAACACAGAGATGGAGGCGCTGAGGTGTGCCATCTTGCAGATGAAGGAGCAACTCCAACAGCAAGACCAACTCCCAGTACCATCAGGCAAACCTCTACGCGGGGACGATGGTTCCGGCTCTGAGTCGACCCAAGTGGAGCAAGTCAGTACTTCCCCCAGCACCCCTAGTGACCTTGAAAGTCCACTGCACATCGAGAAGTCCTCAGAATCACCCACGGCTGTTGGGGGGGGGGGGGGGTTCAAGGGGAGTCAGAGGTGTGAAGGCTACCGCAAGACGAGCCATGCATACCTACAGAGACCACAGAAAGTCCTGATGTTGTGGAGGCTGGCGCCCACACAAGTAGCACAGTGGCGGGCGATGAGCTCGACAATGCCTCACCCAGCGGGTGCGTCTCAAATCGATCAGAGAGAGCAAGCAAGCCGGCGCAGAGGGATAAAAGCGGCCAGGAATCCGGCCAGCGGGGCAACAGCGAGAGACACCCCCTACAGAGAGACGACGCCGACTCGGTTCGGGCACCTTACGAGAGACAGGCTCCACCGGACTCCTCACGAGAAGTGTGGGTCGTGGGTGATGGCAACGCACCAAGAATAGCCGGGGCACTACGACGGAAACTGGGCAAGCGTATGAGAGTGGAATGCGTCTATGACCGCCATGCGACTGTGGTCGATGTGCACCGGAGGCTCACTCAACACCACAGCGGGGCCAGGCACAACCTGCAGCTGCTAGTCCTGCACGCAGGTGTGGCGGATGTTATTAAAGGTGCCCAGCCGGAAGCGGTCGTCAAGTCAATCAGACAGCTTTTCGCCCCCTATGCTCAAAAGATGGCAATATGTTCCGTCACCGAAGTTAAAACACGTGGAAAAGAGCCACGGGCGAAGGCAATGTTCCTCAACACACAGCCGAGGAAGCTGTGCGCCTCGGGGAACACAGTGTTCGTTGACTTCTCCGAGCTCTTGGAGGGCGACAAACGGATGGCGCAGGATGGCGTACACTACCTGGCAGCCACAGCTCGCCAAGCAGCAAAAGAAGTGGCACTCGCGGCTCGCCCTTTTTTAGGGTGGAGGCGGGAGCCTCGGAGCGGACGACCCAACCGACTGCATCCGAAAGCGCCGGCCCTGAAGAGCGGTCGGCCGGCCCTAGGAAAGACACGCCCCGTCGACAAGTGGAACTGGCCGGGAAGAAACCGAACGCAGCCGATGCGGTCGGGGCAGCGGGACCAGCCCCAGCAGACCAAGATGTCCGGGCGAGCTCCGGAACAAGGACAGGCCTCACACAGGCGCCTTCGCCTTGGGCCCAAACGATGTATTGGGAACAGCTGCCCCCCAGGACGCAGCTGCCGCTGGCGGCGGCCCCATGGCATCTGGGCACGATGCAGAGCAATGTGATGACATCTCACGGTGGCCCAACCCCTCTCCAGGCGACGCCGCACCTCCCGCAATTGGCTCACCCGGAGGGAGTGCCCGGCGATCTTTTCCAGATGGTAGGCGACTTCGTCCGACACCACATACAGCAGCAGTGGCCGCGGCAAGCGCAGTAAGGGGCGCGCAGCAGCGTCGCCGCCGAGCACCTCGGCGCAAGGAGCAAAGAAGCTTCAGAGTTGGCTTTCTCAATCTGCACGGCGCTCAACGAGAACAAAAGTGGGCAGAACTGTACAGCGCGCTTCGAACAGAGGAAGTATCCGTATACGCGGTTGCCGAAACCCACCTCCGCGATCTCGAGGAGCCTCCCATCGACCCGAGCTGGTGTTGGGCGGGAAAGAACAGATTGGGTGAAAGTCGGAAAGGTGGAGGTGTGGGAGTGATGTGGCGCCGTGATTTGGAGTGGCAGGCGCAAGAGTGCAGTGATCATGTGGGTCATGACGAGGCATACAGCGACCACTTATGGGTGGTAGGCGATCTTCTTGGGGTCCCCACAGCGTTATGCGTGGTATATCTTTCCGTACACAGCAGTCGTCCCGACACTAACCGTGGTTTAGTGGAGTGTGTGTGCAGAGACGCTCACCTGGTTGCAAAGGACAGGGAGGTGATCATTCTTGGGGACTTCAACGGCCACCTCTCTGAGCTTGACGGATACACTGACGTTAACGGTGACCTTCTCTGGCTGGCGGAACAGCTCCAGCTCAACATCGCCAATCTAGACTCGAGATGCAACGGTCAATATACGTGGTGCGCAAGAAACAGTGCAACATGTATTGACTATGCGCTGGTATCGCCTCGTCTTCTGAGCCTTATGCAGCACCTCCACATTGATGAAGAGGGGTTGGTTAGCACGGGCAGCGACCATGATCGCCTGCGTCTGGACTTCACCCACACACATCGTCGGAAGAACAGACCCCAACGGTCGAAAGCTCTCTACCTTCCGGTAAGGCAGATGGAGGTCGTCGCCAAGGAATTCGAAGAGAGCCAGAGGGGGCTAGGAGCCGCTACATACGGCGAGTACATGGAAGCCTTGCGTGCGATAATGCGCTCACACATGGTCCACAAGGGACATAGGCAAGCCTACAAGAAGCCATGGTGGGACAGGCAGGTGGCAGAAGCATGGCAAGCTCGCCGGGACGCGAACCGCGCCCATCGCAGGGCGGTGAAAGATAAGGACCAGGACGCAGCAGCAGTGGCGTGGGATATGTACCTGCAACGCAAACATGAAATGCAATCAGTGGTGCAGGCGAAGTTGGCTGCCGCGAATCTCAAGCAAATGCAAACCCTGCAGGCAGAGGGCAAGTCGGCGGCTCAGAAATTCTGGCGGTATGTCAGCTCCCTGGACAGGGAAAGGGTGGGGCCAACAGAAATGGTCGATAGTGCCACTGGACAGCCCATCGCCGACCTGCAACAGCACGTCACGGACTACTTGTCAGGCCTCTATGGGCCACCAGCCTACATGCCTGAGGACAAGCTTGAAGGGTCATCGCCCTCAGCTCCATCCCAGGACCAACCAGACATCGCATGGGAGGTCACACTGCCAGGCATGAACCGGGCACTGGGCCGCATCAGCGCTTGTACAGCCACGGGACCCGATGGAATACAAGCTCGCCTACTAAAACCACTCGGTCCAAACTCGAGAGAAAAGCTGGCCGAGTTGTTTACCACCATTATTAACGGCGGAGACATACCAGAGGACTGGCGCAATGGCAGGGTGGTGCTCCTGCTGAAGCCCGGCGGCAATGCAGCCCACATCGGCGACTACCGGGCACTCACGGTCACCAGCGTGGTGTACCGAGTTTTCATGCAAGTCTTGAAGCCTGGATCAGCGGATGGGCAGAATCAGCGCACGTCCTAACGGAGCTGCAGAATGGGTTTCGTCCGGACAGACGGCTAGAAGACAACCTCTTCGTACTCACCAGCTGTACAGACATTGCCAGGAAGGAAGGCAGGAGACTCATCTGCTCCTTTCTGGACGTCGAAAAGGCTTATGATAACGTCCCGCACGAAACTCTCTTCCATCGCCTTGGTACTCTCGGAATGGCACCACCACTTCTCGAGACGATAAAGAGGTTGTACAGGGAAAACGTAGTCACAGCCGTTTTTGGCAATGTGCATTCGAACAGGTCTACGTACACAGGGGGCTTCGGCAGAGATGCCCATTGTCTCCCCTCCTCTACCTCCTGTATGTGTCCGGACTGGAAAAGGCACTCCTGCAGGCAAACCTGGGATTCGGCCTTAAGTACAGCACCACAGGAATTGACAACTCTAGCCGACTGCCGGGTCTTTCCTTTGCTGATGATTTGGTAATTATGGGAGAAAACACAGAGGATGTGCAAAAAATGCTAGACATTTGTGCCGCGGAGCTGCGAAGCCTTGGCCTCAAGTTCAACCAGCGAAAATACAGGGTTGTTCAGCTGGCAGGCGAGGCGACTGATCAGCTATCGCTGATGTTGAATGAAGAGACCCTGACAGTCGACAGACCGTATAAATACCTGGGCATAAATTTGTGCGCTGAGACTGACATGTTCAGACTGCACGAGGTCAAGGTGCGTCAATCTGCACTTCGAGCGCAATGCATCCTCCGACGTCGGTGCCTATGGGGGTGCCACCAGTACACCATGGTCCGCGACCTCTGGAAGATCGCGCACGTGCCAGGACTCACATTCGCCAACGCGGTGGTCTGCCTCCCATCAGCCACCAGAAAATGGTTAGAGCGCAGACAAACATAGGTCGGCCGCACAGCAGTCGGATGTCATGGACGGGTGGCCAATGCAGCCATTCAAGGCGACCTGGGATGGTCTAGTTTTGAGGCAAGGGAGGCATGCAGCAAGATGGAGTACCGCGGTCGACTGCAGTTCATGAGCCGCAACCGATGGGCAAGGCGGATCTTTGAATACCTCGCTGCGACATGCCTACGCACTACATGGGTGAAGCGCCTCCACATGATAGAAGGCAAGTATGGACTTTTCCAGACACCCATAAGTGCCGAATCGGCAACGGCATGGAAACAGGAGGCAAGGAGACGGGTCCAGGAAAAAGAGAATCGCCAATGGCTGCAGGCGCTCGTGGAAAAACCGACACTGGCTGTGTACCGCGAGTGCAAAAACAGCACCGGACCCGAAAAGATTTTTGAAAACGGCCTGGGTAGCGCATTGCTGTTTGAGGCCCGTGCCGGAGCACTGCGAACACTGGTGTACCGCCGTCGCTTCGATGCAACACCAGAAGCACAGGCAGCAATATGCCGAGCGTGTGGCGACGCGGAGGAGACCATCGAGCACCTGGTGATGTCGTGCCAGAGACTCCATCCGATGCCGACAGAGGGCACCACATTCCCACAGGCGCTCGGGTTTCACGGTCCTGCAGTGGACGACGGAGACAGCTCCAAGGTCAAGAGCGAGGGGGTGCTGCGAACCAAGCGTCGACTAACTATTTGGTGGAGCACTGTGTCTAAAGGCGCGAAACCGTCGAGTCGGAAGTGAACGAGGTCGATGAGCCAACCTCCCACCTCCTTTGCGTGTTTTTTTCTTTTTTTTCTTCTTTTTCCTTTTTGTGCGTTTTATCTTTCTTTCTCTCCTTGTGCGCTTCCAAGTTCTTGTTTTTTTGTTTTTGTTTTTGGTCCGGGTGCCCAACCTAGTGGTGCCCACCCGTTACAAAGGGCAATGCCTCAAGTATCTATCTATCTATCTATCTAGCGAAAAACGTTGCCTGCGGGTTTTGGTTCGCCGATCTCTACGTAGACGATTACGTTTTCGCATCATGCACGGCTCATCTAAGTAAGAACCGTCGTCAAACTTGCTACTATACAAAAGTTACCATAATACGCAAGCTCTGCGTACAGTTTCAACGCAAATGAGCCAGCGGTTGAGGCGGGGAAACTTTTGAGTCTTCACGATAAAAACGCATTATACTGTATAGCACTGAAATAAACTTATCGCAATCAATAGTGTTAACTATAAAATGGGGGAGAGCATTCATTGTTATTGTCAGGTGTGAAAATGAAAACCTCATTGCGTTTGTTCGCGCAAATGGAGTTCGATTTTTTATTGTGGTCAAGCCGACGAATTGTACGTATGCAGGCCTAATTAGCGGTGCGGAGTAGGGTGTGGGGCTGAAGTATAATTTATGCAAAAAGGCAAGATGTGATATCTTACGATTGCATTCCAATGCTGGAAGGTTGACGCTGCCTTTTATTACAGTGATGCTTTAGTAATGCTCAGTAAGGCAACATGTTGCCGGGCTAGTTGGTTTAGCATTTTGAAACTTAGAAAAATAGACCTTGGCGCAAATAAATTCACACAGAGAAAAAGACAACAGACAGGCGCCAACTTACAGCTGCTTATTGCACAAGATAAGGCACGTTGAGTGAAAAAAGTGGGCGTAGCCTGAGGCTATAAATCAATGCGGTTTTATATATAGATAAAGAGGAGGAGGGAAAGGCAGGGATGTTAACCAGAAAGGGGTTCCGGTTGGCTACACTGCACAGGGGAAGAGGGATTAGGGGACTAAAAGGAGGAAGAGAGAAGGGAAAAAAGGCATAACACACACACACGCACAACGCTGCCACAATTTGTCACTCAATCCAGTCGCTCTCAAGTAGGCAAAGAGTGCTTTGTATGCCTTGAGGGCAGTCGACTGCTGTGGCCACGGACCGAGGATCTTTTGCTCTGTTAATGGGCGAGGATCGAGGCGGTCCAGGGCACAACACAGTGTGTGTCTTGCACTCGCAAATGGAGGGCACTCACAGAGAAGATGAGCGATGGTCTCCTCACAACCACAGCTCTCACAGGCAGGGCTGTGGGCCATCCCCATCCGGAAAGCATAGTAATTGGTAAATGCAACACCGATCCATAAACGGCATAACAGTGTTGCGTCGCGACGTTCTAAGTTACGTGGAAGACGAAGGCGCAGTTCAGGGTCCAGTGCCTTGAGGCGGAGGTTGCAAAACTCTCCCGTGTTCCACGCTGAAAGTGTGAGCTCCAGCGCCAAAGGGCGAAGCCCACACGCAGCGTCAGGTCTCGAAATATGCGGTTTTACTGTGCAATAAACAGTTGGAAGCCGGCGAAAGATTCAACAGACTGTATTCTGTGTTGCCGATTGTATTGGTGTTTGACGAAACATGACAGCGGGCACTGAAACACATTTAGTTTTTTAGTGTTTATAATCATTTGCCATTCGGAGCCACCTAATTTAGACAAATCATGCAGTACGTAATATTGTCCGTAAAATTAGGGATTGGACGGCAATTGACACAATAATCGGAGAATAAGCTGATTGATGATGTAATGCTGTATGCAGTTTATGCATGATCGAATAATGTTAGTGATTCTTAGAAAAGTGATGACATAAGTATACTTATTTTGTGAACTGCCCCATAACATCCATAGGCCTTTTGCAGTGATGTCGGTGATCAGGTCATGACCGAGCGCATACACGTGGGAGGCGGTCAGCACAGTACAGTCCTGCGCGCTGACATCGTAAAGGAGATATGTGCGTCATGTATGAGAAAAATGCAATCGCTTGAGGATGCTAGTCTTAGCATAACAACAATCATGGCACACGTCACACCACATGGCGCTGGATCAACAGTAGGAGTAACTTGAGAGAACGTACCGAAGGGGGCCAAGAACGCCCTCCGGGTGCAAGTCCGTGATGATTACACGTTCTTCCTTGGGGAAGTCTCCATAGAACATGGCTCTGAAGACATCGTTCTGCAGCGCCAAGATCATTCGGTGCGCCTTGAATGACCTCTGCTGGTTGGGAAAGCGCGCACATTCCACGACGGTCTCTACGTCGGTAATGTCCTCACTTTTGAGAAATCTTGCGAAGGACAGAGGTCAAGATTATATCGTAACCACCACATGTAAGATCACTCCTATAAAACCCGGTGCCACAAACAGGAAAAAAAAATTAGACTGAAGATTAGCTCAGTTAATCCAGGATATACAAAGCGAAAGCTTTCGGCGTTCATTGGCGTTGGCGTTGACAACATACTGGACGACGATGATTTTGAAGAAAGGAAGAGCGCATAACTGGCTCCCTGGGTCAGTGGACGCCTCAGTCCAGCTTTGAAGTACGTGGCGGTGGTGTGAGATTTGGCCTGCATACATTAGCGAAGACACGGGGCACTCACTGCAGCAGTATTCCGCAGCGTTTATGGGATGACCAGGCTCTCGCGATCAACCATTAACTGCCACCTGCCAGGGTGGCGCGCTGCCTATCCAGTGTGATAATCAAAGGTTTTTGCAGTTGGACAACAACTTCACGTGCATGAAAGCGACACCGAGGTGTCCACTGACCCAGAGAGCCAGTTGTGCACCTTTCCTTTCGTGAAAATGAACGGCCTCTACACCGTTGTGAACGCCAATGGACCAAATCAACGCCGGCGGCTCACTTTGTTTGATTTTTGAGGAAATGCCCCGCCGCGGTGGCTCAGTGGTTAGGGCGCTCGGCTACTGATCCGGATTTCCCGGGTTCGAACCCGACCGCGGCGGCTGCGTTTTTATGGAGGCAAAACGCTAAGGCGCCCGTGTGCTGTGCGATGTCAGTGCACGTTAAAGATCCCCAGGTGGTCGAAATTATTCCGGAGCCCTCAACTACGGCACCTTTTCTTCCTTTCTTCTTTCACTCCCTCCTATACCCCTTCCCTTACGGCGCGGTTCAGGTGTCCAACGACATATGAGACAGATACTGCGCCATTTCCTTTCCCCCCAAAACCAATTAATATTATTATTTAGGAAATGAAATGGCGCAGTAACTGTCCCACACATTTCGGTGGGCACCGGAACCGCGCCATAAGTGAAGGGATAAACGATGGAGGGAGGGACGAAAGGAAGAAAGAGGAAAATGAAAATTGGATTTTGAGGAAAGGTGCAGCGCGCCGGGACACGTGTGGAACGACGCAGGTGGTTGCCATAATTACGGCGCATGCGCAGCTGTGGCCTCGGACAGGCACGGCAAAAGTCGCTTTTACTAGCCTAGTGTAGACCCGCCGTGGTGGCTCAGTAGTTAGGGCGCTCGACTACTGACCCGGGAGTTCCCAGGCTCGAACCCGACCGCAGCGGCTGCGTTTCGTTGAAGGCAAAACGCTAAGGCGCCCGTGTGCTGCGCGATGTCAGTGCACGTTAAATATCCCCAGGTGGTCGAAAATATTTCCGGCTCCGTCCACTTCGGCACCTCTTTCTTCTTTCACTCCCTCCTTTATCCCTTTCCTTACGGCGCGGTTCAGGCATCCGCCGATATATGAGACAGATACTGCGCCATTTCCTTTTACAAAAAACAAATTATTATTACTAGCCTAGTGTAGCTTTCGCTACAGAAACTAAATGGGAGGCTGACATTCTCGTCCATCGCGGCTGTTAATAATAATAATAATAATAATAATAATAATAATAATAATAATAATAATAATAATAATAATAATAATAATAATAATTGGTTTTTGGGGAATGGAAATGGCGCCGTATCTGTCTTATATATCGTTGGACACCTGAACCGCGCCGTAAGGGAAGCGATAAAGGAGAGAGTGAACGAAGAAAGAGGTGCCGTAGTGGAGGGCTGCGGAATAATTTCGGCCACCTGGGGATCTATAACGTGCACTAACATCGCACACCACACGGGCGCATTAGCGTTTTGCCTCCATAAAGACGCAGCCGCCGCGGTCGGGTTAGAACCCGGGAACTCCGGACCAGTAGCCGAGCGCTCTAACCACTGAGCCACCGCGGCGGGTCGAATCGCGGCTGTTGCTGAACTGACTTCTTTGATTTGTTAAGCGCAACGACCGTTGGCTAATGCACATGCCCGCCTCCCTTTTACCTGTTTCTCGCGCCGACACTTGAAAATGAGCCTCACCGACATGTCCAATTGTAAGCTTGTGTGCGTGTGTACAGCAGTGAACAAAAAGATATGTGTTTTTTTCAATTTTTACAGCGATAGCTGTTAGGCGCACATCCCTGGCTTTCTCGTCACTGTCGGCGTCGTTGCCGTCGTGGCGGTTCTGTTTGGATCAGGTGGCATACGGGTGGCCCTGTTTGGAACAGCCGCCTGCCAGCGCCGGGGTGCATCACGTGAACACCACACCAGCAATATATCCCCGAAACTAAACGCCTAAACATCTATCGCTGAACCTCGCGTTACGCAGTCGTAAGAATCGGAACCGTCCTGTGAGTTATTTTCATATAAATTAGCAATATCACAGATATAAAAACCTATTTTCTGTTTCTGAATATAATGTGATGCAGGAATGCCCACTGAGTTGATGGGGGCATAACTCTTTGCCTTCAGGCAGTTTTTTTTTATTTTTGTCCCTTCGTGGGCACTACGCGTTGCATTTATTTTAGTTCTAAATTATTATTAACTGGCTGCTATTTTCAGGCCACATATTCTGTGGTTACATGTATTACTGCATATTTTATAAGCAGCAGGCGGAGTGTGAGGTTAACATAACGTCATAAAGGCTGTTCAAATGGCAATTATCCCAGGTCACAACTATCGGACGAAACACCATCAGTTTTCACTGGATTTCAGAGTAGCACTGTCCGTGCCTTCAAAAATTTTTGGAAAGATGTAGGTTCAGAGGAGCTTTGGCTTTTCAATGTTTACAAGAAATACGCCGGAACGAGCAAGCAAGTTGTACAGACATTGTTCGCGCTAGCAACAAAAAAACGAACAAAAAACTCTAGACTGACTGTTATGTACATTTCCAATAATTTGGTGCAGTTATGAGGCTTTACAGTAACTCCATGGACTGTGAGACGTCATGTACAATGTACTGAACTTAACGACAGGACCCCAGCTTGAACCCTGCACACCTATGAGAAAAAGTGGGTCTCCAGGATGATGTGGAGAAAGGAACACCTGGTGTGGATACATCACGTATGAAAAAGAGTGAATCCATTAGACGAATCGAAATTCTTGTCACGCAGGAATGATTGGATTCGTGGGGTCATTGGGATTCGTCGCCCAAAACGCAATTTACATTGACAAAGTTATAAACCTCCCACGTTTGTAAGGCCGATGCTTGTTTGGGCTACATTAATTTTTATTAGTGTACAACGCGCACTCCGCAGAAGATAGAGCGGCGCCACTCTGCCAGAGACGGGCCTGCCAAGGATCCACCCAGAGGGTACACATCTTTGTACACCTTTTTGCATTTTTGTACATTGTACATTGATGCACGTGCTGGGAAACACGTGGCCGTGTCGGCTGCTCTTGTGGGAAGATGGTCGGAATCATTTACTCGCTGGCGCCGCTGTGGAGAGGCCTATCAGGCCGGAGGGGCACTGAGCCAAATGCACATTCACAATGGTTGCCGGTTCGGTGGCCGGCTTACGAACGTATCCTGATTATAGCGAGCGACGAAGGCGAAAACAAGATGCCCTGTGCACTGTCTGCCTCCGTGTCGCTATCTCTCTGGAGATCAAAGAAACAGACACCCATCTCAAGACGGCTCCAATGAATATTGTGTGCTACTCGTAAACAGATTAATCTTCGATAGCTATCGGAGTAATTATGTCAGCACTAGTCAAAGCGAACAGGAAGTGCTAGTTTGAGACATAATCGGATGACTTGCAAAAGGTCACTCATATAAACAGCGCTCAAGTGTGACAGGCGACTACAGGTCGTTTGTCGCGGTATCCTTTAAAAATACCCGTATGGAATTTCTGTTATCATTATGCTGTAATCATGATGAGACGTCAAAAATAATTACAAAGGCAACATCTGTTTTCCTCTTGCGTCAGACGAACACCATGTTTGTTTGAAGATTTTTTGCATTAACTTTCCTGATGCATGAACTCATGGTGCATGAAGACTTCAGAGCTGTATCATTTTCTTGCACTGCTCAAACATCTTTTTAATTCTTGCGCAGTAACAATGCAGGTCAATGAAACAAAACATTACAGTTAAATCTCTTGATTTGCACCTACCCTAAATTGCAACCATGACGCCAAAATTCTTCTAGAAAACTGCTCTGTATTACCACTTGCTGAGGGGCCTTTCTTTAGGGAGCATATAGCTCGAGCCTGGTATATGAAGAAGTTCGGATCAGGTGAGCGCATCGCTCGGCACGTTTTTCGAGACCATTGTAATGCCCAATTCTCGATTAGTTGCTCCTTTCTGAGGGACGATGGAAGCTGTGTGCTGTAAAGATAGGGTCTGATACTGGACTGCTCTTGGACTGTCGCACGTTTCAGCGCAGTTTGCATATATGACACTAGAGTGGATATTAACGTCCCGTACTGGAGCACATTGCCTTAGCGTTTGTGCGTAATGCGAGCACAGGTTAGAAAAAATAACATTCAAAGCAATGCTTTTTGTCTCACCAAAACAGCGGTTTGCATCCACCATAAATCATCCAGCAATGCAAATAATTCAAGATGTGTTACATCCCAAAATAATGACAATCTCAACAAGAGAAAAACGCATGACGACGGCATCGGCCACACTGTACACAGTATTAATCAGCCTTTCATCAGAAACTAAATGCAGAAATCAGCACGTGTACCTAATGTACGTTACATCTAAAATAACTGACTGTATCAAAAACTCGTCGCACATTTTTGTAACGCATGTAATGTTTCGTGCTGAGAATCAACATTAGCTGGAAAACGTTACAGGATAACCACAATTAAAAGCGAATCACGGCACTTAGGCTAAGGTACGGGAACCTTGCCAATGCCCAAGGCGTTTGTGTAATTGCTAATTTCTTTTTCACGTTCTTCGCTTGTTAGAGTTAACGCGGAAAATCGATACTAGTAAGGTGCAAATCTAGAGCGGAATTTTCAGAATAGAGTACAACTAGCTCACACGTTAACACATGAAAAACAAGTATAGCAGAGTTAAGTAAGAAAATGCGTAATGTCTGTTTACCTGTCTTTGAAAGCGGGCTTGTCTGCAACGAGATGAGGATGAAGCGTTTAAGATAAGCTGGAGTAGCAATTAGAGAAAGGGGTAATTTTTGGAAACACGGTCTACGTACATTACGATGCACCTGCGTTAAGAAAAGAATATAGTTAAACTATAAATCCCACTGCACACAGCTAAAGAGCAAGAAGGGGTGAAACGCAATGTTTGCGGCGGCACATGTGAGCACAAGACCGAAGAAGTACGGCTGGCACTTAACAGTCGCCGTAAGTGCGGGACAGTATTTGTTTTGTTAAAAAAATCCCATCAGGCTGATAGCTTGCCAGCTGAAAATTTCATGACCAACATTTACTTTTTTTTGTGCACGAGCAAGCGAGAGCTATGTGACAGGAAGCACAAACAAAGAGTAGAATTTAAGGTCGCTCGTTTCTTCAAGAAATGTTTCCGAACTCTTCCTCTAGTGCTGTTCAGCCTGAAAGATGAACAGGAGGCATGGTTGTAGGTGATGACATCAGAGCATATATATAAAACATATATACATATACACAGAGTAAAACTAGAAGAAGCAGAAATGAATTTAGGAAAGAACAAACTCTGCGCTACTTCACTCATCGACCCGAAAGGTTAGAGCCTAAGTAGAACCGCGTTACATGCAAAGCATGGAGCCCCAGCTCAGACTGGGCTGCACTCCATCCGTTCACTCGCGCTTTTAAACCCTTAATAACAAAGCATTAGGGACGGTCATTTTCAGTGGCCCGCCCTAAACATCAATTCTCCAATCAAAAACGTCATGCGAGATGGGGACTACCCCGTGGGTTGGGCTCAACCTCGAACCCAGAGTCTCGTTAGCAACACAAACCAAATAAAAAACAAATACGACACCACTCTCTTTGAAGTAAGAGGATGAGGGAAGGCCGGATATCTTTTCAAAATGAGGGCGAGGGTGAGGGAGGGCCATGGATTCAAACGTGAGGGCGAGGGGTGAAAAGTACAAAATGAGGGCTTTTGCCCACCTCTGATCACTAATCACCAACAGGAAATATTAACCCACATGCCAAGATTGCGACAACGGAGAACACGCCACTCAGGCGTCATCCTCGGGGGATGCGAAATTAACCCACTGCCTCTGCGGAAAACTGGGAAGAACGCAACACCCAGCCTGACGAGACAACTCAACTTAATTTCGTGGGCCAAGGATGTCGCCCCCAACCTGGGGGCCACACAGGACCGAACTGCCCTGATTCGCGACACCTGTGGCAGATAAAGTTGTGTCTCTCGCGCGACAGAGGCGTGGCCGCGGGCTACCAAAATTGGCCATATGGTGCCGTCACAGCGTGGGACATGTGGAAGACTCAGTAACGGCACGTAGGCATAAGAACAGTCTGGGCGAGAATGAACGCGATGGACGGGTGGAATCAAGAAAGAAACGCGAGCGGAAACTCGAATTAACAGCGCACGAGGCCGAGGAGAGGATAATAAAGAAGGGAAGTTGCCAGGGCAAAGGACGATCGAATATTGCAAGGAGCCGCTCTGCTATGTCCGCGGTGAGCGGACAGGCGCCTAAGTAATGTCGAACGTCACCAACAGCTGCACCGCACTGACACGAGGCCGATGCAAAGCGATGAAAGTACGAGTGAAAGTGGCCGTGGCCAGTTAGGAGAGGAACAACAGAACGGTTCGGAGGGAAAAACAGAGGGAGATTTAGAATGAAGGCGACAAAAACGGACGAGAGCGTGTCAGAGTGATCCGCTGTCCAGGCTGATGTCCACAGCTTGAGAACGGTTGTGCGCATGCGCACAGACAAGGGCGAAAACCACTACGGCCGCAGGAGGCCGCGCGTCAACACCAGAGAGCCGGCCCAGTCTGGTAGCTCATTGCCCCAGACACGACAATGGGCGGGGGCATGATACAGGAAGACAGGACGGTGCAGAGAAATGGCGGCAAGGGTGTGCTTGAAGTCACGGACGTGGATGTCTTTGGCGGAAAGGGAGCAAACACCTGAAAGAAAGACAATCACAGCAGATGTGCAAGGGTGTAGAGGACAAAGGGTGCGCGGGGCATAACAAGCCTCGCGAAACGCAACAGCCTTGGCGCGGAAGTCGCTAGAGGCTGTCTCAAGACGAAACCGGGCTACGCTCCGCAGCGCGCCAGAAGACGAGAATGCGACATTAGCAGCACCCGCTGATTGGGATGTACAGGAATCGCCCGTGAAATACGAAGGCCGGGAAGGGAGGACTGAGAGGGATAGTTGGTACTGAGAAGGCCGGCGAAGCATCAGAAGGAGGCTAGAAAGGGAGCGTCGCACCAGTGATCAAAGCGGGGCAAGATATCAGAAGGTAGATACGTGCGACTTCCAAAGGTGACGTGATCGGTACCGTGTAAAAGGCTGTACTACGCACAGAGGCGGTCCAGTTCCAGGGAAGAGTGGGTACCCGGAGGAGTACCTGAAGCGCAGCCGTGCGCATTGTGCGGAGTGCTCATGTGATGGCGAGAAGAGGGACGCGGTGCGCAGAAACAACCTTCTCCCGAAGGCGGGGATTAACGCTGCTAGACCACTAAGTGGGCGCGCGAAAGTAAGAGCCGGTTGGATCACCTGGAAACAAAGCCTACGTAGAGAAGAGGGAGGGAGGGAACAGTAAAACGAGAGAAACGAGACAAGACGCGAAGTGAGGACCCCTTTCTTGTCGCGGAAGAAGTTAGCATTAGGTATAAATGGGAAGTGGCGGTGGAAGACAACATCTAAAATTGGGAGTTGGTCTTTGAAACTTAAGAGGCGGCCCGAGAAGGGTACGGTGGGATTACGCTTTTCTATTCCGCCCACGCCATGGGAAAGCAGCATACAAAACGTTTTCGTACATGAGATGGTTACCTGAGAATGCGAGGCCCAACGGGCTATCTTGTCCAGGTCGTCCTCGCACGACTGCTGGAGCTCGTGACGCGTGCGTACCGGTATCAGCACAATGGTGTCGTCGGCATACGCCTGTATTACGATTCCAAGAGGCATTGGACACTCCAGAGGGTCTCCGAATATGACATTCCACAAGAGGAGCGAAACAGGAGATCCCTGAGGGCTGCCGAGTGGGATTGGCTGACACCTCGTCACCCGTGCGCTGGGAAAGAAATGAGCGCAAGAGGTGATTGAGGCTGCAAGGAAGACCGCGGAAGCGAAAGTTGCGAAGGAGGAGGGGGTGCCAAAAGCTATGAAATGCACCCTGAAAATTGAGAGATATATGAGAACCACGGGCGTGCGGGATGCGCGGATACATTCCAGAGCCGTTCGCAACGAGGCCAGACTTGCACGGCGCGAATGAGTGAACCCAAACTAGTTCAGGTGCACATGGCTCCTGGCGTGCAAAAGATGGTAAAGAAGACCGTTATTTAGGTTTTCTAATAATTTACCGAATATTCATTTCATCAATATTGGCCTGTACGAAGTAGGGAAGGAAGAGGGACAGTTTGGCTCAGGAAGGAAGGCGACCCGCCCCTGCGCCACGCGGAGAGAAACTGGCCGTGACGAAGGGCACTGTGAATAGAAAGAAGGACGCGTGGGCGCGTCGAGGCCAGTAGCCTGAGTCTGCCCCCCGTTTCTTGGCCGATACCCCATTGTGGGCACGTGTCATCTTTTGAAAGGCTAACAACAACAGTAGCCAAGGGCGCAGTCAGCCCTTCATGGCCGGGAGCCGTGCCCGTACAGAGACCGTTCACGAGCAACTGAAGCTCGTTAGGCGAGAACAGGACGTCTGGCGGTACAGAGGGGTGGTAAGGCGACTCGACCGATGTATGGATAGACGCGTGCAATGTGCACCAATCGAAGAATTACCAAAGGCGACCAGTGTGCGGAGCAGAAGTGTCGCGGACTCGAGGACGTAACTCGTCTGAATGTCGCCTCCGAAGTCCAGTGGTGGTAGAAATACGGGGCGCGCAGTTTGACGCATACCTTCTGAAAGGGTGCGCAGAAAAAATTTTTGCGAGTCGCATCGTGGCAGACGAAACGCGCAAGGCTGCCGCGCAGCTAACTCAGCAGGAAACGTCCTCTCCTAAAGTTCAGAACGGGGCGTTAAGTCCTGGTCTATGGCACGGTGTTAGAGCAGCGCTGAACTTCTTTCACAGATAAACGCATGAAATCCAGCACCCAAGACTCTCCCTTTAGTCCAACGAGGCGACATAAACATTGCCCAATTTACAAAGGAGTTCCCACTTTCAGCGCGATCACAGCACAACAACAAAAAAAACGAACAAAAATGGGGAATAGCTGGCAACTCAAGTGTCTTACCTCATGAACATGACCATTCTTATTAGTTGGAGTATAATGCAGAACTAATCATTTCCCATCTCCGCTTTGTAGATGTCATTAGTCCGGTTTAGTTCTAAGCTTTCTTAGCTGGTATCGGCATTCACAAGTCGTACCGGCTAGGTCAGTGACCTTTGTGTGCTTTGGTATTCGGCGGTGCTCATGGCAGGGGCATCGCCATGCGTTACCAGCGCGGCAGCCTTGCGCGTTTCGCCTGCCAGCAACGAATGAAAGAGAGCAGGTGGCTTTCCTGCCATAACCCCTGGAAACTGCCGGACAAATGCAGAAGAGGACGTTTCCTACTAACTATCTACGTGCTCCGTCTCAGTGCCGTCTCCATCTAAATCTTGGCTTTCAACTCGTTCATTTGGTGAATACTGAGCTCGTGCCAACTTGAGGCGGATTGCGTGCACCGTGGACTACTGCATATAGCTTCTCGACAACCTCGCATGGCCCTCTCCACTTTGTCTCCAGATTCCTACCCAACTCTGTCTGCCCTTGGCAGTTCTCAATGTACACGCTGTCCCCCACATGGAACGGCGCGTCTCTGCTACCGTGATCGTGCGCCTCTTTCATCCTCTTCGCCTCTTTAAGGTCTCCCTTGCTATGACCCTTGCAACTGGCAATCACTATTCCAGCTCCACCTTATAGTCGTCCAGAGAGGCGTATGGGACGCGATGGGGACCCTCTCAGACTTCACCGGGCTGGTACAGTTCCCTGCCGTATAGGAGGAAGAATGGCGTGCTGCTCGTGCTTTCGTGCGCTACGGAATTATATGCAACTATCGCATAGGGGAGCCACATGTCCCAGCCACGCTGGTCGCGCGAGACGAGATGCGACAGGTATCTGGTCGAGGTTTGGTTTAGTCGCTCAACCACGCGTTGCAAGCAGGATAGGATGCCGTTGTCTGCTTCTTACTTGTTTCAAGGAGGTCGCATGTTCTCGTCATGAGCTGCGACGCGAAGTTCGTTCCCCGGTCTCTTAAGAGTTGCCTTGGAGGTCCATGTCGAAGCACGATCCGTTCGATAAACGCTGGCGCAACCATATCTGTCTTTTGGTCTGGAATCGCCACTGCTTCCGCGTATTTCGAAGGTGATCTACAACCACTATCATGTAACTATATAACTTTTTCTGGAAGTTGTCGGGGTCAATGGGCCGACTATGTTCATACCTGTTCGCTCGACAGCAGCCGAAACAGGAGACATCGGAATTGTGGCTACTCTGCAAACCTTGGGTGGTTTTCTCTCTATACAGGAATGACGCTGCGCACAATTCCCTAACGTCCTATCGTATGCCACGCCAAAAGTACAACCTTCCCACCTGCTTGCGCGTCTTCGCTGCACCAAAAGGGCCGGCGCAGGACGCATTGTGAAATGCACGATAAATCCATTTTGTCCACGACCTAGTACGCCCTTCTCATAAGTGGTTGGCTGTGGTCTCCTTTTCTTCGCTGGACGCGTCCTCCGGAAGAGGGTTCCTTCTTTGCTCATGAAGTAGCCTCAATATTCCCGGTCAGCTGATTTTCCCTCTAGGCTTTCAATGATTCTCTCGAGGTCGTGTTCCTCGTGCTGGTCCGCGCACAACTAGGCCGCTCCAATTACAGAGAAAAAATGGCGTGCAGCTGACACGGTAACTTGTCAGCTTGCGGTGTTAGCGTCCATGTGTGCTATGTCTGACCTGAAAAGAATATTCTTGGAGCTTTAAATTTCGTATAGCGAGCTGAAGTTTCTGATACTCACCACCCGTTTCAGAGGATGGCAGTTTGTGACTAGTGTTACGTTTCGCCTACGACGCGCGGTATAGCCGGCGCGGATGCAACGGACGCCGGGGCTTCGTTCAAAGTGGCGGTCATTTTGGCCCGTTCAGCGCGGCCGCAACGCCTCCCGCCAAGCGCGTCCAGGCAGGTTTCAATGCCACGTGTCTTCGTGTGTGCGTGTGTGTGTGTGTGCATGTTGGTGCCCACGCTTGTCAAAGCGTGGCAGCCGGGGAGAGGAGCTCCCCAACTGGGAGGCGAGGAGGTCTGACCGGCGCCGGCCCGGCGGACGCGTCACGTCACGTCTCAACATGTCCGTGCGTCGCCGTCTCGTGCGCCTCATCCCGAGCCGTTCCTTCTTGCCCTCGACTCCGAGGGTATAAAGGCAGCTGCCCCGGACGCCAAAGAGACACTTCGATTTCTTCCGTCGAGTAATGTGGTCGCCCTGACCGGCTGCTCTTTTGCGATGCTAGAATAAACAAGTTGTTCTGTTGGCAGTCGACTCATCCTTTGCCAGGACCTTCGGATGTTTCCAGCTGTGCCCCAGGCCGCCAGGCCAACGCTACTCTTGGGGCTTGCGACCCATTTGCAACAACTGGTTGCCAGCGGTGAGATCGCGACAACGGAGGCCAGCAGCGAAGATATGCGGTCGACTGTATGCTGAGCAGCACAACGACCATCCGGGAGCAGTGCAACGAGCCCTGTGTGATGACTGGTTGCCTGCAGCGGAACGACTGCGCTGAATTCTTGGCTGCGAGGTTTGGTGAGTGCGGGGCTTTCTTCTTCTGAGTTTTGCCAGGCTTTTTTTAGTGTCAGAAACAGAGCTGGTAATTGTGGTTGTCGTTGCTGCCGGGTTAGTTTGCGGCAAGACAATAGTAGGCAGTAGAGAAAGCAGCATTCGGAGCAGCCATGGATTTGAAGTCGTTGCGCAAACCGAAATTGCTGGAGCTTGCAAGAGAGTTGGGTCTGGATGTCTCAGACAAACTCAGAAAACGAGAACTGCTAAGGGCTATTCTTGAGTTGGAGGCTGAGGATGACGAGCTGTCGGAATGCCTTGAGACCATTGAGGAGAGGGAGCAAAAAGAGAAAGACGAGCGCGAACGTAAAGAGCAAAAAGAGAAAGACGAGCGCGAACGTAAAGAGCAAAAAGAGAAAGACGAGCGCGAACGTAAAGAACAAAAAGATAAAGAGAAAGAAGAGCGCGACCGTCAACACGCTTTGGAAATGAAGCGTCTCGAGGTAGAGATGGAACGCGCTCGTAATGGAAGTCAGGCACACGGTGCAGGAGAACGAGTATCGTTCAAAATGACTGACCTGATGCGGCCGTTTAAGCTTGGAGAGAACATTGGTTTGTTCTTGGTTAACTTTGAGCGAACGTGCGAGAAGCAGGGGTTCTCTCGGGAAACGTGGCCACAGCGCTTGCTCACTTTGTTACCCGGCGAGGCGGCTGACGTAGTCGCTCGCTTGAAGAGAGAGGAGGCAGAGGATTTTGACCAAGTGAAATCGAGTCTGCTAAAAAAGTACAGGCTGTCAGCGGAGGCGTTCCGTCGGAAGTTTCGGGAAAATGAAAAAGGCAGAAGTGAGTCATATACAGAGTTTGCCTACAGGCTTATGTCAAACATGCAGGAGTGGCTCAAAGAAGAGAAAGCGTTTGGTGACCACGAGAAAATTCTGCAGTGTTTCGGGCAGGAACAGTTTTATAGTCGGTTACCTGAGAAAGTGCGGTACTGGGTCTTGGATAGGCCAGACGTTAGTACAGTGGCTAAAGCCGCCGAGCTAGCCGAGGAGTTTGTGACGCGCCGGGCTCGCGGAGCTAAGAACGGTCAAAAGGGTGAATTTGGCTCCAAGTCTGAGAGGCCGAAGTTCACACCCATGAGAGCAAGGGGGGACACACGTAGTGCGGATGCGAGTGAAAGCAGTCCGACCGAACGTAAGGAGACGGCGGCAGCCGAAGCCGAACGCAGAAAGCGGTTCGAGACGAGGCAAGCGCGCGTGTGTTATACGTGCCAGAAGCCGGGTCACTTTTCGGCGCAGTGTCCAGAAACAAAAACAAAAGTCGTGTTTTTGTCATTATGCAGCACTGACGAGAACATGAAGCTTCTCGAGCCTTACATGCGAGACTTCCTCGTGAACGGGAAAGAGTGCCGAGTGCTTCGTGATTCCGCAGCTACAATGGATGTAGTTCACCCCTCTTACGTAGAACCCGATATGTTCACGGGCGAGTGCGCATGGATCAAGCAAGCCGTGGAAGCTCACAGCGTGTGTCTGCCCGTAGCAAAAGTGCTTATTGAAGGACCTTTCGGAGCAATTGAGACGGAGGCCGCAGTGTCATCTATGCTGCCCCCCCCTCCCCCCCCTAGTACCCGTACCTATTTTCGAACAGGTCCGATCACCTCCCGGGAGTTCGGGAGCTCGCTGCAAAGGCGGTAGTTGCGGGGCCGACGTTGTCGAACAATGAGAAAGGGTCGGAGGCGCAGCAAGCTGATATTCAGAGCACGTCCGAACTGAATAAAATTGAGCCTGTAGCGTTGAAGGCACCAGGTACTGGAGAGGAAATGCCCGACACGGGAAAGTTAGAAGAGCTGTCTGCAGATTTGCTCATCGCGCCTACGTCAGATGGACTTAATAGGTTGCTAAAAGTCAGCCGGTCGGCTTTGATAGCCGAGCAAAAAAAGGATGGCAGCCTAGAAAACATGCGCTGCAATGTCAAGGCAGGTATCGCCAAGAAAAATGCTCGTTTCGTGGAAAGAGGTGGGGTCCTGTACCGGAAGTATCTAGACCGCAGGGGAGTGGAGTTCGATCAGCTGATCGTGTCTCAGTGCTACCGTCAGGATCTGTTGCGCTTGTCGCATGGGGGTTCGTGGTCCGGACACCTAGGAGTTAAGAAGACTAAGGACCGTCTCTTGCAAGAGTACTATTGGCCAGGGTGTTTTCGTGACGCAGAACACTTTGTGAGGACATGTGACACCTGTCAGCGGGTTGGAAACCAGGGGACAAATCGAGGGCGCCGTTGAAGTTGGTACCTATCATTACGGAGCCTTTTAGACGGCTCGTTATGGATACAGTGGGACCTCTGCCGGTAACAGCCACGGGGTACAGACACATTTTGACTGTGATCTGCCCAGCGACAAAGTTCCCTGAAGCAGTGCCGCTTAAAGAACTCAGCTCAGTTGAGATAGTCAATGCACTACTGTCCATATTTGCGCGAGTTGGTTTTCCTGCGGAAATCCAGTCAGATCAGGGCAGAGTGTTTACTAGCGCATTGACGACAGCCTTTCTCGAAAGGTGTGGGGTAAAGCTGTTACACAGCTCAGTGTACCACCCACAGTCGAATTCCGTTGAGAAGCTCCACTCCGTCATGAAGCGCGTGTTGAGAGCACTGTGTTTTGAACAACAAAGTGATTGGGAGCTGTGTCTGACTGGGGTGATGTTTGCATTAAGGACCGCGCCGCATGCGGCTACGGGGTTTTCGCCAGCTGAGCTGGTGTACGGTCGCTCACTGCGGTCTCCGCTTCGCATGCTTCGAGATTCGTGGGAAGGCACGGGCGACGACCCAGTCGTGGTCGAGTACGTGCTTAGTCTCCTCGAACGCTTAAGAAGGGCACAGGAGTTGTGAGGTGAAGCAATGGCAAAGGCCCAGCAGAGGGCCAAGGTTTATTATGATCGGACAGCCAGGGCCTGTCGTTTTGCGGTGGGCGATGAGGTAATGATATTGCGCACATCGCTAAAAAACAAACTCGACGTGCAGTGGGAGGGCCCAGCACGGATTGTTCAAAAACTGTCGGACGTTAACTACGTGGCGAGTCTGCCAGGAAAACGGAAAGCACAGCAAGTTTACCACTGTAATCTGCTCAAACCCTATAGACAACGGGAAGCAGTGGTGTGTATGATGGTAAACGATCCCGAAGAGCTTCCGGTCGAGCTTCCGGGACTAGGCTCAGTGACGAACAGGGAAGACACTGATCAGGTCATTAGTGACTTAATCATTAAAGCACCGCTGTCGCCTGAGCAGAAAACCGAACTACACCAACTCTTACAAGAGTTTCAAGGTCAGTTCTCTGAGAGGCCTGGTAGGACTTCTGTCCTTACTCATGAAATAGAACTTACCTCCCCAGAGCCAGTACGATCCGAGGCGTACCGGGTGTCACCCCGCCAGCGCGATATTATGGAGGCTGAGGTAAAGAAAATGCTACAGCTCGGTGTTATTGAGGCGGGTGAGAGTGATTATACCTCCCCTTTGATTTTAGTTGAGGTACCGGGCAAGGAACCTCGTCCTTGCGTAGACTACCGCCGGCTTAATTCCATCACTAAGGATCAAATTTATCCGATCCCTAACATCGAGAAGCGCCTTGAGAAAGTTAGTAGCGCTCAGTTTATTTCCACCCTAGATCTTGTCAGGGGTTATTGGCAGGTAGGCAGGGGTTATTGGCAGGCTAGTAGGTATGCGGCGTTCATTTCACCAATGGGAACATTCCGTCCTAAAGTTTTGAGTTTTGGTTTGAAGAACGCGCCATACTGCTTTTCAAGCCTCATGGACAAAGTGTTGCGGGGACAGGAAGAATTCGCTTTACCGTATTTAGGCGACGTAGCGATATTCTCCGCATCCTGGTCTGAGCATATGGCACACTTGCGGGCAGTGCTAACCCGCCTGCGCGAAGCGGGCTTGACAGTCAAGGCTCCCAAGTGCCAATTAGCACAGGCCGAGGTTGTCTACCTCGGTCACGTGATTGGACAGGGTCGTCGCCGCCCCTCTGAAATAAAGGTGGCCGCTGTGCGAGACTTCCCGCAACCGCGCACGAAGACCGATATTCGGTCGTTCTTAGGTGTCGCCGGCTACTATCAGAGGTACATCCCCAGGTACTCCGATATCGCGGCTCCCCTGACGGATGCTCTAAGAAAAACAGAGCCCCAAACAGTCGTCTGGGGCGAGACAAAGGAAAGAGCTTTTAGCGCCCTAAAGAGCGCCCTAACAAGCCAGCCTGTGCTACGATCGCCAGACTACACAAAGGGTTCGTTGTTCAGTGCGATGCTAGTGAGCGAGGCATGAGCGTTGTACTGTGCCAACGGGAAAATGGAGAAGTGGAACACCCCGTCCTGTATGCTAGTCGTAAGTTGACCTGTCGTGAGCAGGCGTACAGCGCCACCGAGAAAGAGTGTGCGTGTCTCGTGTGGGCCGTTCAGAAATTGTCATGCTACCTAGCCGGCTCGAGGTTTATCATTGAGACGGATCACTGCCCTCTCCAATGGCTGCAGACCATCTCTCCCAAAAATGGCCGCCTCCTGCGCTGGAGCCTCGCTTTGCTACAATATTCCTTTGAGGTGCCTTATAAAAAGGGGAGTCTCAACGGTAACGCCGATGGCTTAAGTCGAGGCCCCTAACGTAGGAATCCGCCTCAAATTTGTTTGTTACTGATGTTTTCTTCCTGAGACAGGATTTTTAACATATTGCTTTTGTTTAGTGTTTCAAAGTGACGACGTGCTTTCTAGTGCAATTTTCCCATTTGTGGACGCGGTTTGAGTGCTGCTTGACTGCTGTAAGGAACTAGGCAGTAGTATAAAAGGGGAAAGAGCCTGACAGAGCTTAATGAGGGTTGTGTCGTGATTGCTGACTGAGCGGTTGCGTTTCGGCGTAGTTCTAACGCTTGCTGGGAACGAGAACAAAAATGGCAACTCTCCCGAAGTCACTTTGCAGTGTCCTGTGTGAACCTGAACCTGAGAACGAGGCCTTCTCTGTGCGCTGCGCTCAAGCAACGCCGAGGGACGACCGATTTCGATTACGAGTATCATCGAGTGACATCCCTCCGGACAGCGGATGCAGTCCCCTGACCATCGGGATCTCCTTTTCCCGGCGGGGCGGTCTGTTACGTTTCGCCTACGACGCGCGGTATAGCCGGCGCGGATGCAACGGACGCCGGGGCTTCGTTCAAAGTGGCGGTCGTTTTGGCCCGTTCAGCGCGGCCGCAACGCCTCCCGCCAAGCGCGTCCAGGCAGGTTTCAATGCCACGTGTCTTCGTGTGTGCGTGTGTGTGTGCATGTTGGTGCCCACGCTTGTCAAAGCGCGGCAGCCGGGGAGAGGAGCTCCCCAACTGGGAGGCGAGGAGGTCTGACCGGCCGCGTCACGTCACGTCTCAACATGTCCGTGCGTCGCCGTCTCGTGCGCCTCATCCCGGGCCGTTCCTTCTTGCCCTCGACTCCGAGGGTATAAAGGCAGCTGCCCCGGACGCCAAAGAGAGACTTCGATTTCTTCCGTCGAGTAATGTGGTCGCCCTGACCGGCTGCTCTTTTGCGATGCTAGAATAAACAAGTTGTTCTGTTGGCAGTCGACTCATCCTTTGCCAGGACCTTCGGATGCTTCCAGCTGTGCCCCAGGCCGCCAGGCCAACGCTACCCTTGGGGCTTGCGACCCATTTGCAACACTAGCCTGAACTGGCGGCCGTAAATGTAGCACCTGAAATAGCTTACTGCCCACACAACCGCGAGGCATTCCGTCTGCACGGCTCCGCACTTCCAATCTGCAGTGTTCAGCTGTCAGCTAGAAAAAGCTGCAGGGTGTCATTTACCCTCAGTAACTAGCGAAAGAACGACACCAACCGCGAACTTTGATGCGAACTGTGCCCATAGCAAATAGTATTGAAATTTGGCTGACGCAACAGCGGCGCAACGATTAACTTTCTCTTCAGAGCCCCGAAAGCATCCGCCGCACCCTCTGACCAGCAAAAAGCGACATTCTTGGCGTTTGAGCCGGTCAGCGGGTTAGCTAGGCTGGCGAATTCTCTATCTCTGTGTGCTTTCGGTAGTAACCAATCAGGCCGAGAAACTGCGGGACCTGGAAGACACTAGCCGGGCATAGAAAATCCCAGATGCATTTTAGTTGCTTCTGGTCAGGCCGGACGCCGTCAGCTGAAGCAATGTGCCCATTATATTTAACCTCCTTTTATAGGAATTGGCACTATGAAGACATAAGGTTCAGGCCCGCTTCTCGTAATCGCACCAAATCCTTTTCGATATCGCGCAAATGCTTCTTAAAGTTGTCACTGTATATGATTATGTGACAGCCGCAACTGCGTTCCCTTCCTAGACAAAACTGCTTTCCTCTCCTATGCACGCAGCAAAACTGAAAGGGAGGTTATCGAAGCTTTCCTGATAGCCAAAAGGGGTGACGACTGCGTTAGCTCGCCCTCGCTGTCGCTATCGACACCAGAGCTAGAGTTCTTAGAAGGGCACGTTCGTGTTCACATCGGATCTGATTAACCTGTAAATTTCTGCTGATGTTTCTATCGTTGAACCCTATGGTGATAGTGTTTTTCTTATTTTTTCTTATGTTCTCTGGCCTTATTAACGATGTGTTTTTCACAAATAAAATCGGTTGGAAGTCTGCGCTTTGTCTGTCGATTTGTGTGCCTCTCGTCCCGTCTTGTTCGCGCAGTTTATACCCTTTCTGTTCATCATGAACCAACTAGCCCGCCAGAACGTGTTTTAACAGAAAAAGAACTGCAATAACTATATCCCCGCTCCTACTCTCAAAATGCTTAACTGTTGCCATCGGTCCAGGCTACAAAGTGTCAAAAATGCCCGATGGTGACCTATTACTAGAGGTAATAGACATCATGCAGTACTATAAACTTTTTAACTAAGCGTCCATTGGGCACACTATCACTGTGCACCGATCCTTGAACACAGACAAGAGAAAGAAGTTGTTCTGTATTAGAAAACTGCATTCGCATTGGAAATAAAGCCGGCTTACGGAAAGCTCCCCCTTTAAATTTTGCGGTACATAATTCTCCGATTCCTAAGGTAGAAACTGTTCGTATTCTTGGTCTTCTCCTCCATACATCTGGGACTGGCACCCCGTGGCTGACAGCCACCCGTAAATCGGCTCACGCTACTCTAGGTCTGATTCATCGCATAGCTATAGGTGCTCTGGTGGCGCAAGTGCTCATACGGCCCGCCAGCTTGTGCGCTCTATCATTCAGCCACGGATAGTATATCAGGCACGATTTCAACGTCTCACCCGCAGACAGTGGGACTCCCTTGAATCTATCAGTCGTGAGGCTATGCGCGTCATAACATATCTGCCTCGTATAACACCCATACATGTGCTTTAGGAGTTCGCCCAACTTAATACACTCAGTGAACTCATCGACCAGCGGGTGGCAAATAGAGCTCGAAAACAGTCTCTCCAAATTCATCGTTTAAAGACACTTCCTCCGTGGTCATATTGCCAGCTCACTGACAATCGTCCCGCTGTTTCCCCGTCGGTATCAGCAGCGTATCTACCTGAAGGGTGCATATTATACACGGATGCATCACATTCTACAGAGAGGGGAGTTACTGCTGTGTATAGTTCATTTCATCCGCACCTTAACTCTCGCGCGACGTATACTACGGATACGTGCACTCCCCTGGCATTGGAACTTCAAACCATTTATAATGCCATTGCTTCCCTTCCGCTCGTTCCAACATTCAATACAGTTCATATTTACACCAACTCCCGCGCCTCCCTTAAACAGCTTAAGGCTGTTCGACGGACATTCCACATTTCACACCCAATTCATGTGCTCTGCGCAAAGTATCCATATCCTGTGCGATACACTGGATTCGCGGCCATGCTCAGGATCCACATAACATTCAAGCGGATGCTATGTCTCATCTTCATACATCAGACGATCCGCCACCTTCCCTTCTTCCCCCAGATCTGTTCCTGTCCCATGTTTCCGATTCCGAAGTTCTGCGCCTGCGAACACGCGCTCTAATTCCTCCGTGTTCGCACCCTCTCCCCCGTAGTCTTATTCGGCAGGAGGAGTTATCCGTGCACCTGATTCGGGCAGGGGTGGTTCTGACACCATCTGCCAGCACCTGACGAGTGCCCTCACTACAGCGCTGCACCGGAAATTTGTGATGTGCGGCACTTGTGGACGTGCCCAGCGACGGTTGCTATAAGAAAACGGCTCCTCAGGGAGGTGGGCCTGCGGTGGAACCGCGAAAGTGACTACGTGAAGTGGACTACGAACAACCGTTTCATCAGCAACCTCTGCGACTACCTCAGCGCAACGGGTCTTTACTCCTTGTTTTAACTTTCAATCTCGTGCATTTCTTCCCCCCTTCCTTTTTTTTCAACTTATGCCTCATGGCGCACTTGTCGAATAGAAAAAAAAGAAAACTGCCTTCACGTCTGTGCTGTTCTTGATATTTTGTGCCATAATTAGGGAGGTGCCGCTCCCTTTGTGTCACGGCAATGAAAGTGGAGGCTGCTGCACCTTCTGTGGAACCCGGTGGGTCGGTAGCGGCCGCCCAGAGGAAGCGCCTGTACACCCTGAGTGACACAAGCAGCCAGGACACTCTTGTGTACTCGGCACCAAGAGATCACTCATCGACCGACGATGGGTTCATACCCGTCGTTAGTATGACACGATCATTACAGCGCAAAGTGCCGAGGCACATACAGCCTTGTTCGTGCCATTGGAATCAACGGACAACCGGACCGCCTGAACAGGCAAACCATCTCTGTGTATCTTGAAAGCCTCATACCAGCACAGATTAAAGACGTTAGAGTAAACCTTCACAAAACAACATTGTCATTGATGTCATGAAGCGAAGCGCACTAGACAGTTTGGCCGCCATCACCAAACTCGAATGTATAACTGTAAGCCCTCTTATTCTCCAAAACAGCGGAACCATGCCTGGCGTAATTTGCAACGTCGATATCGCCATCTCTGATGCCGACTTGTCTGTCTTAATCAAGCTCCATGGCCACCAACAGATTTCCCACAGTACAAATTGAGCACGTTAGAAAATCTACAAGCATCAAGCTAACCTTCAAGGGTGACTGCATTCCATCATACGTGAAGGTGGGGCACTTTCGACACCCACTTCGTCCATTCGTACCTAAGCTCGACAGTGCAGGAAATGTATGAGGATTGGTCACGTGAGCGGCGTCTGCCACAACTCCATCGTGTGCCCAAGATGCTCAGAGCCACACAGCGGCGACAGCTGCCGCGGCACTGCCTTGAAGTGCGCCAGCTGTTATGGCCGTCACGATTCTTTCTCGAAGGACTGCCCTCGCCTAAAGACTGAGAGAGTGGTACTGAAGCAAATGGTGCGAGACAAGCCCATCCACAGAGAAGTTGCCGCAAAGGTGCGACGACGTCGTTCGCGCCGCCAAAGGTCGTTGAAGGAAGCAATCACCTTTGAAAAGAAGTTCCCAAGCGACAATGCAGTTCGTCCGCCTCCAACAACAACTGGACTAAATCAGGAAAACCCGGCGCGTGGTGACATACGACCTGCTGCCTCAGATACAACGTGGCCACTACTAGCAAAGCCTAGAGCGCACACTGCGTCAAGTACGTTGCCGTACCCCATATCTGCAACACCTACGGCTGATCCGGGCAAAAGGCACGATTCCAACCATGGCGAAGATATACAAGTGATTGGAATGCTCACGTCATTGATTAATGTCATGCGTGCTCTGTTGTCCAGCTTGTGCACGCCAGCAGCGCACAACGCTCTGCAAGTAGTGCACGCGCTACATGCAGTTCTTGCAGCTCTACAGTAGAAGACACCAAGCTCCCCCGGAACTATCTTTTCTAAAGAAACTCAAGCAAGCTTTTCTTTTTCAATGGAACGCCCGTGGACTCCAGTCCCGGACTTCAGATATTCGACACTATGTTTATGAAAACTCCTTCTTCATTCTTGTTATCTGTGAACCGAATATACTGAAGGTATTGCGATTATTCGGTTACGAAGCATTTGCTTCACCCAAGCACAACAGAACCAGGAAAGGCATCCTCTACATTCGATGTGAAATTACATATGTGCTCTATTCTATTACTCCACACAACGACAACCAGTACGTTTGCTTCACAGTGAAGAGCCGTGACCTCACGTTTACGCTTTTAGCTGTGTACATGGCGCCGTCCAGCTGCTTTTACGACAAAAATTTGAGTTATTTGGTGCGAGCCACCTCCGGTCAATGGGTGATTATAAGTGACTTCAGTACCCACCACACCATGTGGGGAGGCGTTAGGATAAACCTTAGCGGAAGGAAACTCGTGTCCTTCGCCTCTTACAATGATCTCCAATGCCTTGATGACGAAACCCCGGCGTATATTCGAGTGATGACCTATAGCAGCTGCCTCGATTTGACTTTCGTTTCGCGATGCCTTACCAACAACGTCCGATGGTTTTCAAATGTAGAAACCCACGGTAGCGAGCATATCTAAACCTACCTGGTTATTACCGACCATTCCACGTCCCATTCAGCCACCCGTATGTGGAGCATTGATTGGACAGTTTTTATAGCAGCATGAAGGATTCTTGTAAGGAAAGATTCTCGACGGGTGTTGAACAAAAAAATTGGCAGTGGCTTAGCCCAGCTATGCTAGGATATACGTAGCGAAGGGTACGTTTCCCTGGCTGACCTTGTTTCTCAGAGACTCGAATGGTGTGATCAGTCACACGACGGGCCTTCACATCCTCTCCTGTGTGTTTCCGCTTACTGACGCCTTCCATAGGCTCCATATCGGCGGCTATGCGCCGTCTATTACGCTCAGCAGTCTGGCATCTCCGTTTTTGCAAGGCGCTCGAGCGATCATCTCTATGTTAGGGCGTCTCCGCTGCTCTCTTCGGCTCCTGACGTTCATTCTCTTTTTGTTGAGTAGCCAACTGCCATGCACGACCTCAGGATCGGAAGAGTTAATCTTCTCTTGCCTATACCACCGTTTAGCAGCGGCTGGACTCGCTTTCTCTGCATGCACGTCAAACGTTGTGATACAGCCGCCCATTACATCTCCGCCTTTATACTCGAAAAATACAAAAAATACACAGCATTTTACACAGACGGTTCTAAAACGGCACATTACGTCGGAAGTGCTGTGGTGCAAGACGAATGGGAAAAAGTGGGCGGGTTGCCTCAGTGCACGTCAATTTTCTCAGCTGAACGTTATGCCATTTCCGTGGCTAGCTGCAGCAAAAATAATCAAAAAGAACATTCGAAACAGCATAATCTCCACGGACTCGCTGAGTGTAATCACAGCAGTGCACGGCAGAAATGTAAGAAAACCTTTTATGGGAGATATAACACATAAAATAACTGCTGAAACACAAGCACATGTAATTAAGCTCTGCTGGGTACCAAGAAATCTTGGAATTAGTAGAAACGAGAGAGCTGACGCATGGGCTGCTCAAGCTCTTCATAGGGAAGTCAGGACTGTAAATATACCCTAGGCACATTGCATACAGTAAAAAATAAACTTAATGAAAAATGGCAGTCTACATAAAATAGTGAAGAAAATAACACACTGCATTTAGGCAAAACCCATTCTGGGAGAATGGAGATCATGAAAGAGTCAGGAACGTTTTATAGAGGTGCAACTGAGTGCAAGGCCGACCGCCACTTGCAGTGGGCTGAAACATGTCGGAGACGTGAGGAGAGCTGCCTACCAGCAATCATGTCAGGAGAGAAAGAACACTGGTTCGTCAGTGCCTGAAGAAGTTAAGGTGCTGGACGACAGTGGAGCAGATGACCTTCCTAACGACACGGAGGTTTCAGAAGTCATTTCATCCAAGACGGATGGGGACGAATGCGCACTCAAAGGCTGTGATGAGGAAGAAGAGCGCAGTTTTGAAGATGTCAGTGAAGGTATCACAGACAAGCAAGAGCCAAGTAGCACAGGTGATTCGGCTGAAAATAAGAGTGATATTTTTAGAGAACAGACAGTGATATTGCCAGAGACAGGAACCTATTCGACATAGGCTACGGAAGCAGCATATGCTTCCAAAGAAGAACCAGCAGCAAGTGGGAGAGTACTGCCACCGAAAGACGAAAGGCAGGCATAAGAAAGAGTGGTGCCGCCGAAAGGAGAGTAAGGGAAAGCGCACGAAAACGGGTTGCCGCCATCGGAAGCATCAGCGTCACCGGCAAAATTACAGCAGCACCGTTACTCACGGGGTCAGCACTGAAACGAGCTTAAGAATCGAAGCTAAAGAAATCTGCGAGGCAACACCATCGCGCAAAGCGAAGCACATAAGCATGCCGAGGCAGACAGATCTGGGCAGTAAGATAAACTGCGAAAAGAAAGCATACAAGCATTCCCGAGGGAAGAGTATCAAGGCAGGAAACCTAGATACAAGAGAGCGCTGTCCGGGAAGCGAAAAATCAAGGAGAGTGACAAAGGTGGATCTTGCCGCGACTGCACAGAGAGCATAACGCGCGAGGAGGCATACTCTCATGCCGGTTGTCACTTTCCAGCGCAATCACGGAAGAAACCGCGGCCCAACCGGAAGCTGAACGAGCGCGCAGAGAAAAGACGTGTATGGCGCATAAAGCGCAAGATTGTACGGGGCCGTAGTGACAGGTGAACAAGTTAAATCGCAAGAAAAAAACCGTCTAAGCGCTCGGCCAAGCATAGGTATCGCGATGGAAAGCCGTGAGTCGACATAACGCTGTTCAGTAGACGTGAAATCAAAAGGCCGGACAGAGGCGAACCTCGCATCCAGCGAAACCAAAAATGGGTGCGCAAGGAACTAAACACTCGTGGAAAGTCTCACTTGCCACAAGCAACAAAGAAAGGACGGTCCCATCGAAAGAGTTACCCACTCGCAGTGGAAAGTCGCAAATGGCGCGCGAAGCGTAAGGAACAAGTCGCCATTCAGAGAAGGCAAATCGCTCTCTCCTTGTTCCTACCGTATAAACTGGAAGGACAAGTACAGAGAAAAGGAAAAGCGCAGGTACAGTGAACGAGGCAGAGACGTTAGCCCCCGCGATAGTGTATGTCGTTTAACGTTCGTTAGAAGCGATTTAAACGCGAACGAAGACGCACTAATGCGTGCGTTCAGAGCAAGGCTGCCTTCGACCTCCTTGTGACAGGTTCTGTCACTTCGCCCGTAGATCGGGGCAAAACTGATGTCGTCACCTTCGGCCTCAGCTGAGTTTTTTCCGGCCCGAGTGATTTCAAGGGACCGAATTTAATTATTTTGTACTTATTTAATTCAGTGTGTTACAAGTGCTTAACCAACACCCAATAGATACTGATGACCTCTCCATTTCCTTCTTTCCACTGGTCGGCGTCATCACCGTGAGATCAGCGGCGGATCGCGCCAGCCCGGCCGCAGCCGACGAAAGACCGGCATGGCCTGTCTCGGCTCTCTGCTGTCGACTATTGCGGGGCCAATCGCACTCTGGGGCGCGACCTCAGTAGCTGACAAATCATTTGCATTCATGTCCTGTAGCCTAATAAATATTAGAGCGGTAAGTTTAAGCCCACAAGGTTTTCACACGCGAAAAACCACATGGGTAGCTCTCTGCTAGCATTCGGGTGCAGTGAACCCGACTACCAGGGGGATCTCACCTCCGTGACGTCACTACGGCGCGGAGGAGGCCTTCAGTAATCTAGGGGGTGTTGGCTTGACACTGAGTTCTGACTTGAAGAGTTCTGATATCCCACATTTTCCTCTTGTTGAAGAGCGAAAAGGAACATAACTATTGCTAGGAGAGCTTTTAAGATCTTGAATGTCTGGTGTTTTGACTGGTGACAGAGGGCACTTGCTCGTGTTCGGGTTGCCTGTCGCCGGTCGGTTCTTCGCAAGATGCAGAATGATAAATGACCGGTGCTGAGAAGCAAGACCGCCAGAACAACCGACCGAGGCTGGTCGAGACACCTGGTCGACAAGGCAGCGGAGCAGTGATCCTGGCCGGACGAGCGGGACTTGTTCACGGAAGGGAGCGTGCAGCCACATGAGGCTGAACACCAGACGAGAACTTGGAGACACCTGGCGTACGAGCGAGCCCCAAGAATGTTTTCTCGTAATCAATGAAAGTTATATATAGAGGTTGGTTATATTCTGCGCATTTCTCTATCACATGATTGATAGTGTGAATATGATCTATTGTGGAATATCCTTTACGAAAGCCTGCCTGATCATTTGGTTGATTAAAGTCTAACGTTGCCCTGACTCTATTAGCGATTACCTTAGTAAATACTTGGTAGGCAACGGATAGTAAGCTGATCGGCCTGTAATTTTTCAAGTCCTTGGCGTCTCCCTTCTTATGAATTAAGATAATGTTTGCATTCTTCCAAGTTCCTGGTACAGTCGAGGTCATAAGGCATTGCGTATACAGGGTGGCTAGTTTTTCTAGCACGATGTCCCCTCTATCCTTCAACAGATCTGCTGCTACCTGATCTTCCCCAGCTGCTTTTCCCCTTTTCATTGCTTCTAAGGCTTTCTTTACTTCACCTTTCGTTACTGGCGGGATGACGCATTGCTGTGCACTGCTGTCTTTCTCATTAACGCTCTGATTACATTAGCTACTGTACAAGTCTGTGTAGAACTCTTCCGCTACGTTAACTATTTTATCCATATTGCTAATGACATTGCCCTGCTTGTCTCTTAATGCATACATCTGGTTTTTACCTATGCCTAGTTTCCTCTTCACTGCTTTTAGGCTACCTCCGTTCCTTAGAGCATGCTCGATTCTCTCCAAATTAAGCTTCCTTATGTCGGCTACCTTGCGCTTATTTATTAACTTTGATAGCTCCCTTAGTTCTATTCTGTCGGTAGGGTTAGACGCCCTCATGCTTTGGCGCTTCTTAATCAGAATGTAATGTAAGAGTCTTACATTAGGCACATTTATATCAAAGCAGCAGCCGCGGTTGCTGAGTGGTTACGGCGCTTGGCTGCTGGCCGGAAAGACGCGGGTTCGATCCCGGCCGCGGCGGTCGAATTTCGATGGAGGCGGAATTCGAGAGGCCCGTGTACTGTGCGATGTCAGTGCACGTTAAAGAACCCCATGTGGTCGAAATTTCCGGAGCCCTTCGCTACAGCATCTCTCATAGCCTGAGTCGCTTTGGGACGTTAAACCCCCATAAACCATTTATATCAAAGCATACCTTTGGAATAATCTTACGATTGAAACCAATACTTAGCTGAGGAAACATGGCCGATAAGTCGCATGATCAGAGTATTGGCGTGTTGAAGTCCGTTGTTTTACTTGAAGGCATTATTGTGTCCCCGGAAGAGGTGGAATACTCGCAGAACTGCTTTCGCCGCACTCCTGCTTTGCAGTTCGTGCCAGTTGTAGGTACTGGGATAGTTTGTGGAGCTTCCACGGAATTGAGGCACTAAATTATGCATTGAGCAAGTAGACTTCAGTAAAAAAAAAGTCAGAGCACAAATAGGCGTAGTATACCCTGCTTCCGCTTTCCGTAGGGGCATAGCATTCAATCAAGTAGTTCGCGGAGGCTCATCTGGCGGCCCTGTATAATACACAGCCCACCGACAATGCTATTGCCCTACTCCGCCTCGGAACGGTTATTTGGAGAACCTAGGAGGTCACATTGTCCAACCTTTTCCTCTGAGCAGTCTCCATCTTCGTATACATAGTGCTGTGGCACCAAAAGGACATGAGCATAGACAGAGTGACGACAACACAAGTGCTAACAACTGACAAAAGTTATTAGATGCACAGAATATATAGAAAAAAACACCAGTTACCTGCGCAGTCCAGAGCAAGAGAGAGGGTTTATTGATAAGAAAGGCAGAGAGGTTGGCCTGAAGAATAAATATCTGGCCTGCTACTCTGCTCTGGGGGACGGGAAGAGGAGATAAAAGAAGGTCACGATGGGGGACGATGATGATGGGAGGAGGCAGATGAAAAACTACTTAAAAAAAAAACAAGGCACACTTTCTGACATCACAAACGCGAGACAAGGTCCGTGTCGCTCAAAAAGCGTGAGAGCGCTCGCGTTGCCTTTACAGTTCTAAAACTATCTGGCCAAGCGCCGAGGATCAAATCCTCAGAGAGGAGCGATGTGTCCATAGGCTTCAGAGCAGATGCGAGTATGAGTCTTTCATGTGCATACGCTGGACACGCCACTAAAACATGTTCTATAGTCTCTAGCACGCCACATGTGGTACATTCCGGAGAGTCCGCTTGTCCTATTAAGTGCAAGTATTTGCGCGTGAATGCCACATTTAAACGTAGTCTACGGATAACGCATGCAATAGGGCGAGGTATTCCGCGAGAAACTGAAAACGTCATCGTCGGATCTAGCCGTTTAAGGCGGATGTGGCGGGTGTCTGGCAGGGCCCAGTACCTAGCCGTCGCCCTCCTCACCAATTCCGAAAGGAGACAAGTTGTGTCCACTATAGAGAACGGTACAGCTGTACGCAGGCCACTGCTGAAGGCGCTCCTTGCTTCAGCGCCGGCGGTCTCATTTCCATCGAGTCCGCAGTGTCCGGGGATCCACCGAAACACTATACGGTGGTCGTTTCCCTGAGCAAATAATACGAGACTAATGATATCAAGAGCCAGAGCTTGGTAGGCTGTGTGGCGTAGGAAGCATCCTAAAATGTGTAGCGCAGGTTTACAGTCGGTGAAAATGCACCACTCCTGAGGCGGTTCTCCGCAGATGTGGCGAATCGATTCCCGAAGGCCCACAAGCTCTGCAGCGGTTGAAGTAGACTTGTGTCCCAAAATGAATCTGCGGGTCGTCTGTTGTGCAGGGATTGCGAAAGCTGCTGTTGATGCATTTGGAGACGCAGATCCATCCGTGTAGACGTGCACACATTTGTGGTATTCTGACCAGATGTAGGCAAGTGCGAGTTGCTTCAGTCCGCTAACCGGCATCGCAGACTTCTTGATTATGCCAGGGACGTGCAGGCAGACTGAAGGCTGAGCCATTACCCATGGGGGCTGCAAGGAATGATGCGGCAGGGCATAGTCTGATGGCAATTCGGAGCGATGGAAGCGCAATGCGCGTGCAAAACTGCTGTCCGGTCGCTCATAAAAAATCTTCGTCAGCGGGTGACAGCGGTGCCGTGTAAGCGCACGTAAATATACACGAAGTGGTTCGTGTGACAGGTAGACCGATATTGGGCACGCACGAGATTCCTCAATCGTGCCTTTGTTCGAGGCACAACGTGGTAAAGCGAGGCATATCTTGAGCGCCTGTGCTTGGACCCTCTCTAATGTCCGCAAGCAGGAAATACTCACGTTAGAGAGTACAGGAAGGCTGTAACGAATGTAGCCAATAAAGAGGGTATAGTAAAGTCGAAGCAAGGAGCGCTCCGTTAGGCCCCATTTAATGCCTGCCACAAAGCGAAGCACATGGCAAAAAAGAGTGAGTCTTTTCTTTAGCATGTTTATATGCCTCGACCATGACAGATCGCGGTCAATGATAATGCCCAAAAATCTGTGGTGGGAGACGTATGGTATTGCAACCCCTTAAAGAGTTACCGGGTAGTGGCAGACAGACTTGCGCGTGAATGCGACCACAGCACATTTTTCAACTGCCAAGTGCAAACCCTGACGCCGTAGGTACCTTGAAGTAGATGACACGGCACGTTGTAATCTCGCACGCATTTGCGGACGTGTCGAACCCGACGCCCAGATGCAGATATCATCAGCATAGGCACTGATGTGAATGTTAGTGGGAAGTTCATTCACCAGTCCAATCAATGCCACGTTAAATAGGGTTGGGCTAAGAACTCGTCCCTGAGGAACTCCACGGCAAACCTGATGATGGGTAGTCTCCCCATCAGGCGTAGACATGTAAACAGACCGGCCGTTGAGGTAGCTCCCAATCCACGAATACATCCGGCCGCCAACGCCAATGTCGTCAAGGGCATCAAGGATGGCGTCATGAAGTACATTATCGTAGGCCCCCTTGATGTCCAAGAAGACAGCAGCGACGAGTCGGCGACTACGTTTTTCATGTTCCACTGTCGATATGAGGTCGATTACGCTGTCAATCGAAGAACGTCCCCTCCGGAACCCGGTCATCATATCCGGATAGAGAGCATTCTGCTCTAAAAACCATTCGAGCCGCGCCAGCACCATTCGCTCCATAACTTTGCCGACGCAGCTTGCTAGTGCAACTGGCCGGTATGAGGTAAGCTCATAAGGAGGTTTGCCAGGCTTCAAAAGTGCAACCAGGCGGCTGATCTTCCAGTGTTCTGGAACGATTCCGGAAGCCCATGTATCATTGTAGTAACTGAACAGCACAGTTCGGCCTTCCATGCCAAGGTGAGAGAGGGACGTGTACGAAATCCCGTCAGGACCAGGTGCAGATGGACGCCTACACGAGGAAAAAGCAGCTTCTCGTTCAGGCATCGTGAATAGCATGTCGTAGTGGTCATCTGGTGAAGGTGGTACAAAAGCCTCCAAACTGGTTGATGGTACCATAGTTGTGCCCACAACCATTTTGCAGAATTCTTCTGCTACCTCTACATTATTACGGCGTTGGTAAATAGACAGGACATGGAAAGGATAGCGTTCCTGCGGGGGTGAACGCAAGCTCCTGGCTACATGCCAAATACGCGACAGTGGTTTGCGAGGGTCCAGCGATGAACAGAACTGCCTCCAACGTTGTCTTCCTAGTCTCGCTAGGTGGCGCTTTATTTGTCGTTGAGCTCGGCGACAAAGGGCAAGATCATACGTGGATTTGGTTCTTCTGTATTTCCTTTCGGCGCGCCGACGGACTGCGCGTAGTCTTTCGAATTCCACGTCAATAGTAGACCCTGGCGTAGGCGCACATATATACCGCGTGGTCTCACTGAGAGAGGACGTAATCAGGCCTTCTATTTTAGATGGTGTTGAGAGGTCCACACAGGAAATCTCCACGGACGACCTAAAGGCAGGCCAGTCTGTATATCGCACGCGAGACGGAGTAGTAGGTGCGTACCACTTGACGCAAACATACGTTGGAATGTGGTCACTCCCATGTGTTTCCACGTCACTGCACCAGCTGACGTAAAACTGGAGACTTGCTGAAACAAACGCCAGATCCAAGCAGCTGCTGTACGACGTGCCATGCAGAAACGTAGGTGAACCATCGTTGATATTGATGAAGTTCTGGGAGTGCATAAAGTCAAACAGGTTCCTGTCTCGGTTATTCATAACAGCACTGCCCCACTGAGGGTGATGAGCATTAAAATCGCCCACTATGATATGAGGAGCTGGACAACTCTGGATGGCTGAATATAGGTACGAAGTATCAATGGCATCTCTAGGTGGAATGTAGGCACCGATTATCGAAAAGACTCGTCCTTTTAGCGTGACTGTCAAACAGATGTAATGGTTTGTGTTGTGTGGCTGTAGAACTTGGCGGACGTGCGCAATGTCTTGGCGTATGCAAACTAACACTTTGCTAGTTTCGTCTTCTGTGCGAGACCACAGCAGCACGTATCCAGAAAGGCGGAAAGGCGACGGCATGTTGGGCTCACATATAACCAGCACAGGGAAGCGGTACTTGTGGACGCGTTGCCGGAAGTCACTCAGACGACCTCGTAGGCCTCGGGCATTCCATTGCACCACTACACTACGGCGCACGTGCATTGGCACAGATGAGGTGGGTTTTGGTTGTGCCATAATGAATTACTGCAACGCCGCCAAGAGCGGCTCAAGTGCATCCAAAAACTGCACAACAATCTTTGCTGTTGGCGTGTTAATGCCTGAAAGCAGCACGCGCATTGAACAAACAAGCTTTTTTAACATTATGCTCACATCCTGACCTTCGGGCTTGCCAACAGTGTCAGCTGGAGTGGCAACCGGTCTTAGTCTTGCCATGGCGATCAGGCCATTCAGCATCAGAGGAAGAAGGTAAGACAAACGCATCAGACTGAACTACTGCGGTAACATGGGACACGGCCGCAGACGTCTTGTTATCGTTGTTAGGCTCATGCTGCTGTGCCGGCTGAGCTGATACTTCCTGCGACTGTGGTGCAGATGGACTAGAATTGTGTGGAACCGGACGACGCCGCCGGGAACGATGTTTGCGGCGACGAATACGCGCCGCCGCTTCTTGGTGGGTCGAATTGTCCTTCACCAACTTTTTCAGGATGAGTCTTCCGTTTTGCAGCTTAGGGCAGTCCTTAGCTGTGGCTTCATGGGCACCCAAGCAGTTGGCGCACTTTATAGTCTCCGTCGTGCATGTGTCATGCTGGTGCATCGACGGCAGGATACCTCATTCGTGCAAACAGCACTCACATGACCTATCTTGTTGCGCTTGTGGCACTGAACAGGTTTGGGAACATACAGGCCGACAGGATGCCTCACATAGCCCACCTTGACGTGGGATGGCAGAGCGTCAGTTTCAAAAACTAGTTTGACATACTTGGAGCGCCCGAAACGATGAATGTCAACAATCCGGTCCGTAGATTTAATCAGCGACCAGAGGTCCTTGTCAGTTATCTCCGGGTCAACATCAGTGATAACTCCAGTGGTTGCCCGCTTCCCGTAAGCAACGTAGGAGCGGACCGCCATGCCACCGAGGACGCTAATTTCTTTCAGCTTGTCTACTGATTCCTGAGATGTAACATCTACTGTCAGGACATTCTTCCATGCATTAATTCTGACTTCACAGACTTGTCCCGGAACAAATCGGTCGAAAAACTGGGTTAGCCGCTGTCTGTTAATGGTGTTCAGATTAGCCGTCTGCGTTGTAGGAACGAAAGCCACTGAGAAGACACCTGGCTGGTCAACATTCCTCGTAGGCAGCTCACCCGCTGTCGATGTCCGGCGCAACTTCCTTTTCAGGCGGCGCGACTCAACAAGCGTGTGGTATTGTATTCTGTAGTTATGTTTGTATAAACTAGGTGGCGCTAGGCATGCGCCCTATCTGGTCAGCTGACTCGCACATCTGTATATATATTCATCATTGAACTGGAATAAAGGGGAGATGGTCGAAGTATGTATGTGGCGGGTGCTTGACGTGGTGGTGCTCCGGCTGCTCCGGGCAGTCGGACCGGGCAGTTCCCCAACGGTACGGGATACAACAGTTGGCGACGAGTGGTGAAGTAACCGAACGCGGAAGCAATGAGCCTGCATCAACCGCCCGAGTTCCTGCCGACGCCCGGGAAGCCCGCCATTCCTTGGACGCAGTGGCACCGCCTTTTCAAGAACTATCTCCTGGCGTCCGGGAGCGACGCTCACCCACCTGCGCGCCGTAAAGCTTTGCTGCTACACTGTTTGGGTGTGGAAGGCCAACGCTTGTACTACGCGTTGCCGGAGGAGAAATCGTCGACGCCGCCTACAGAAGGAAAGGAAGGAAGCGGTACGAGCGACGAGTACGATGCAGCGGTGGCTACGTTGGACGCTTACTTCACTTCTAAAACGAACGTCGTCGTGGAGCGGCATCGGTTCGGACAACGCACCCAACTGCCCGGGGAGACTGCAACAGCGTTCGTCACGGCGTTGCGTGAGCTGGCATTAAGTTGCGACTTCGGTAAGCAGGCTGACGATTTTATTCGTGACCAACTTGTAGCGAAAACGTGCAACCCTGTTCTTCGGGAACGCTTACTGCTTGAAGGCACTTCGCTCACTCTTGAACGCGCACTGGCTATTGCAAACAGTATCGAAGAAGCCACGAAATACTCACTTGAGCTGCAGTCATCGGCTGCGAGCGTTCAAAAGGTCGAAAAACATCGGATGCCATGCCGCTCAGAAACGCAGTTACCGCGTTCGCAGCAGCCGAAGTCCTGTTTCCGTTGCGGGTCTTCAGGGCATCTTGCAGATTCCAAGACATGCAAGGCGCGAGGTAAAACTTGCAGCAAATGTGGCAAACGAGGACATTTTCAGCGTGTCTGTAGAAGCGGCATGCCTGACGAAAGGGCCCTTGCTGTCCGAGAAGTCGACACCTGCAGTGCATCCGGCGATCTCAACGTGTTGCTTCTCGACCGGCAGTGCAAAGGAGGGATACACACAGAAGTCTTCGTACAAGATGTTCCTATACGTTTCCTCGTAGACACGGGTTCTGCTGTCTCCATTCTGTCGAACGCCACGTATTCAAGGTTGAAACGCTTCCCTTTGCAGCCAACATCAGCGTCACTCTACGATTTCTCTCGCCGCAGAATAACCATCGAGGGGTGTTTCACGGCGCCAGTCATCTTCCAGGATCGGCAGGCCGACATTCTCTTCTACGTCGTCAAGGACGGTACTGACATTCTCGGCATCGACGCTGTCGAAACGCTGCGTCTGCAAATCAACGGTACGTCATTGCAATGCACCCATATTACGCAAGCGCCAGAAGGCCTTGACCGTGAACTGTTTTGCCAGTTTCCGCACTTGTTTGATGGCAAGTTAGGGCTTGCAACAAATTTTGTCCATAAGGTCAAGATAAGAGAAGGAATCACGCCTGTTGTTGCTAAGTTGCGGCGTTTGCCATTTTCAATGCGAGACCGAGTACGCGAAGAGCTGCAGCGCCTTGAGCAAGAAGATGTCATAGAAAAGATTGACACGTCTGAATGGGTGTCTCCAATCGTAGTAGTAGCAAAGAAAAACGGCAAGATAAGAATTTGTGTCGATCTGCGCGAACCAAACAAAGCGATTGTCGTTGACAAATTTCCACTGCCGCACACGGAAGAAATATTGCACAAACTTCATGGCGCAAATTACTTTTCAAAGATTGATTTAGCAGCTGCATATCACCAAGTTCTGCTAAGCCCTGAAAGCAGGGAACTGACTACCTTCATAACCGATAGTGGACTGTACAGATTCAAGCGCGTCTGTTTCGGTCTTGCATCAGCACCGTCTGCGTTTCAGAAAATGATGGCCACTATTTTGCAGAACTGCAAAAACACTTTGTGCTACATAGATGATGTCATTGTGTACGGAAGCACACGTGAAGAGCACTTCAAGAATTTGAAACAAGTTTTGCACTTGATTGCAAAGGCTGGATTGAAGTTGAATGACAAATGCATTTTTAATGTGCAAGAAGTCGACTTCCTTGGTCACAGGATCAGTCACAAGGGAATACGCCCTTTACAAAGTAACATTGACGCCATCAAGGCTGTGCCAGCCCCAACAAATGTCGGTACTCTGCGCTCATTCTTGGGCATGGTAGGCTACTACGCCAAATTTATACCTGACTATGCGGTGGTTGTCGAGCCTCTTCGAGAGTTGCTACGTAAGAATGCCACATTCACATGGAACCCTGCAAGACAAGCTTGTTTCGAGCAACTGAAATGTTCCCTGGCCACAAGATGTTTACAGCTATTTGATCCTGCGGGTGACATTATTGTCACTACGGATGCCTCATCCATTGGCTTGGGAGCAGTGTTGCAACAGACAAGGAATGATGAACTGGTGACGATTGCTTTTGCTTCTCGCAGGCTTACTTCACAGGAACAGAAGTATTCTGTAGGGGAATTGGAAGCCCTTGCTTGCTTGTGGGCATGCGAATATTGGAGAGTGTACCTTTGGGGTCGTTCATTCATATTACGCACCGATCACCAGGCTCTGGTCACACTCCTTAGTACAAAGGGAGTAGGTCGCCGACCGTTCCGGATTGCGAGGTGGCACGCCAGGCTGTTGGCATACAACTTCACGATTGAATTTCACAAGGGTGACAAGAATACTGTTGCTGATGCTCTTTCAAGGATGCCCCTTCCAGGTCGTGTGGAGGAAGAGGAAGAAGAGACTGTGTGGTATTGTATTCTGTAGTTATGTTTGTATAAACTAGGTGGCGCTAGGCATGCGCCCTATCTGGTCAGCTGACTCGCACATCTGTATATATATTCATCATTGAACTGGAATAAGAAGACGAGTTGGTCGAGGTACGTGGCGGGTGCTTGACGTGGTGGTGCTCCGGCTGCTCCGGGCAGTCGGACCGGGCAAGATGGTCAGCTGACTCGCACATCTGTATATATATTCATCATTGAACTGGAATAAGAAGACGAGTTGGTCGAGGTACGTGGCGGGTGCTTGACGTGGTGGTGCTCCGGCTGCTCCGGGCAGTCGGACCGGGCAGTTCCCCAACGGTACGGGATACAACAGACTGTTTGTGTTGTCTCAACATGCATTACTCATGAAGAGTTTGTCATTGAAACGTTGCAGGACCCGTTGCTGCAGCAGGTTATAAAGTGGGTGACATCGGCATGGCCCGCAGTGAAGATGTTGCCTGCCGAAGCAGTTCCGTTCTACCGGGTGCAAACTGAGCTCTCAGTCGTTGGAGACCTCCTGCTTCGTGGTGACAAATTTGTAGTACCTTCGTCCCTCGTAGCACGGCTTCTTGACGCAGCCCACGAGTCTCATCCGGGAATAACGAGGACAAAGCAGCGACTACGTGAGCAATACTGGTGGCCTGCTATGTGCAAGCAAGTAGAACAATTCATTGCATCCTGCGCGGTATGCCAATCTGTTGACAAGTCTGCAAAACCCGTGACACCACCTCTGCAGCCAGTTGCATTCCCATCTGCACCATGGCAGAAGCTAGGCATCGATATTGTGGGCCCTTTTTCCGAAGTGCCGGCAGATTGCCGTTTTGCCATTACAGCCATCGATTACTACAGCAAGTGGCCTGAGGTTTGTTTCTCAGCAAGGGTGACAACTGCAACAGTCATCTCCTTTCTGCGAAGCATCTTCAGCAGGGAAGGATATCCAGACGAGATTGTGAGTGATCATGGTGCTCAGTTTACAGCCTTGGAGTTTGACAGTTTCCTCAAAGAACGTGGCATCGCTCATACGTATTCGGCAGTCTATCATCCGCAAGCTAACGGGCAGGTAGAGAGGTTTAATCGAGTACTCAAAGAGTACGTTCAAGTCTGCGCACAAGAACATCGGCCTTTGAAGGAAGCTATCAACGAATACCTGGGAGTCTACCGTTTCACACCGCATGCGACCACAGGAGTGAAGCCTTCCGTCCTTCTTCACGGCCGTCATCCCAGAACAAAACTTGATCTGGTAGGAGCGCCAGGTAAAGAGTTTTTTCAAGATCCGCAGGCAGCGATGAAGTCCATCCACAGCAGAGTAGCACAAAGGCAACAAGCAAGTAAGACTTACACTGACCGTCGACGAGCTGCAAAGTACTCTCCATTAACAACAGGTCAACCGGTGAGAGTCAAGTTGCCTGGTCACGTGCCTAAGGGCGCTCTGAGCTACTCGAGTCCATTCACCATTGTGGACCAATGTGGTCAAGATACCTACAAGCTCAATGATGGCCGCACATGGAATCGGAGTCGGCTGGTACCTTGCCCCCAACCAGTTCCACCACCTACAGTTCCGAAAAGTTGTTCGCCTGAATCAGCAAAACCACTTGGCGAACCACAGCAGGAGAACCCCGACCCACCCCAGCAGCCATCTGTTCAGACGCCAGTTGAAAGGGACGTTCCAGGACTGAGGCATTCGACGAGACAAAGAAGACCACCAGTGTGGTTTAAAGACTATGAAAGACATTGAGTGTTTATTGTGTTTTTCCAGTGTTAGTTGCTAACTCTTTTGAGGGGGAATAATGTGGTATTGTATTCTGTAGTTATGTTTGTATAAACTAGGTGGCGCTAGGCATGCGCCCTATCTGGTCAGCTGACTCGCACATCTGTATATATATTCATCATTGAACTGGAATAAAGGGGAGTTGGTCGAAGTATGTATGTGGCGGGTGCTTGACGTGGTGGTGCTCCGGCTGCTCCGGGCAGTCGGACCGGGCAGTTCCCCAACGGTACGGGATACAACAAAGCGTGAAGCTGCTGCTGTCAGAATCCATCGCTGTCACCGTGGATTCATCAGACGAATCTGGAAGCTCCACATCAGCACTAGAGTTGCCACCTGGTAGAGCCGCAGTCTTGTCAACGGCGACCACAGGTGGACGCAGGGGTTGTACTCCCGCCATCCCGAAGGATGACGAGGACACAGTTCACGCACAAAAGCAAAAAACTGCAGAAAAGTGCAAGAGCTCAAACAAAGAACGTTCGGCACCACCACTTCTTCTTCCAGAACAAGGTTACAGAAGCGCCAGGCAATTAATAATGCTCTTTCAACATAATCAACCTCAGCGTCAAGTAGCAGCTATGATGGTGAACTCATGCATTCATCGGCCGACTTCCTCACACGGAAGGGCTCCATAATCTCCCGGGAAGTCTTATCTTTGTTTCCAGAGAACGCGCGTTTCTTTGAACAGTAGGACACACCTGTGGGTTTTGACATTCTTGGTCAAGTGCGTCCCAATTCGCACCAACTCGCCCATTTTTCGACCCTTTTGAACTCCATATTCGTTGCGACCCAGGCACACAATGTTGCTACAACGTTGCGTCTAGCAACTGTCACGCAACGATGAGCAGCAAAATGTGATGTTGCTGAAACCTTACCCGGGGGTACGTTATCTAGTTTCAGAATTACCATGACAACAACGTCTATGAACAATAATTACACCAACGTTGGGTAATAACATCTCGCGAACATTTCTGAGTCCATGTTTAGGCAACATTTGTGAAGAGGACCTTGTAACGAAATACGGACGAGGCAAATAATGCACTAGTAATTTAGTTTATTCAATCCTACCGCTTCTCGTGAACCCAGTGAATGCAGTGTAACTGGCGGATATTAAAGGAACATATAAATAGGCCTTCGAAAGGCGCTTTCTTGAGAATCCGCATCTGCGTTCTCATCGAATCTATTTGCATAATTTAACACAAAGGCGGCAACGCGGAGTAATGCGACGTTTTTAACAAAAGCCAAACGTTTCAAGGTGGCGCTCATTTGTACTGCTAATTTTTGCGAAAATCGAAGAATGCAAAAAATAACTTCCCTGTGCTGGTGAGTGTCACTGGCTCTAGAACGAGAGCCTCATCTAGGGATACAAGCTCGTTGAAAGTCACTCTTATATTTATGTGTGCGCAGAGCGATGCTGTTCTGTGGTTCGTGATCATGCTTTTCTGGCGCAGTGTTTGGTGCATAAACTGATCGTCTGACTAGATCGCCGAGGAAATACTGCTGTGCGTAATGCACTGCCAAGAAAACGACAACTTGCAATCAATTGCTTTGGAGGTTTATTCGCGCTTCACCTTTCCACAATATGGAGAAGATTTCTTTTACGTAGGATATGCGTGTTTTGCCCAACTGCTCAAAAAAATTAAGCGGCAAGGTTGTTTTGTGCACTTGTAACCCAGCATCAGGATAACGTCATATCAATGCTACCCAAGCAATGTACTAAGTGCATATTATTACGTGTGACGTGGACTTGAGTAGCATTTAAGCATTATGGATTGACATTCGAAACTAATCAGGCGACGTTTTAGTTCATATTGCGTTAACTGGTTGGTTAACTAGTTCTCTTTTATCAAACGCGGAAGACGAAAAAGCAACCTCAATGTTGCAAGTCAACGAAAACCTGTTATTGGCGGCAACACAGGCGGCCATCTGAGTTTCGGTACATTTTGGGGTGCCTCGATCGCGTTTATGGGCTTCGCGCGCCCGGGCGGCTTCATTTCTGACGTGCCTCGATTTACAAGAGCGGATCAGCAGAGTGGTCCCAAGCGCCCATCTAAGTGACCTCCTAAACGAAGTTCGTGCAAAGGCACACACCTGCGACAAGGAAAAAAAGAGCTGTAGATAGTTGATGTTCCTGGCATCTCGACGTTAGCAAACGCATCGCTCGGCGTGTTTCCTTCGTCAACGAACCAAGACGCTGGGCTGCATAACCAGCCCTACGTCTCTTGTTGCAGAATTAAAATGTGCCCGCACGTACCCGTCGCTACATTAGTCGTGAGAGGGGCTCGGCGGTGACCGCCACGCTACCGACTCCTCGGCGCTTGGACTTTCTTGCCAGACCAGCCGCCTCAGCACTCAAAATCATCGCACTCTTGTGTGCAGTTGAAGTCGCTGAAGTGCAGGCCGCACTTGTTTGAGAACCTCGTTGGCAGAGTCGGGTTCCAGTCCAACGTTGATGCAAGCGTAAACGAAGCGACGGCGGCTGACAGACGTTTTCAACGTCCGGCCGGCAGTGGTTTTTATTTTTTAACAGCGGCAGCGCAGCTCTCAACCAGCAATCACGGAGTTCCAGTCTCCACCACCTTTACGTCACTTTTCTCCTATTTCTTCATCGCAGTCCCGAGTTTCAATCGGAGTGACGGGAAAAAGATTTTCAAGCTTCGAATCGCAATCTCTTAGCCATAAATGCACCTTTCGCCGGGGTAGATGCGGTAACAAAGCCACGAAATGCCGAACTATCAAATTTCACTAACAAAGAAAAAGTTCATAGTGCAGTCCTCAGTGTACTTTTAAGCAGCTTGATGTTGACAGCAGATGTGTGACAGCTGAAATACAAGCACCAATTAAAAATAATTACTCTGGACGCAAGTAAGGCATGCGCCTCCTTGAGACGAGTTGCGAGTCAAGTTTAATATATGCCGAAACAGTTAATGCAATGACTAGGCTCGCCAAACTGATGCACTGCCGAAAAAGTTTTTGGCGCACGTTATGATAGCAGACGATCCTGGAAGACCGGCAGTCGAACGGCCTGCGGGTAGTGGCTAAGTATCTAGCGGTGTTGGGCTAGCTTGCTTGATTTCCCCTCCTTGCCTGTGCCTGCTCCTGTTCTAGGGTGATTGGGCGTGGAACGAAGGCTTAATGTCTACTTCTTTTACTGGCCAAGGGTTTTCCTATTGGTCGGCACCTCTTCCTCAAGACCAGCTCCCAATTGATATCTTTCTCCGCAGTGGAGTTTCGAGCATTCCGGTCGCTTTAGTGCCTTCCGATGGAGGCGCTATCAGACTGAACAACCCTGAGGCAGTACAGGTGGCTCTTCAATCCACATCGAAGCATATCATGCGAATTACTGATGTCCGGCAGTTCGGCAGGGGTGGTATTTTGTGCAGGTCACCGGATATGGACTGTATTGAAGACCTGCTGAAGTGTACGTCTTTCGCCAACCACCCGGTGAGCGCATTCATACCGCCTCATCTAGCGTGTTTCAAGGGCTTGGTCCGAGGGGTCGACTCTCGATTCAGCGCTATGGAAAGGCTTGAGAGCCTCTCGCCTGCGCGATTGCTGTTCATCGATGCAGCAGGATGGTCGACGGAGTAACAATTCCTACGGTGTCCGTCATTGCCACATTTGCAGGAATATTCTGCCCGTCAGAGATTAAGGTGTGGCCATTGGTATTTCCAGTAGATGCTTTTAACTCTCGGCCCCTTCAGTGTCAAAACTGCTGGCGATTTGGCCACAGCGACAAAGCCTGCAAATCGGCCTTACGCTGCTGTGCTTGTGGGGAAGGTCATGGCAGAGAGGGATGTGCCGAACAGCAAGAGAAACGTTGTTTGTGTAGTGGTGCTCACCCTGTTGATTCGCCTGACTGTCCTGCACGAGCACAAGAAGTTCAGGTGCTCGATCTTATATACAAGCGCAGATGCACGCGGAGAGTTTTTGCCGCAGTCAAGGAGAGAGCCTCAGGCTACTCCAGTGTGGCCGCCAAATGCCCACCCATAATGGATGCCAGTTGGTCCCAGGCTATTACAGCGGTAGTTGAGAAAGCGGTGACAAATGCAATGGATCGCATTATGGAAACAGTATCCACGTGCATTTCGCAGGTAATGGCTACCCAGATGACCAATATGCTGCAGGTGCCCACTTCTCCGCTCTTGCCTTCTTTGGCTTCGGAAGCTGGTCCTCCTTCTGTGGTAATCAATTCCCCTCTACAGGGCTAAGAACAATATCAGGAACAAAAGACCTCTCAGGCCTCTCCTCCAAACAGCATTATGGATGCATCCTTTATGGACTGTGTGGGTATGGAGTCTGATCTCCACGCCCAGAAATGAATTGGGTCTCCTTTGAATATTGCAGGCCCATCTTGCCCCCAGTCGAAGACAAAGTAACGCTAGTCAAAATTCTAAGACCAGGATTCTAGAAAAGGCAGTCGCGGCTGCGGCACTCCCGCCAAGATAGGGTTCTTAAGTGTATTCCAGTGGAATTGCCGATCTATATTCTCAGCTTCAACAGATTTAAATTGCCCATGCAATCAGCTTTTACCCGAATAAGTTGCATTACAAGAAACATGGCTAGCTACAAATTTCAGTTATAATCTCAAGAATTACCGTCCGTTCCATCTTGACCGGTCATCACGATAGGGAGGGATGTTAGTGCTCATCTCTACAAAGTTTTGTCACAGGGCATGCATTTCTCACCAATATGCAGACAATGAATGTGTAATCCTTGCGGTTGACCTCAGTATCCCAGGTCAACAGCCCTTTGCGGTAGCTAATGAACTTTTCCCGTCTAGTGTGCATGACACTCGGCCCCCTGACTCACTCATGTCTAGTAGCCGTTCTCAGATTTTTACTTGGAGACTTCAATTCACACCATGTGACGTGGAGGTTTAAAACAGACAGATTTGGTTCTAGACTATTTGATTGGGCTTCTGACAGCAACTTGATCTGCAACAATTCCGAATTGCCTGCGTTTGTTCGGAGCCAATGCCGCTCGGTCTTCGATTTAACTTTTTCCTCCCCATGAGTTTCTGTTATGTCTTGGGCGCCTGTTCACTGTGCAACAAAACAGTGATCATCTACCGATTAGTTTCAAGTTTGCGTGTAATTAACTCTTCCTGAGCGACATCAGCGCACGTTAATAAATTACAGTTGCTTTAGAGGCACGCTAAAATCAGCTCTCCAAATCACTTCAAACCCTTGCGCTGAGACAAGTGCCGAAAGCAAGGCTACACATCTATGTTCAGTACTGGACCATGCAAGGCAAAAGTCGGAATTTTTGGTTAAGGGAACCAAGGGTGCAATCACGAACAATTGGCGGAATGCTGAGTGCACGCGTGTATATAGACGATGGAAAGCAGCTTGGAAGAATCTTCTCATCAATCAATGCCCAAAAAATTGGTTGGATAATAAGTATGTTGCAGCAACATTTAAGCGCACTGTCGGCCGTGCGAAGGAGGAGTATAATACAAATCATTATGATTTCCTTTCGCAATCAGGAAATATATTAGCTTTGTTTAATTTCATGAGGCGCAACAAGGTGATTCCACCAGCTGTCAACATTGAATGTGCAGTCCATTGCTGACATCGCAAAGGCCTTAGAGGACATTGCGTGTGGCCTAGAGCTTCGCTTTACCTCTGTTCTACCTTCTACAGCTATACTCACATGCGCCTCATGTGATTGCAGTCAGGTCTCAATGCCTGAGTTGTCGCAAATTGTTCTGTGCTTATCCCCAGTGGCTCCTGGCCCCGATAAGGTCACTTCATCTATGATCAAAATTTTGTTAAATGAATTTTCTGAAGACCTGTTGGTTGTAGTTAACCATTTGATTAAAGGTCCTTGGATACCCCATGAGTAGCGTCTTGCTGAAATAGTTCCACTGCTTAAAAAGCAAGGGGAGGTCTTAACTTTAGACAACATACGCCCTATCTCATTAACATCGAACCTAGTGAAATTGGTAGAAAGGGTACTTCTCAGCCGTGTCATGTCATTAATTTCGCAAAATGCTCTCTTGAATCCGTGTCAAATTGGTTTCAGGCCTGGTTGTTCAACTTGGTGTGCTCATACAGACCTAGAGAGTCGTATTAAATTAGCTCGCAATAGAAAACAGTTTGCTGCGCTTGTAACCTTGGCTGTCAGTAAAGCATACGACAGCGTTGAGCACTCGACTCTGTTACTCAGATTACAGGAACTGAACTTCCCAAGCTATTTTTCGCCTGGATTTCTGTTTTTTGTAAAATAGAGAATTTTATTGCTGCCAAAATGGCGTTTCCGCAAGGAGATTTGCACAGACAAGAGATGTACCGCAAGGATCAGTTCTCTCACCTGTTCTTTTTAACATTTTTCTAAGCTCAATTCCATGCATTCAAAATGTGAAAACTTATGTGTATGCCGACGATATTGCATTTTTTGCATCAGCAGGTGATATTCACACTCTTTATCGAACCTTGCAAGATTACCTCAACGTTCTTGACAACTGCTTAAGAATTCATCTGTCCCTCAATGTGAAGAAATGCGCATTGTGAGCATGTCCGGTCTCTGTTCCTGTAAATATCTGCCTGATCTATAAAAATAACATAATTCCTCAAGTTCAGACGGTGAAGTATCTGGGAGTAATAAACGACATTACTCTATTCTGGCGGTCACACACTGAGCAAGTTTCTGCAAAAGGAGTTCGGGCCATTGGTATCCTGCGCAGGCATTGTAGTGCTAGGTCAGGCATGACAAGGCATACGCTTCTGATGATTTATAAAATGTACGTCCGCCCAATTTTGGAGTTCGGCTGTGTTTTATGCTCAGGAGCTCTTGCCTATAAATTTCGCCCTCTTGTGCTCTTGGAGCGTGAGGCGTTGCGCCTTTGTCTGGGGCTTCCAAAATATGTCGCCAATGCTGTTATGCACTTTGAGGCGCGAATCCCATCGTTATCAGCTAGGTTTCGCCTTTTAACAGTTCAAACATTTTTAAAATTGTGCGACTCACCTCTTCACGCCTCCAGTACAATATTTCTTAGTCAACCTTCCACTTTTTTTAGGGCCGCCTGGTCGCGTTTTCATACTCCGCAGATGAGTTTCGTGCAGTCCCTCCTTGATCCCAGAAACAATCATTTCACAGATGTCTGCCAAATGTATAATCACTCATCTTCTGTCCAGATTGAATTCGATGACATTTTACCATCGAATGCAAAGCCGCAGCCCTTTCCACTTCTTCAAGATTTGTTGCAGGACCACCTAAGGTCCTTTTCATCTCGTTTTTATTGCTACCGATGCCTCACAGCATCGCGAAAAGGCAGGTGTTAAAATTTTTTCGTCTTCGCTGGGTTGGAGTTTTTCTCTCCGTCTTTCTGACTTCAATTTATCTCGCTGAATTATTAGAAGTAATCTTAGCCTTACGAAAATTAGAAACTCACGCGTTTGCGTCGCCGGGTTCCCCTTATAAATTTCTACCTTCACAGATCTGGCCTGGCGGTTTCCCCATTGTGCCGTTTCTGTGCCGAACCTGAGATAATAGATGACTTCCTGCTGTTCTGCCGTCGCTTCTCTCATTTGAGGAGGCGTCTTTTGCAAATTTCATTTCATCAACTGGGTTTGCCTGTGTCCTCCGAGGTTGTTCTTTCCATTGACCCTTCTTTGCTTGGACGAAGCGACAGGAGTCTGCGCTCTGCTGTGCAAAATTTCCTTCAAGAAACGTAGCGACTCCCATTCCAATTTCTTTTTCCCGCTCAGTCAGTACGACATTGAAACATTACAGACATGGTATACTATTATGCACATTAAGCCATTGCCCCGTCTTCGAGCTCTAAGTTAACAGGACCCGTGTCCTTGCGTCTCCTAATCTATCAGCTTACATGCTATTACCACTCATTTTCCCGTCAAAACTTTCCTGTATCCAGCAATTAAGCGCCTGTGTCTTGGCCACTCCCCTGCCGTGGGTATGTGCTGGACCGGCCGACCGACCTACCTTCCTGCTAGCATCCGCGTTTTCGCGGATGATTTCGTACTCTATCGCCCCATAACTAACGCCGAGAATGATTACATCCTCCAGAATGAATACTGAAGAAGTTGGCGCGGAAAAACGAGGACAAGCAAGACAAACAAAGACGAGCGCTCGTCTTTGTTTGTCTCGCTTGTCCTCGTTTTTCCGCGCCAACTTCTTCAGTATGCATTTCAACCAACTAGCCCAACTTTCTGCCCTCCAGAATGACCTGGATAGCATACAGCAGTGGTGCACTACATGGCTAATGTCCCTATATACTACAGACTGTACAAATTTCTTTTCACTGCCGCCGAATTTATACTCCGCCTACTTATAAAATTAACGATACTGCCATTACTTCCACTAACTCTTTTAGGTATCTTGGTATTAACCTCGCTAGTGACTTATCATGGTCTGGCCACATTAACCACATAGTAAACTCATCTAATCGAGCGGTTGGGTATCTCCGTCGTAACCTGCGCATGACACCTTCTTCCTTAAACTTAATAGCTTATAACATTTGTGCGACCTAAACTTGAACACGCTTGCGCAATATTTGACCCCCATCAGTCTAACCTTACCTCAGTCCTTGAATCTGTTCAGGATCAGGCCACTCGCTTTATTCTTTCAAACTACTGATACTCTAGCACATCCGCCTTGAAGTTCCAACTAAAGCTTCCTTCTCTCGCTTCCCGTCGCCGAATCTCACGTCCCTGCCTTTATCACAGGTTTTTCCATTGTTCACCCCGTGACAGCAAGCTCATTCTACCAGTACGTCGAACACCCCGCACAGGCAATCCAAACAGCGTAATCCCGCATCGTGCCCGCACTAATACATTTCAGAAATAATTTTTTGTCCGCACAGCTCACGAACAAATGACCTTCCCTACGACTTAACACTAATCCCTGATCCAGCCCATTTCAAGACTGCCATCGAGGAAGCCATGTCATCGTCATGATCCCCATGTAACATCCATTGTTAACCGCTGTTCTTGCGCCCACCCCTCATGTAATGTGCCGCCAGGGACCCTTGAAGTTCAAATAAATAAATAAATATTCCGAGCAGATGTCTCAGGCCAATAGATAGATGCACCATTCCGGGCTGTTCCACTCGTTATAGAACTCGTGCACTCTATGTGCTGTCATTATTAAAGGCGTTACCGGCAAATGCATGTTCCCTAAATACAAATTATAAACTAAACAAACTATTGCGTTCATCTGTTTTCACAACTTTCAATTTCATTCTGAAAATTTTTTTCTGTGCACAAATTGGTCCCCTTTCTCTTATAAGCGGGCCCTTTCATGGTCAGATTTTCGTGCGATTTCAATCCCCTGTAGGTGTTGACGTATTTTTGATCATACGGTTTGATCCATCTCGCTTTCTTTTGGAATGAACTGTTAACATTGCTAAGTTAAATTTTCTTGTTTCTTTCCACTGATGTTCTATTTTTATTATTTACTCATCCGTCCTGTATACGAATCGCTGCACGCGACTTTCCACTGTGTGCCGGGCGCCGATTCCAGTTCAATTAAGCTTTGGAGGGACTGAACTTGCACAGCGTTTTCCTTAGTGCAAAACAAACTGCCTGAATTGTCCTCCATAATAAGAACCGTCCACGCAGTATGCGTACTTTGCCCGTGAGCGGCGCACACAGAGGCATGAAGGAGCCCGGAACGCTCTAGCGTACGGGAAAATGCGGTAAACGTTAACAAGAAAAGCGAGACCTGAACTTTGTCCGAGCAGCACTTGCAGGGAACTTGGATTTCCTATGCTGCTCCGAACTTGTAAATTCAGGCGCGCCAATAACGAAACTACGCGGACACACAATGTACACAGTCGTAGAGCACCAAAACTTACCGAAACTGTGCTGGCTGCCTGTGGCTAGTCGCGAACATTTAAATCGTACTTTTGTAGCGACAGCTACATTACGGTAGCATTTCCAGTCTTCAGCGTGGCGGCACGCCACCTCGTGGCAGTGCCGTCACGCTGTCACGTGGTACGGAGCAGCTGCCGGCGGTGCGGCTGATCACTTGGTTCGTCACGTGGTTGGTCACGTGACCAAGTTACACTCAGCCAGCTGTAGCTGTCGCGTCACTCCAGGTTTAACCAGAGCTAAACCACCGCTAATTTTTTCCACCTTCTTTAAATGACAAAAGTGCACTAGCACATTGAGAACAAAACTTACAATATTTAGACTCACAAAGTTGGTTTGTCAGCCTCAGAGATGTTTTTTGTAGCGATAGGTACATTGCGCTAACATTTCGAGCCTTCAGCGAGGCGGCGCCGTGGCTGGTCACGTGGTGCGGAGCAGCTGCCGGCGGCGAAGCCGAGTGAGGGGGAAAGAGTCCACGTCCAGGGGCGAAGATGAAGGAACGCCGAGCGAAACCGAGCGGCGAAAGACTGACTTTGCCATTCGACTGAGAGAAATCCACTCGGCCAGGTGTAGCTATCGCGTCACTCCAGGTTTAACCAGAGCTAAACCAAAGCCTTTTTTTTTCAGGTATTTCGTCATTGTGCTTGGACTTGAGATTGGCCTGTGGCGGCAAGAGCTGTATTTTAGTTCCTGCGCTTTTCTAACTTGCAAGACCTTTGATTTCAGTAACCCTGGCGTTTTGTGGTTAAGGGCTGGTAGTCTATTGATACAAGCCAACTTCAATTTCTCCTCAGAGTCGCTTTAAGGTATTATGAACAGCCTGCGTGTAAGTGCTACAAAATCTAGTTGCTTCGGTGTCCTCATTTCTGTCCAGCACGAACAACTTTGAAAATAAAACTAAAGAAAAAACGAATACTTTATTACCGCTTATGTATCAAACAGGACACACCACAATCCAGCCAGTGTTCCCTTCCGGCTGTCCGATAACAAATATATGAGAATGAAGCAACACTTGAAAACCATCAAGCACTTGCTGGTGGAACGGAGCACAAAAACGTAATACAGAAAAGCACCTGGTAATCGAAACAGTTAGGACACGAAAAAGACATCTGCTCTAAACTAAGAATCATCTTTTCTTCAGAAGCTCAGCAACGTTTAAATGTAGCACTTAGATGTATGACAGTAGATGAGGGATATGCCGGATGCTCTGGATTTAGAACTGGGCAGTAGGTGTCCGAGAAAGGGCGTCTACCTACAAAATGGCATTTTTCTGGGCCAGTTGGTATGAATCCATGATTTGGGCCAGCATGAACTTTGGGACACAAACGAAGAGAGACACATGGAACACGGAACACACTGCTGTGTTCCGTGTGTTCAGCAGTGTGTTCCGTGTTCCATGTGTCTCTCTTCGTTTGTGTCCCAAAGTTCATGCTGGCCCAGATCATGGCGTCTACCTAGGGTGTATTTAGCGGACTTCCTTCAACCCCATACTCACGGGGATAGACTACACTGCTAAACCCATCGGGTAAAGGCAGCGAACCTTTCTTCACAATGTTGCTCAACACAGCGCGAGCCTCGTGGTCGTTCAGGATTCTCCACAGGTTCGGTCCAGATATGAACTCCTCCGCAGTCAGCGCGAGGAACCGAAGTTTGGGGAAGAAGGGCTTCATGAGTGCCCGGAGCTCTGGCTGTCCGTCGACGGAAGCCGGTGTCAGAAGCCACTGCTCCTGTGCCCACCCGTGGAGGGCTCGAAAGACAGAAATCTCGAGCACGTCAACGACGTGGTCGATGACGTAATCGGCCGTGTACTCCGAACAGCATGTGAATGCTTCTGAGGATAGCACGCTGAGACTATCTGAAAGGAGGATATCCTTCGCAGGGAGGTCACTGTGATCTTCATCCATAGTGATGGCGTAGTCCAAGACCGGGCACACATCCTCCTGCTTCATGTTACGCTTCACGTAAGCAAAGCACTTTTCTGAGAGTTCCGGCACCAGGTACTTGACAGCCGCGCTTCGGGTGCACAGGGCCTGACGCACGGTTCCCGCTTCCAGCTGGCCGCTGTAGAAGTACCTGCATTGAGCACAATGGATATTTTAGTAGGGTACAATCTAAAAAACAGTAGTTGTGAACACCAGAGCATGGTCCGCGGCGTCCTGTATTAGTCCGCTAGCCAACCACAACAGTGAACGAAATCAGGCTTTTAATGTTTGAATATATTAAACAAGGCAAGAATAAAAATTCTAAAGCTTATCTTTTTCCTAGTCATTAGCTTCTTGTTTAGGTAACAAGAAAAATTTGAACTACAGGGTACTTTTAGGTCACAAAGAAATTTTGTGCGGCGGTCCTGAATGTGGGCGGGTTTTCACTGCGGACGTTAAGTGATATCCGACTATTGTTGTTTTAGAGATTATGACACGCAATTTTAATACTTAGACTTCGTGCACTTCATTTCCAATACGTAAAACTACAACTCCTAGACATCTGAATACATTCCGGTTGGCAGGTATTTCAATGTGATTTGTTATTGGCTGTTCATTTTTAACAGCTTCCTGGACCGCGTCGTTGAGATCATTAACGCAAGAAAGGATGCTAGTCCAGCGTCATCTGATTTACTACCCATTTGCCCGCAGGCAGATGAACAGCGCCTGTTTGATGAGATTTGCAGCAGAAATGATTTTTCTTGTTTTTTCGGAACCCTACAGCCCAGTATGTGAACATTTTTTTTTCATTTATTTACCCTAAAAGGCCATGTGGGCATTACGTAGGCTTAACAAAAAAATTGGCAGTGGCTTAGCCCGGCTATGCTAGGATAAACATAGCGAGAGGTACGTTTCCCTGGCTGAGCTTGTCTTTCGATAACACGAATGGTATGATCAGTCACACGACGGGCCTTCACATCCTCTTCGGTTGGTTACCGCTGATTGACGCCTTGCATAGGCTCCATCTGGGCAGCTATGCGCCGTATATTACGATCGGCAGTCTGGTATCTCCGTTTGGCAAGGCGTTCCTCTCTCTGTTCGGGCGTCTCCGCTGCTGTCTTCACCTCCTTATGCTCATTCTCTCTTTGTTGAGTAGCCAACTGCGAAGCGACAACCTCAGGATCGGAAGAGTTAATCTTCTCTTGTCTATGCCGCCGTTCAGCAGTCGTTGGACTATACTTCTCTGCATGCATGTCAAACGCTGTGATACAGACGCCCATTACATCTCCACCTTTTATACGCAATGCTGCGCATGCGACGCGAGGTTCGGGCGATAAAGCAACATGCGGCGACGAAGAACCCGGCGCAGCTGCGGGGTCTGTCTGGTTACCATGGTATCGGCGCATGCGCCAACTGCTCACCCGCGTGGCGTCACTCTCGGCTTCGACGGTGCAGCGGGCGCGTGGCCGCGGCGACTTTGCGCTTCTTCGGTTGCCATAGTAACGGCGCATGCGCACAACTTTCCTCTCCCATGTTCCGCGAAATGCTCGACTGGTAGCACAGTGTAGCTCGCGCTATAAAAATATAAAGTGCATAGCATGTGAAACAAAACAGTCAAAAGATTAGTCAGGCAGGTTCGTTTCCTCCCATCTCTGTTTCTTTTCTTCTGCGCCAAATCTCTGGATCCTCGCCCAGTGAAAAGGGCTCGTTCCATGGCACGCAGGAGAAGGCCGCGCACACACGCAGCCACGACGCCCGCGTAGCTGCTGTGTGCGCGTGTGTGGGGGGAGGGTATGTCTTGCCGCTGAACGGCAAGCACACACACGCACAAGCACAAATACGCCGGCCGTTGCCGCTACGTTCGGAAGCGACACGTCCTCACCCACGTCACCTTCACCGCCACGTTGATGCTTGCTTTAACGGAAAGCATCATACCTCACACCACAAAAGTGCGCTGCCGATGTCCCGCAATCCTCCGCCGGGAACTACAACATTAAAACAAAGGGCGAAGGAACAGCGTTGCCCCTTCCACCGCCATCCCCTTACCAAAGGAGCTGGTGCCACGAGCTTCGGCAGCTTGTCAGAGTGGGCGTCTATCTCTTGCGCACAATTCCCATCTCGAACGCAAGGGTATGCTCTAAACCTCCTATGGCGGAGGGCGGTCACTCGGTTCAATGCAATCGCCCTCACTGGTCATCTGCCAAGGCGCGTACCGCCTGACTAGTGCACTTGGCCGTCCCCTGTCGTGCAGCCTCTGACAGGGCACCACTGACACACGTTTCAATTCTGACCACGCGTTCTCTCCATAGGCCTTTCTGCAAAGCGAAACATGCGCTTCAATGTGTGGTGTTTGTGACACACTGGTGATTTGGCCCCTCACGGTGATTCGCCAGTGGCATCGTTTTCGCTTGCTGCGACTCCCGTGATGCCATTTGCACGCAAGGTCAGCCCACGATCTCGCCTCCGCTGTCAAGCAAAATTTAGGAAGCCACCTCGTAATCTGCTGTCCACCTCGCAGCAGCTACCTCGTAGTCTGCTGTCTGCCTTTACTGCTCTCTGGCCTACCTCCTGTCTCACAACTGCGACCTCAATGTCGCCACTCGAGCCCACCAGTCTGCTGTCTGCTTTTACCGCTCTCTGGCTTACCTCCTTCCTCAAAACTGCGACGACAGTGTCGCCACTCGAGCCCTCCAGCCTGCTCTCTGCTTTTACCGCTCTCTGGCTTACCTCCTTCCTCAAAACTGCGACGACAGTGTCGCCACTCGAGCCTTCCAGTCTGCTGTTTGCCTTTACCGCTCTCTGGCTTACCTCCTTCCTCAAAACTGCGACGACAGTGTCGCCACTCCAGCCCTCCAGTCTGCTGTTTGCCTTTACCGCTCTCTGGCTTACCTCCTTCATCAAAACTGCGACGACAGTGTCGCCACTCGAGCCCTCCAGTCTGCTGCTTGCCTTTACCGCTCTCTGGCTTACCTCCTTCCTGAAAACTGCGACGACATTGTCGCCACTCGAGCCCTCCAGTCTGCTGTCTGCCTTTACCGCTCTCTGGCTTACCTCCTTCCTCAAAACTGCGACGACAGTGTCGCCACTCCAGCCCTCCAGTCTGCTGTTTGCCTTTACCGCTCTCTGGCTTACCTCCTTCCTCAAAACTGCGACGACAGTGTCGCCACTCGAGCCCTCCAGTCTGCTGTCTGCCTTTACCGCTCTCTGGCTTACCTCCTTCCTCAAAACTGCGACGACAGTGTCGCCACTCGAGCATTCGAGTCTGCTGTTTGCCTTTACCGCTCTCTGGCTTACCTCCTTCCTCAAAACTGCGACGACAGTGTCGCCACTCGAGCCCTCCAGTCTGCTGTCTGCCTTTACCGCTCTCTGGCTTACCTCCTTCCTGAAAACTGCGACGACATTGTCGCCACTCGAGCCCTCCAGTCTGCTGTTTGCCTTTACCGCTCTCTGGCTTACCTCCTTCATCAAAACTGCGACGACAGTGTCGCCACTCGAGCCCTCCAGTCTGCTGTTTGCCTTTACCGCTCTCTGGCTTACCTCCTTCCTGAAAACTGCGACGACATTGTCGCCACTCGAGCCCTCCAGTCTGCTGTTTGCCTTTACCGCTCTCTGGCTTACCTCCTTCCTCAAAACTGCGACGACAGTGTCGCCACTCCAGCCCTCCAATCTTCTGTCTGCCTTAGCCGCTCTCTGGCCTACCTCCTGTCTCACAACTGCGACCTGCGTCGCCACTCGATCACTCCATACTGCTGTCTGCCTTAGCCGCTCTCTGGCCTACCTCCTGTCTCACAACTGCGACCTGTGTCGCCACTCGATCACTGCAGTCTGCTGTCTGCCTTAGCCGCTCTCTGGCCTATCTCGTGTCTCACAACTGGAACCTCAGTGTCACCACTCGAGCCCGCCAGTCTGCTGTCTGGCTTTATAGGTCTCTGGCCTACCTTGAAATGCTTCACGATGACCGCCCCATTCTCCGTGCGCACCGAATCTTTTTTACACCGGCCACCACTTCCCTGACCTCTCTCGCACCGCAATTTGTCCCTTGCCAGTTCGGGTCAATCTATTTTAACAGCGCTACCTCATAAACGAAAGATAATCCCGACCCTCCGCTCACGCGTGCTACCTCGGCGGTCACAACCAGCTCCATCTGCCTAGCTCCTACACGTCGGTTCCCGTCCTCCCTGCTTACGCTATGCCCCACAACTGTTATAGTGCCCAGCGGAAGGACCCATAAGATGCCAACCTGCTTCACTGTAGGAGACGGCTTGGCCTGCTGGTCCACGCCAGAGATTGTCGCTCAGCCCTGGGTCGTTTTTGTTGCCTCAATGTGTTCCATGGACGAAAAGTATAGTGGGGCAGCCTAAAAAAATTGTAAACAGTTAAGCCCCTGCCTGTCCCACTACGTAGTGTTCCATGGACAGTCTGTTTCCAGTCGGAAGATCATGTCGACTGCCAGTCAGGCAGGTGCGTTTCCTCCTTTCTCTGCTTTTTCTTCTCCGGATTCAGCCAGCCTATATGAAAGATTTCCGATTGCACAGTCACTAATTTATTTACATCTATTCAGCACGGTGTTCAGAAGAGTCCTCCCCGTTCTCTCTCCTGCCGGCCGCTTCCTCTGAGCCTTTTCTTCCCTCCTCGGGGTCCTCCTCGCTGTGGGGTCTTGGTCGGTCTCTCCTTGATACGTAGTTTTTAAACCGCTGAAACCCCGTAACGTAGGCGTCGCCACTCCCGAGCGCGGACCGCGGCCAGATCGGATGACACACTCCCGGGGCGGCGTGCTTCGCAGGGGCCAGCGTCCCGCCTCAGCTGCCAGCCGCCTCTCGGTCGCTAACTCTCGGGATCCTCGCTCTGTGAACTCGGCTGGTTTCGTGACCGACAGGAGCGGCCCGCACGCACGCACACAGCCACGATGCCCCCGTCACACACAACAAATATGCCGCCCACCCTGGCTAAGTTGGGAAGCGACGGGGCCATGCGCACAAGCTTGTTCTTGCACGCCTACTTAGGTATTCTTCTTTTAGTCCAGAAATAAAGTTATAGCAATCAATAGCGTTAACTATAAAGTGGGGTACAGCACTACATTCTCTTAGTGCCTTGTGTAAAAACGAAAATCACACAGCATTTTTTCGCGCAAATGGTGGCTCTATTTTTTATTGTGGTTAAGTCGATAAAATGAACGTATGGCAGGCCTAAGTAGCGGTGCCTTGTATTATGTGGTGTTAAACGTGTAATTTATGACAAAAAAGCCAGGACGTGATATATTACGCAATGCTTTCCAGCGCTTGAAGGTTGAGGGTCTCTTTTATTACAATGATGATTGAGTAACGGGAGTATTGACGTGCCATAAATGAACTGGCCCTGTTTTGGAGTCTTTAATTTGTTAATAAGCTGCTGCTCATGAGCACACCAAATGTATTACGTATATTTAAGCACTGGTCCGACCAACGTGGTATAAGCAATTAGGCGTGAATCTCTGCTAGCTTATTTGCTAAGTGACATGCGAAAAAAAAGTCTTCTAGGCGTTACACAAAGGATGATTGATATGAGTGCTCCACGAAAGATTAGGGGTGAAATGCACTTTTAAGGATCTGAAATATTCAACATACTGTATTTAAATGTTGCTAACTGCGTAGGTTTTCAACAAAAAGTGACAGCGGGCACTAAAACGCAATAATTTATTTTTCTTAGTGTCAAGTCATTTACCATTAAGAGCAGCAGCTGTCTAATTTGGACAAATCGTTCGGTAAATAATTTCAGTGATCCTTAGAAAAGTGATGAAAACAGTTTTCTTATTTTGTGAACTTCCCCATAACATCCATGGGCTTCTACAGCGATGCCGGTGATGAGGTGTCAACCGAGTGCGTACACGTAGAAGGTAGTCCTGCGCGCTGACATCTTAAGGGAGATATGTGCATCATGTATGGGAAAAATGCAATTGCTTGAGTATGCTAATCTTAGCATCACTACAATCACGGCACATGCCACGCCACATGGCGCTGGATCAACGTTGGAATAACTTGAATGAACTTACCGATCCTCGTTCAAAAGAGCGACGCGCTGGAGAAAATCATTGCATACGCTAGCCGTTCCCTTTCCAGTGCTGGCTAACTATTCGACAACTGAGATGGAATGCATTGCCATCACCGTGGCTACGTCGAAATTCCGCCCTTACTTGTACGGACTAACGTTCCAGGTGGTCCGCGATCACCACGCGCTGTGCTGGCTTGCCAATTTGAAGGACCCCTCGGCCGCCTCGCTCGATGGAGACTGGTCCTCCAGGAGTTTGACGTCATCGTCGTTCACAAGTCCGGACGCAAGCACTCTGACGCCGATTGACTCTCACGAGCCCTTGTAGATGCACCGCCGCCGGCCGACGATGAGGACGCTTTCCTGGGACCCATCATCCCCAGCTCTTTCACACGGAAGCAACGCTCAGACCCCGACCTAAAACGCCTCATCGAGTACTTGGAAGGCAAATTTTCTTCACCCCCCCCCCCCCCCACCCCATTCAAGCGAGGACTGTTTTCCTTCTGTGTACAGAATAATGTCCTCATGAAGAAAAACTTCATGAAGAAGGCTTCACACGACAAGTCGACAGCTGGACATCTCGGGTTTACTCGCACCCTTCGCCGCATTCAAGACGTATTATTGGCCCCGACTGTCTGCCGATGTCGCTCATTATGTGAAAACCTACCGAGAGTGTCAGCGACGGAAGACCCCTCCCACCCGACCAGCACGATTTCTGAACCCCATTCAACACCCCTCAAGGCCTTTTCAGCAGATCGGCATGGACTTGCTTGGCCCTTTTCCAACGTCATCTGGAAATAAGTGGATCATCATAGCGACCGACTACCTGACCCGCTACGCCGAGGCAAAAGCCCTACCGAACGGAAGAGCAGCAGAAGTCAGCAAATTTTTCGTGGAGTGCGTGCTGCCGCGACACGGCGCCCCCGATTTGCTCATCACGCACAGAGGAACAGCATTCACGGCGGAACTGACGCAATCAATCCCGCGTTACAGCCAAACCAGCCACTGGAGGAGAACTGCATACCATCTATGGCCGATATGCTCGCGATGTATGTCGATGCCGAACACAAGACCTGGGACTTCATCCTGCCTTACGTCGTCTTCGCCTACAACACCGCAGTGCGGGAGACCACACAGATGACGCCTTTTAGGCTCTTCTATAGCAGGGAGAGAGAGAAACGTTCAATGGATAGAACGTTTGGGTGGGCTCTTATTCCAGGAGGCCATTGGCTTCTCCCGCCGCCACGACCACACTAGACGCCATGCTGCCCAACGTTACCGAAGATGAGAACGTCGACGTTGGCGCCTACCTTCAGCGTGCAGAAGCAGCCCGAAGACTTGGCCGATTGCGGATCGAAAACCAGCAGCGCACCGACGCCAGATGCTACAACATACGAAGTTGCAACGCAGAATACAAGCCAGGAAACCGATTCTGGATTTGGACGCCCCTTTGGCGCCGTGGATTGAGTGAAAAACTTGAGCGGCTATTTCGGCCCGTACAAGTTTCTTCGTCGTTAGGTGAACTGGATTATGAAGTCGTCCCTGACGCAATGACTGCATCCCAGCGACGCCGCCTACGACCAGAAGAGGTCCATATCGTCCGTCTAAAGCCCTATTATGCGCGCTACAGGACGTTGTGTTTTCACACTCGGTGTTTATTTTCGCACGATCCGTTTTATTTCTTTCTAGTCACCTTATTTGTTATAAAGCATCGCGTCGATGATTCTTTGAGAGGGAAGTAATGTCACGGATCTTTGTAGTGTTTGTTCCTTCTTCAAAGCTGCCGCCACGCCGCTTTATCACTTTGTGGACGCAAGACGGCATTGTCTTATCTCAGTTGATCCCATCCAGGCGAAGCCGAGTCCACCTTGTTCCAGATTGTTCTAGTAAATTTGCACGCTTTATCTCGAAAGTTTGCTATCAGCTTTAAATTGAGCACGGCCGACAGCGGCGGGAATTCTGTTCGATGACCGCCGAGCACGCTTGTCGCTACGCCGCCGCCGAGTGATTCAGTCCATTGTGGGGGCAAATCAGCCCAAATAGAGTTTTGTTTAGACGCCATTTTAGCTGCCTTTCAGTTTTCCGGATTGCAGTCACCACCACGTGACAATATACAAGATAGTAATGTAAGAGGACCAAAAAAGTAATTAACCAGACCTGGGTATAAGACAAGAAGCCTTCTTTAGTTATTGTGTATAATCCCCTTGAGATCAACAATGAATTTGGTAGATTGCTTGACAACTTTAGGCAATTCGTTCCATATCAGAGCGCCGCTAAGCTGTAGTAACCTCTATGCAGTAGTTTAGATAGCTGTCTACAAACAAAAAATAAAGGGTAGAATTGGTAGCGCAAAAAACACAGGGACACAGAAAGACAACACCACAAAGCGCTTTGTGGTGTGTTCTTTCTGTGTCCCTGTGTTTTTTGCGCTACCAATTCTACCCTTGAAAATGTACCAACAAGCCCAAGTTTCTACCCTTCTGAAAAAATAAAGCGCGCATAAAATCTCAGTAAAAAAATTTTCGCGCTCTAAGTAACAAAAAACCTTGTGTCAATTTAGACCACATTTTTAGAATTTGGTACAATTGTAAAATAGCGGTCACGGCATCGCCTCCGTGGGACAACGCTCAACCATCACGTACTTCCATGTTTTGCTGATCACTGTTCTGGGTAGCCTGTCGGCTGCTGACCGAAGAACCGGCTGCCTTTCTGGATCAGCTATCAGTCAACTGCAGCCTCCTGTCAAGCCTGCAGCAACCGCTCTCGCCAAGGGTGGTCATACCGGTCGCTTTCGGCAGGCAACTGAGAACAGCATCGGCTCGCCCTTTCCCGCCCCCATATAAGCGCGCGCACTTCCACCGTCTTCGTGGCACAACGCTCAACCATCATGTACTTCCAGGTTAGCTACAATGGTGCTCAGTGTTATCTTGACGACGACGTTTGTCTAGTAGCGGTGTTGTGGCCCCCGCATTCTTTAAAGTGATCCGTGCTGTACTGGCGTCATCTCTTGCTACTTGGCGGCGATATTGAAACTAATCCCGGACCTATGACCAACACTCAGGAAGACAAACTCGACTATCTGGCTGTGGTAGTTGCACGTCTAGACTCTGGACATACTAATATCCAAGAAAGTTCTAAATATTCATATTACGCTTAAAACTGACTTGCAAGCCCCAAGCAAGCGCGTCCAGGAGCTTAAGTCAAAGGCTGAATCGTTGTCAAATGTCCCAGCCGTTAGGAATGTAGATCAAGGAATTTGTAAAATGCAGGACGATCATTAACGTTGCGAATTGGTACTGATTCATATAACAGCGCAATAACACAACGGGATACATTCCTTTTTTTGTGTCCCGCTGTGTTATTACGCTGTTCAATTATGAATGCCGGACAAAACTGACGACCTTGAAAAGCGCTCTCGAAGGTCAAATGTACTCTTCTTCGGAATCGAGGTTACTGACGAGTCTGAAAAATGGGAGGCCTGGAAACGTCACGTTAACGACTTTTGTACTGAGAAGCTTGGTGTCACTGCTTCTTCAATTGCGAGATGTCATCGGCTGGGTGGCTTTTCGTCTGACAAATGCCGTCCTATAATTGCAAAACTTTATAACGACAAGGATGTGGAGGCAGTGATGAGTATAGGCTTCAAGCTAAAAAACAAAAATTTCATCATTTCGCAGGACTATTTCGAGGTCATTCGTGTCAAATGTCGCAGGCTTCCACAGTTTTGTAAGACGGTTAAGAAAATTGATGATGGCCTAGCCCTGCTAGGCCAGGATATACGTAGCGTAAGCGCGGGACATCTGGTTCAGAAGAGTTAATATATGAAAGACACGCATAAACTCATCATCAGCCTGACTAAATCCACTGCAGGGCAAAGGCCTCTCGCATGTCTCTCCAATTAACCCTATCCTTTGCCAGCTGCACCCACCCTATGTCTTCAAACTTTCTAAATTCATCCACCCACCTGACCTTCTGCCGCCCCCTGCTACGCTTGCCTTCTCTTGGAATCCACTCTGTTACCTATAATAAGGACCAGCGGTTATCTTGCCTTCGCAGTGCATGCCCTGCCCAAGCCCATTTCCTCCTCTTTATTTCGACTAGGATGGCATTAACTCGCGGTTGTTCCCTCACCCCCTCTTCCTGTCTCTTAACGTTACACCTATAATTTTCTTCTCCATGGCTCGCTGTGTTGTCCTTAACTTAAGCTGAACCATTTTAGTTAGCCTCCACGTTTCTGCCCCTTAGGTGAGTACCGCTACAATACAGCTGCTGTACACTTTTCTCTTGAGGTATACTGGTAACCTGCTATTCATAATCTGACAGAACCTGCCATGCGCGCTCCACCCCATTCTTATCCTGCTAGTTATTTCCCTCCTATGATTCGGATCAGCTGTCACTACCTGCCCTAAGTAGATGTATTGCTTTACCACTTCCAGCACGTCGTTGCCAATCGTGAACTGCTGTTCCCTTGCTACACTGTTGAACATTACTTTGGTTTTCTGTATGCTAATTTTTAGACCCACTGGACTGCTCTGTCTGTCTAACTCATTGATCACGATTTGCAGTTCATCTCCTGAGTGGCTCAGCAAGGCATTGTCATCAGCAAATCGCAGATTATTTAGGTATTCTTCAATAACTCTTATCCCCAACTGTTCTCAATTCAGGCCTCGGAATACCTCCTGTAAACAGGCGGTGAATAGCATAAGTGAGATCCCGTCTCCTCTGACGCCCTTCCTTATTGGAATTTTATTGTTGAATTTATGGAGGACTATAGTAGCTATATATATATATATATATATATATATATATATATATATATATATATATATATATATATATATATATATATGTCTGCGGGGCCGCACGCGGACTGAATCCGTGGGCCGTGTATTTTTGAAAACGAATGTTCATGAGATGGTACCCAGCAAGGCTCCACCAGATGCCACCGACAAACGTAGCAGGAAACGCAAAGCGCAGCCGTTTACTGGTGCGGGGATAGCCGAAAAGCCGCGACCATTTAAGATAAAGACGCTCGGCCACGGGCTTGGAGAGAGAAGGTCCGGCCCCCAGGTGGCGCCGGCAGTGTCAGCAGTGAGAGAATATACATGAATGATTGGAAAGATGCAAAAGATAAACGCTTAATATATTAATGTTATCTTTAGATAACCTATTTTGCCATGTCCAGCTGCTGTGGTCGTTTTTAGTGCATTAACTTCTACAATAACATGATCCAACTGAGTGTCATACACCTTAAGATTATTCTCTATATAGTTTATGAGCTGCAAAGGGTTGGGAATTTGTGGAAGTTGTGCTGCCAGTTGTGCTCCAACATTAAATAAATACATAAATAAATAAATTTATTTTCTTAACTTACAATACAGATGGAGGGGTTGTAGAAAAAAGATGCCAATGAGCAGCTTGACGGGTCTACAAGCATAATGTTCAGCAGGTAGGCAGAACTGAAAGCTACACAATTTTAAAACGAAGACAAAGACTTCAAGGAATCACCAAAGAACATACAAAACAGCAATGTGTACACACAAGTAAACTTAGGCCATTTTTTTTAAATACCATGTGTGAACTCCTCATTGCGAACAGCAAAACAAATCGAAATTAAGAAGAGCATAACTGTTAAGAAATGGAAGAGTTGTGGAAACCTGCTTTCCCCCTCCATTTCGACGCGGCCGACCATTTCTATCGGTCTGCGTCGGGACAGCCCCGGCTGGGCGAGGAGGGAAGTCTCCCTCATGGGGGAAAGGGAACAGCGATGGGAGCGCCACCTCGTAGGTTACGCGGAATTCTGCGGGACCGGAGAGAGCCTTCGGGATCCGGCCAGCGCCATAGGCGGTTGGAGCCGCACGCTCTCGTCACCTTCCGCGGCAGGCGCACGGGAATCCGTTCTGCCTTGCCGCTGGTCTTCTGGTTCCCGGCAGCGAAGCAAGCGCAGCAAACGCGCGCTCTGGTCGCCTTCCCCAGCAAATGCTAGGGAATAGCTTTGCCCCAAGGATGTGGTGCGCACGGGAAAACCCGGCCGCCATTATCGGCGCATACAAACGTTCGCCGCCGATACTTCCGAAGTCGCGCGCGCCCCTGCCCCAGCCGGTAAGTCGGAAGTCCTTCTTACGTAGCCTTCTATTTCCGAGGAATGCCTCGTTGATGTTTTGTAGCTAGCTGGCCCGCTCTGTGTATTAATTGCAAGTGTAATAAACAGCATATGAGTGTACCGCTTGGTCGTATCTCCCTTTGTCCCCACCATATTTCCACAATGGCGCCCCAACGTGTGGAAAGCTCTTGGGAGGAGGGACGACAGTCAGTTCGATTCGTGGAATGCCCGCCCGGATTTGGAACAGCGTTAGGTTTGACCCGAATTCGGAGTTGCTAGCAAGGCTAAGATGCTTTCTTGACAGCGAGATGAGCGTAATAGCAGCATGGGAGAATTGCCGTGCATGCTACGCTTTTGATGAGCATTTCATGGGTACACCTTTGGAAGGTGAACCTACGAGCTCCGCACATGAAGAGTGAGACCGAGACGTCCATGGAGAACAGCAAGCCAGAAGCGAGTAAATGCGGAAGCCTGAAGGGTGGCCCGATTTTTCTTATACATAGTTGTAAATATTCTCTGTTCTGTCTCTTTGGCTCTGGGAGCCGGGTGCTGTAATCAGCTGATTTGGATTGCAGTCATGATTACAGGAAAAGCACTGGGGCGTTGTGACACCGCGAGAAGCGGTAGGCGCCGTTCGCGTTAGGGTCACCTTGGCAGAAACGTATCTCCTCGTGGCGTCGTGTTCTAGCTGTTGTCCTTGGCCCTTTGTTGGCACCGGCAAATGTCAGAGCGAGTAGGCCTAAGGCTCTTCGGGAGCTGCCTGTCGCTTTTGGGACGACACAGTCGTACCGTTGCACAAGCACGCGCAAACGGGTTTGCTTGTTTTATATTTAACCTTGCTAGAGCTGAGAGGTCTCGCTCAACTACAGAAAGCTGACTTTGTTCGATTGAACTTAGTATTTTTTGGGCTGCGAAGCGAATTTATAATTTCGCGGGACCAGAGACGCTAACGCAGTTCAAATGAGCTTAACACCACCATGCCGGAAAGCGAACCGCGAATGTGCTTTGACCGAAGAGAGCCAGTTACGTTCAAATGAACCGAGCGTTCAGGTGGCGCCGGATAGGATTGTTTGGCATTGGCATTGCTCTGCATTTTACCAAATCGTGAGTTTGCGCGGTCTCCATTGTTCTCGATTGAAACATTTGGAGATCGCAGAAGCGCACGGGGATCCGTTGTGCCTTGCCGTTGGACTTCTGTCTCCAGGCAGCGAAGCGAGCGCAGCAAACGCGCGCTCTGGTCGCCTTCCCCAGCAAATGCTAGGGAATGGCTTTGCCCCAAGAATGCGGTGCGCACGGGAGAACCCGGCTGCCATTATCGGCGCATACAAACGTTCGCCGCCGATACTTTCGAAGTCGCGCCCCTGTCCCAGCCAGTAAGTCGGAAGTCCTTCTTACGTAGCCTCTATTTCCGAGGAATGCCTCGTTGATGTTTTGTAGCTAGCTGCCCCGCTCTGTGTATAAATTGCAAGTGTAATAAACAGCATATGAGTGTACCGCTGTATCGTCCCTTCCCTTTGTCCCTCGAGCACGAACCCCATCTGCGGTTAGCGAGCGGGAACGCTGCAATCGTGGAGTGGGAATGCGGGCGGGGGCGGAAGGCTGTCCCCCGCCGTATGTCCACAGAGTGTAATGAACGCAGTTTTCCTAGGTTCAGTCGAGGTGTCAGCACTATCCATTCATCGGCATGTCTTGTTGCATAGCCCAATGCTTTCTTCCTTACTTCAGCTAGCTTTCTGAGGTTGGTTACATTGTTCCTAATTCCGGTTTTAAAGATGACACTAAGGCGATATACTGAGCATGTACTTTTATCACTCTAGACTGACTAAAGAAGGCTGCGCTTGGATGTCTGTATGATTATAATTAAATGCATATCGGAGATACCTTTTTTGGATTAAATAAACACGCTCAAGATTAGTGAATGCTGTAGTATCCCAGACTAACTGGCAGTAATTTAAATATCTGTTAAAAGCATCAGCCGCATGCTCATCCACATTAGGAGGCTATATGCGCTGTTCTGAACGAAATCCAAGAGCTTCATTTACAATCGTCCGCGTTTTTCGTGTATTCCCGCTGGCGTGGTTGATAAGAGAGAAATAGTTTTGTTTTTTTTTTCCTCGTGAAGGCGACAGAAAGATTTCGAAAATGCTTGTATTCTATTTGGTAGTAATAATAATAATAATTGTTTTTTTGGGGAAAGGAAATGGTGCTGTATCTGTCTCATATATCATTGGACCCCTGAACCGCGCCCGCCGTAAGGGAAGCGATAAAGGAGGGAGTGAAAGAAGAAAGGAAGAAGAGGTGCCGTAGTGGAGGGCTCCGGAATAATTTAGACCACCCGGGGATCTTTAACGTGACCTGACATCGCACAGCACACGGGCGCCTTAGCGTTTTTCCTCCATAAAAACGCAGCCACCGCTGTCGGGTTCGAACCCGGGAACTCAGTAAATATCATTTTTATGATGGGGGGGGGGGGGGGGTCCATTTTGATGCCTACACACCTTTTACCTCAGTACGCTAAGGATCTCGCTTGTCATCCATGGACAAATAGGGGGGAATGGTATCTATTTGACGGTGTGCTACACGAGCTGCTAACATCTGCCATTTGAAGAGAACTGATGGATTTGCTGTATTCCACATTGACGTCATCGTCGTATTCATTGTGAAAGTCAACGAGCTATAGATTTCTACGCAGTAGGACATAATTAACTGTCGTGGCTGTCCTTGCAGATTTTTAGTTTATGTTGTCGTCCAGGTAGGTTTTATAACAAAAATTGGCATGTGATCAGCAATTGGTTCAGAACAGATCCCCAGGCCAGTAAGTGCACGGTCTATTAATGTACTACAGTGATAGGTGATGCGAGATGATTCTGTATAAGATTTTGTATTTTAAAAGCTTCTAGAAGTGAAAGGTACTCAGTAGCATCAATTGTTAGATCTATATTAAAGTCAACTATGATTATAACACAACTGTGGTGTTTGCTTATCAGTATGGGTAACATTATTTTAAAATGGTCAAGAATTCCTGATACCTGACAGCCGGGAGGGCATTTTACGGTACCAATTATTAGACCACGCTCCAATGTAATAAATAAAGTTTTTATGGCCGTATTGCTCATATTAACAGTGGATAGTATCTGAAATGTAATGCTTTCCACTACAAAAATTGCAACTCCACCACCTCGATTACATGAGCTTAGTGGCAAAAAGCCCAGTTTGTATCCGAGAATGTGTGGGGTTTCACCACCTTTGAGAAATTTCTCACTCGGAGCAATGAAATGAAATTTGAATTTCTGGCGAGATATATGTGCTACCAACTGGTTTATGTTGCTTCAAAGACTTCAGATGTTACAATGATAAATCGAGAGCACATCCTGGTTTAGTATCAACTGGTGAATTTCGCGAAAAGACAAGGGAATAATGAAAACAAAGAAGAGCAGAAGACAACATTTGTCAGTCGGCTACACGACCCTTTTCAGGTCTTCCTGATATGTTACGTGTAGCACCGGGACCTTTTCGGTTCTGGGAAACATGATTTTGCCCTGTGTAACCCATACAAACTTAAAATCCTTTTCAGGGCGAGCCCGGCGAGCTTTGCCCATCAGCACCTCATTTTCGATGCGCAGATGTTCGTTTATATGAAGGAGGTCTTTGTCCTTAAACCCAGGAAGACCAGTGTCTAAACTGTTCTTTCTTGACACGGCAAGAAACTTATCTTGCAGCACAAGTAGCAAACTTCACATCACATTGTGTTTATCGTTGTTTTTTGTTTGCACACGGTTCACTACGTCAATGTCAACAGTGGTCACACAAGTACCAACCGAGTCTGCTACCTTATGCACATACGCTCGCAGGTCCTCTTTTGTAGCGACTGGGATACCCTGAATTCCACAGTTCATGTTCCTCCCGTATTGATTTAGTTCAACAACCTGTCTTCTGACCACTTGAAGTTCCTTCTTTAGTTCACGACATTCCTTGTTACACTGATCGCTCTAATTTTTCACTTTATCCAGTTCACGACGAAACACGTGAACGTCAGCCTTGAATTCCTCAACCTTGATTGAGAAAATCAAGAGAGGTGCGTGTTTCACTGAGCTCAGCGCGAATTTCTGCATTCGAGCTGCACGATACCGCAACACTTTCGGATGTCTGGCGCAAAAGACTCCAGCTTACGAGCTCCGAGAGCACTTGGACAACCCAATACTGTTAGGCTGATTTTCGCGAAGGGCCGAGGCTACTTTGCCTAAGCTTGCAGTATGCCTCTCACCCATTTTATCAGAAATGTACACAAGACAAACGTTACCACATTAACAAAAACCAGGCCTCCAGCAATGAAACACCAAACGATGCACCCCGGGTGGCAGCAGCCACAGCACTCCATAAATTAGGTGACAACCATTGTCCTTATAACTGCCATCCTATTTCGCTCACTTGCATTCCATGTAAAATTCTAGAACATGTACTTGCTCCAAATCTTGCTAGCTTTCTTGAAACTAATTCATTTTTTCATCATGGCAGCATGGCTTCCGCAAGACATATTCATGTGGAACACAACTAGTATAATTTACGCATCCTTGACCACTCTTCACTTGCCGACAGCATATTTAAAAATTTCTTCAAACGCGTTTGATAAAGTATGCCATAATCTTGTAATGTTTAAGGCGAATCGACTTAAAACCGATTCCAAACTGCTTGCTTGGCTTGAGTGCTTTCTTTTTAACTGTTCATAATTTTTTTATGCCGATGACTCAACCTCGCAGCCAAGTTATAGAGTACAGTCTGGCGTACCTGAAGGGTCTCTACTTGGTCCTCTTCTTTTTTAAATTTTCATTAATGATCTACCCTTTTGTGTTCCCTCTAATATTCACTTATTTGCAGATGACTGCGTGATCTTCGGGGAAACAATAAGTGACAATGACATCTTCTCTTCAAGCAGACCTTAATGCTATCTCTATTTCGTTCCAATCATGGTCAAAAAAAATTAAACACTCAAAAATGTAAATTTCTGCATGTGTCAAGAACTTCTAGTCAACTACCTTCCTACCACGTTAATATTGCCCCTCTAGATCCTGTTGAATCTTACAAATATCTTGGTATCCGTATTGCCAGCAGTCTCACTTGGTCCATTCGCACTGGTTACATACTTAATAATACCAATCAGACGCTAGAATATCTGAAAACGTAATTTTTCTAAGGCCCATCTTCCTTAAAACTATTGTTATATAAGTCACTCATCCGCTCCAAGCTCAAGTATGGTGTACCAGTTTGGGATCCCTTTCAACAAAGCCTAATTCACTCATTAGAAATGGTACAAAACGATTCTGCTAATTTTATTCTTTTCAATTATAACCGAACTGCCAGCATTTCTGCAATGAAATTAAATATTAGCTTTAGCATCTCGCCGTAAAGCGATTGGACTCACTTTTTCGCACGACATTTCATAATCTTTCCCTTCGCGACGAACTGATCTCCCCTCCCCAATACATTTCATCAATGCTAGATCAGAGTAACAAAGTCGGATTTCCACCACGCAAAACCAATGCCATGTTTCATGGTTTGGCTTGGTGTGGTTTATAGGGGTTTAACGTCCCAAAGCAACTCGGGCTATGAAAGACGCCGTAGTGAGGGGCTCCGGAAATTTCGACCACCTGGGGTTCTTTAACGTGCACTGACATTGCACAGTACACGGGGCTCTAGAATTTCGCTTTCGTCGAAATTCGACCGCTGCGGCCGGGATCGAACCCGCGTCTTTCGGGCCAGCAGCCGAGCGCCATAACCACTCGGCCACCGCGGCGGCGCAATGCCATGTTTCAGTCATTCCTCCCGCGCACAGCTGTTGAGTGGAATCACCTTCCCGCATCAACCGTTACCATTGCTGACAACCAACACTTCAAGACCACATTGCAGAACATGGTATAAGTAGGCCACCTGATTCTTTTTGTTGTACTCAGTCGAAAACAGATTTTTCGGACCCTCTAGGGACTGCGAAAACGACCGAAAAATCGGGCAGTCTGGAAAATCAAATTTTACCTAAAAAATCACGCACTTATTGCCAATATGCTGCAGGAAGGTGTCAGATGTATTACACACACTCTAAAGCTCCTAATCACCGAATTTCGCCGCGCGACACGTGCACAGACGACGGGCGGCGACCGCTTTCACGAGTTCGGCCTGGCTGTGCTACCCTCGGCATGTCGCCGATGAACGCACGGATTGGGATTAAGTCTAGACGGGAGAGTACACACGCCCCTGCGGGAACTGCGCTGCGCCCGCAGTATGGTCGGCCCGGTACGAGAATGCGAGGATGGCGAAACAATAAGCACCAAGAAACGGCTGAAGCAAGCACTCCGTCGGCCTTCGTCATTAGGCCTAGTGATGATAGCCAAAATCGGCATCATATCCGGAGATATGCACTCTGTGGTGGCTTGCATAGCATGAGAGGAGTCTTGCCTGTCATCGAAACGCCAGTTGTTTAGGGTTTTACAATATTAGAGCCAGGGTTTCGGTGCGTACGCTGACCTCGCTTTGAAATGCACCACCATTTCCTCTCGCGCTCGCCGTCTCCGTGAAGCCGTACGTCTCCCACGCGCTTCGCTGCTACCTCTTCCCGTATTCGGGACGAGAGACTCGGCACAGATGAGTTCCGCCAACTCCGACTAAAATGTTCGTGTGACGGAACACATTCAAGAACAGTACGAATTAGAAACCACGCGTGTGCAATGTGCCGACTCGCGCAGAATTCCAGCATCGCAAGCTAAAAAGCTCTCTTTAAGAACGAATTTCGTTTTCTTTGATCAAGTTTTCGATATCTCCTGCAGTTCGAATGAATGAGGTTCCACTCTACACATTACCGTATTTATTCGCGCAATGAATCCACTGGTATAATGAACGGGCGGCCCACTTGTGTCGGCCAGCGTTTTTTTTTTTTAAGCATAGCGAGTTTGTCAGTTTAGCTGCCAGTTTAGCTGCGGTCGGGTCCGCAGCGTAGACCTCAGCAGCGCGCCGAGATGTTGCCCGCCACTTGTTTATCTTTTGAGGAGAGCTCAGCCAGAGGTGCGGGGGAAGCGAGAGGGGAGGGGGGTGGCGATCTGGGCAGTGCAGATCTTGGCACACCGTGCCAAGCTGCTGCCCACCGCTGATAACATAATTTGTTTTTTATTTGAGAGTTCCTGCGGAGGGGGGGGGGGGGGGGGGGGGGGGGGCGTGCTCGGCGAACTTGGCAGAGCGCCCAGACGTTGTGCGCCCTAAGTTGAAGCTTACACATGCGCATTGCACACTCCTCACTGTCCTGTTTCTAACCTCCCAGTGAAAAAACGCGCCCGACATCTCGGTGGTATTGACCTGCGGCCCCGACTGGCACAAAATTGCGGGATCGCGTAAAAGTGAACGATGCTACACACTAGCCGCAGGAGCGTGTCCAACCACGTGCGTCTGTTGAGCTGACTGGTGGGACGGACCGAGATATTTGAAATCTCGAACCTTCCAAAATGTCTCTTGGAACTTTTTTCCCGCGTAATGAACCATGCCCAGATCTGATGTCAACTTTTCCGAAAAAAAAAAAAAGGTGGGTTCATTACGCGAGTAAATACGGTATTGGCGGCTTGGATATTGGCGGCGAGTGCGAACGAGGTCCGAAAAATCAAGCAGTCAGTCGGGGTGCGTCCGAAATTTCAGGCGCTCCTATACATTTCAGGCGGCTTCTATGGGCCATGCCGCGGTGCCGCGAAAAATTCCGAATTATTCGAGCATGTCCGAAAAATCAGGCTTCGGAATTTTCGGTCGTCGACTGTAACAAATTTTTTTTTCACTGTATTGCTGCGCTCTACGTACTGTATTATATTCTATTAATCAGCACATCAAGAACCCATTAGATAATATTGTACGACTATAGGAGCCATCATTTCTGTATTACTAATTTCTTAGCTGCTTTGTATGTTTTCTTTTTATTTTTATGTAACCCCTCCCCTTTATAATGCCTCTGGCCCTGAGGGTAAAATAAAGAAAATAAATTACATCCAGCCATTAATGTAAAGGCAATTTTACCAACCTGGAATAGATAGAAGAGCCCAGTTATCCTGTATGTGCGCTCCGTCGCCGCCACTACCTAGTTACCACAAAATAAAATAGCGGTCTCGAGGCTAAATCGTCGTTTCTACAAGCCGACTGCAAAGACATCAGGTACTCCTGTGGCCGGATCTCTGATGTTGGACCAAGGCGCCACTCACTTCCCAGCAACAACCATGGATGTATAAATGCTCTCGACGCTGCAGTCAACAAGAATATACACATCGAATAAAATTCCGAGAAAAATATTCCTTTCCCAACTCCATTCTTCTGACGCATTAATATGCATTTTCCTTCCGAACGATCGTCAAGGAAGCCACAAAAAGCCACTCTGCTAACAAATGCAATGGAGTGCTTCCCAGTGTCATTTTTAGAACCAGCTCCCATTTTTATCACCGTACGCATTAATCAGGCGGTTAAATCAGCTTAGCATATGTCTGGCACGAAGCATGAAAAATGTTTATGGCAAGTTTGTTTGTAAGGCTTACCTCTTGTATTTTCTCCGTCCGAGTAGAACCCTGGATCTTGACACCATGACCATTGCAGTACTGGCAGGTGAGCTGACGACGGCAAGTTTTGCAGTAACCTAATATTGATAAAAGAAAAAAGGGTGTACCGTGAGTTAAACGTGAGGTACCTGAAACACATTAACGTGAAGCGCATAAGTGCCAGTTTTCGTTTCCACACCCCCTGCATGACGGCAGAAGCCAGAGGGTCAGACTGCTGATCTTGAAAAGGGTCCTCCGAATCGTTATGTCACGCGGCAACGTACGAGTGAGCTAAATAAAGGCTGCGGGAAGCATACAGCTTGAGCTCGAAGCTATTTTTTTCTGAGCCTTTTCAAATCACCACCCTTTCCCTCTCTGTGGTACGACATTTCTACTGCTCCTACATCACGGCAGAGGTTCTGCTTTTCCATAACCACCTGCATTCCAACCCATTGGACTCATGCATAGGGATATGGTACTCTGGTCGGACCTAAATTCGGCGGCTGGCAGACTCGTGCCCCCTGTGGCATTCGCGTGAACTCACCCCATGAAACACAGAACGTTTTCAAAACATCTTGAAACAGCTACAAACGTAAGCCTTACACTAGAAATATGCCTGAAGGACGTATGCAGGTGGCGACAGGGCAACCTTCATCACAAAGGAGAGCCGAGTCGTTGGAGGGGAGGGGGGGGGGGTATGGAGATGAGGCGCGGCAGACTGACTGCTCTATTATACGGGGCCAGTGGAGAGGGAGGTAGGGCGTGCACACAATGATGACGCAGAGCCCATGCGGTGACAGGACTCATTCCCAGCCCTCTGCTGGACTTAAGTGGAAGTTTACTCTAATCCCCACGAGCCTACCTTGGAGCGCAAGCTTTTCTGCTGATGGTTACGCATACTTGACCACATGAATCGCATTAGTAGTGTGTGTTAGAGCTGTGCACAGGCTGATGTTTCGAGCCCGTGCCCGGGCCTACCCTACCGACAGGAGGCCCGGCCCGGCCCCGACATTGAAGGACCCTATATATATATATATATATATATATATATATATATATATATATATATATATATATATATATATATATATATATATATATATATATAAATGAAGTGAGGGGCTCGTTTAACAAACATATCAAGGAAGCCAGCAGTCACCGAAGCCAAGGTTCATAGAGGACGAGGGTGGCGCTGGTGAACACTCTCAAGGTTCGCTCACACGCAAAAGATAAAGATTGGACAGCCGTCGCCGTAGCTCAGTTGGTAAGAGCACCGGACGCGATATTCGGAGGTCGTGGGTTCGGATCCCACCGGCGGCATGGTTGTTTTTTCTGCTGCTTTATAAGTAATTTTCTTTGAAAAAAAAACTAATTGATTGGCACTAGATAATAAAAAATATATATATAGAAACATTCCTCTATGCACCTTGGTTTCGGTGACTGTTGGCTTCCTTAATATATATATATATATATATATATATATATATATATATATATATATATATATATATATATATATATATATATGGGCATGTTCAGATAAGAACGGTAATCGAGGTCCCATGACCATTTTTTGTTTTCAATGAAATTTTTATATGTGATAGGTAAATGTGTCCACACAAAGGAGTGAACCTTAGTTTTGCAGGAAACTATGTAATTTTCTCGGAAAAAAATCGTATGTCACAAGAGGTGGAGAATGTCGTTTTTGCCACTTCGCAAAGTTGAATGTTTGGAGCATCACTGCATGCACAATAAATTTTTTCCGCACATCAGTATTTTTTGAGTACCTCTTTGCAACTTGTTCTACGCAAAAAAATAAAAAAACGTTTTCTTGCTATGTTAATTTCTGAGCAAAAAATCGCTAACTTCGCTTCCGGAGCTATGCGGTGCAAAAAAGGCACTTTTCAGGGCAGCCTTAGGGCAAGATGCGTTAAGATATCCCCACTGAGTCTTTTTCTCAGTATTTTTAAGCTACTTTTACTCACTTTACATAAGTTTTGTAGCTCTACAATTATCAGATATTTTCCAATATGGCCTCAAAATTGGCCAAAGTTCAAAAACGTCAAGAAAGTGACAAATTTGATTTTGATTAAAAAAAAACACCATCACCGAATTTCATTAAAATTTGCCTGAATAACCCTCAATACTTGATAATTTGAAGGCACTAAAAAAGTGTTGCATTATTTTGTTTTAAAGTATTAAAATAAATACAAAACAGACTTCATGATTTCAATCCCTACGACTGCTCAGTATTCCCTCTTAGGATGCGCAATCGTCAGAAGCTGGTTTTAGTATTGCTATTTTGTAAGTAAATTTTAAACGCTACAGTTGCTGAGTTCATAAGTGTAATTTGTAAGCATTTTTTTCTATTACAATCAAAGGTCTAAAGCTCCTATTCGCTTTCGTACTGTTCTAACGGTGGGACCTAAATTACTGTAAGCATATTTCAGCACGTTATTTTGGAGTGACGTGTGTGTAGGGGTAGTTTATGCAAACAATTAATGCACCAGTTGCACTCTCAAGGTGACTTTAACTGCCACCGCCGCTCCAGGGATGAACCGCGCTTGGCAGCCGCTCCTATAGCTATATAACGCCCGACGAGACCGTGAAATTCACAGCATCATGTGTGCCGCCGCCGCACCGAGGCTTTAGCCGCCGCTATCATCTTTTCATCGCAACGCACCGAACGCCTAGCAGTTATGCCTCAGCCTTCGACCTTCGACCGAGATAACCCTTGTGAGCGGATGTTGTTCGGATCTCGAGTTTTGTGTGTCATTTTCCAGGCCTGGTAGACCCGGTGGGGTCGTTTTCTGTACTCACGTGTTTTCTCTGCGCTGGAGCGCTCCCTCGACAAGCATACTTGGTATCTCAGTCTCAGCTCGCACGCCATACCGAAAGAACATCAGTGTCGACGGTGGGCAGCCTGTGTTCAAAAACCGTCCATCTGTCCCTCTCCTTTTTTTTTTGGAAAAGCAGCCCTGGGCCCTGCATCCGTCACCTGCTCTTCTGTCCTGCGATAATCTTCGGAAGCGTTGAGCTTTTGCATTCATGAAGAGATTTCTGCGGCGAACGTTTTGTGTCGGCTACTCAGAAAGGCACAAACAGAGAATTGAAAAGGGACGTAATTTTGTGCTGTAGGTGTTTGCAGCGCACACGAAACACGGACGGACAGAAACGTGTTTCGTGTGCGCTGCAAACACCTACAGCATGAAAAACCAACTAGCCCAAGAAAAGACGATTCGGACGTAATTTTCGCAGTGTAAAGAGACTCAATGTCGCTCCTCTCAAAAAGGTCCTACTTCGCGAAGAAGCTCTCCGAGTACGAGAAATTGACTTCATCTGTCAGAACGGTTACCGTCGGTTCAAGGAAGACATAGATAATATGCAGGCAGAGCCAACCGAAACATTCGAAGAATTCCGCCCTGGGGAAGAAATCGTAGAAAACTTTGTCAGCCTTACCTCCGAAATCTCGCCCCTAAAGCCACCGAGCGCTCTAAAAAAAATACCTCAGACTTTCCTGTGCAAAGCGAAAGCAGGAAGAGGTGGCAAGAGCTATGGTGACGAAAATCCGATCGGTGATACAGGCAGCATATATCATCCCAGAGACTTCGCGTACGTCAGAAGAAAAGTGTGCACAATGCAGCAGCTGGGAAGACAACCTACACGCTGCCTACAATAGGTGTACGTCCTTTCAAGAGCGTTGCCAGCTGCTGACACTGCTACCACGCAACCTAGCCGTGAAATATGTGCAGGAAGTTATTCCAGAGGCAACGAGGTACGTTATCCAAAAATCGAAGAAGATGGTGGATGAGGAAGGCGTATGGTCAACACAGGAGAGATATACAAGATGTAAACTACAAGAAGAAGACATTAACACCGTTTTAGAATATTACACCATGGTTGAACTCGATTGCTCTAGAAAGACTCCGAACAAGAAGGACGTTGTGAGAATCGAAAAGAAGGGAGAGCAAGAATGGATACCTAAATGCTTCATGGCGCGGTCCTTGCGAGAAGCATTCAGGCTCTACAAGCAAGCTCACCCTGCCTCCCAGGTTGGCCTCACAAAATTCATATCCTTGTCTCCTGCGTGGGTGAAAGGCTCGCCACAGCGGCAAGTGTGTGTTTGCGTATGCGGTGCAAACTTTCATTTGTGCCTCGAGGGACTGCAGAACGCGTCCGGACGGTCGCTTTCTCCCGAGGATATGCAGAGTCTCTACGTATACCAAGAACCTACTGTGTCATGTTTCCTCAGGAATTGTGAGCACTGTCCACAAGATGGCATTTTCACTTCGAAAAATTTTTAAATGAGCAGTAAGGACGAGGTGTTGATTGCTACATGGGAATACGGTGAGCTAGTAAAAAAATCTCTGACCGCTTCATCATTTATGAGAGAATTTCTAAGAAAGACCATGAAATGGATTCCCCACAACTATATTAGATCTGTGCAAGCAAGAACAATACATGAAGAAAAACACAGCTGCAAGCGAGGTGTAATTGTTTTGCATTTCGCCGAAAACTGGACAGTTGTGCTTCCAGACGCAGTACAAGCGTATCACTGGCAGAAAAAGCAGGTCACCGTGTTTACCTTCGTTGTCATGTCAAGAAAATCAACTCGGAACTACGCCGTTATTTCCGACGATATGTCTCATGATTCAGCTCATGCATGCTTGGCTCTGTCGAAAATCAAAGCACACCTCGAAGACAACGAGCCAATCTACACCAAGATAACATACGTGAGTGACGGGGCTCCCGCTCACTTCAAGAATAAATATCAGTTTCATGAGCTACAAAGCAGTGAATGTCAAGAGACGAAATGGATGTTTTCGGCCACTGGACACGGGAAAAATGCTTGCGACGGCATTGGTGGGCTTGTGAAACATCAAGCATCACACCACAACTTGCGGAAGCCTGTCAGTGAGGCCATACAAACAACCAGCGGCTTCGTAGACTCAATTCAAGGGACGCTAAAGAACATCACCATTCTGGAGCTCCCACAGAGGGAGCTTGCAGACTTTCGCGAAATGAAGAAGGAAGAATGGGAAACGGCAAAGAAAGTGCCTGAGGTTCAGACGCTCTATATGTGGAAGTATGTTCAAACAAATGAAGGCAGTGCATCCTACGTGGCCTCCACCGTTGCTTCGGAATGGAAGAGACTGTGATCTGGTTTGTGCTTCGTGCTGGACAATATACTGTGCGCATACCGAAATCAACTGCTGCGGTTTATTTCTTGTTACGATTTTATGAATTGCAATCTGCACATAAAGCGGCATCCCATTTGTAAATTGCGTCACGATTAAAATTCCTCCTGATTAAAAACATTGCAGATAAATTGTTCCTCTCAGAAGACGACGTTCTGTATCCTGACAGTGCCCTGTAGAACCATTGAACACAGAGATGAACAGATGGCAGGTACGGAAACGTCAGCTTCAGTAACACATTAATATTAATTTTTATAAATAAAATTTTTTCTAAGAACCGAGAAATGATCTAATATTTTTAAAGACTCGATTACATACCAATGTACCTACGATGATAAATTATAGAATGGAAAAAAAAAGTTTGACCGCCACCAGACAGTTCTTGAGACATCAGGAAAATAGCGACTTTATTCCCATTTTGACGGATTAAGGACGCCGCTAACAAGCGAGTAGAAGCTGTACAAACATTCAGGATTATTCTTATATTGTCGTAAATGAAATGTAACCACGTCCAGTGAGTGCTGAATCAAATTTCTGACAGTGACTATTTCTAAGAGGCAGTAATAAGCTATTATAGATAACAAAAAAATGAACTCAGTTTTGTATTTATTTTTATACTTTAAACAATATAATGCAACACTTCTTTGGTGTCTTCAAGTTATCAAGTTTTGAGGATTATTCAGGCAAATTTTAATAAAATTCGATGACGCTTTTTTTTTTTAAATCCAAGTCAAAGTTGTCACTTTTTTGACGTTTTTGAACTTCTACCAATTTTGAGGCCATATTGAAAAATATCTGTCAATTGTAGAGCTACAAAACTTGCCTCAAGTGAGCAAAAGTAGCTGAAAAATACTGAGAAAAAGATTTAGTGGGGAGATCTTAACGCATCTTGCCGTAAGGCTGCCGTGAAAAGTGCCTTTTTTTGCACCGCATAGCTCCGGAAGCGAAGTTTGCGATTTTTTACTCAGAAGATTAACATAGCAAGAAAACGTTTTTTTTATTTTTTTCCGTAGAACAAGTTGCAAATAGGTACTCAAAAAATACTGATGTGCGGAAAAAATTTATTGTGCATGCAGTGATGCTCCAAACGTTCAACTTTGCGAAGTGGCAAAAACGACATTCTCCACATCTTGTGACATACAATTTTTTTCCGGGAAAACTACGCAGTTTCTTGCAAAACTAAGGTGCATTCCTTTGTGTGGATAAATTTACCTATGACATATAAAAATTTCATTGAAAACAAAAAATGTTCATGGGACCTCGATTACCGTTCTTATCTGAACATGCCCATATATCTCAGAGAAGCCAACAGCATGCGATAAAATTCTTTTAGGATAATGCCGAAGCGATCACGTTTTCACTTGCAGCCTAATGTTCAGAACTGGATTTAAGTGATCCTAGCTAGCCAGCTGTCGGCAGTAGGCACATGGTTACTCACACTCATCCTGCCTCTCTTATTGCTTTTTGAATCTGAGGCAACCCCAAGGTATTGTACTTGGGCCTTCCCTTTTTTGTGCATTTATTAATGAATTTCCTTTCATTTATTAAGTAGTCTTCAGTAATTCCTATGTGGTCAGTCATCTTCTATCAATACCAACATTCCAACCCTCCACAACAACCGTATGCGTGCTCGAGAATAGCCTATTTTCCAATGTTAATAGAACTGCACTAAAAAATTTTACTTTCAGCCATACCCGCCTGCATTACCAGCCTATATGTGTCAGTATTTTCTTTGCACTTGTACCCTACCCTGTGTCAAGCGAAGCAATGCAAAGACCTCCATTATGTGATGTCGAAATGCTAGATGCGCATATTTGCGCATGTGACTTCTGTGTGCATGATCCTTATCTTAAACTGAAATGGCCAGCCAGATACGTTACGGGGCCAGCATGTACAGTATTTATAGGAGTGCCTCCTTCTCCTTTATAATGAGAATAAATTGCACATACAGTTCTGTCGTTCTGAATAGGGTTATATTACACCTGAAGTGATTTTCTTGCACTGACAGCAGTGAAACACATGGAAAAGCACAAGCCTGTACCCAATACTAATTCATTCATAGAGTTGCTGTTTTCCTTACAACAGTAACACGGGTTTGCATGAAAAGCCCTAAAGTGGATTATCCAGTTGGTGCATACATTTGTAAGAGGAGGACACAAACAAGACATTTATGTGCCTAATTACATGTAGCCATTCTAGCATGGCTTAATTTCACATAGACACTCTGTATGAAGCAGCAAAGTAGGCATAACCAAGGCAAAAATCTTCAAGCAGCTTAGGTTAACAACAAAAGCATTTTAATGTAAGGTCTGCTGGTAATAAGCAACAGACAATGACAAATGCTGCTAAAAAGCTATAATAACAATACAGCAGGTGGTGCAGACAATGCTCACTTTTATCTGCTGTTTTGGGAACCAGAATCAGTTTTAGGATCCTTCATTTTTATGTGGTGAGAAAAAGTGTTAAAAATGACTTTAAAGCCATACGAAAGGACGCATGCATGTATGCATGTGTCCCAATAATAACTGCCAATAATAATATAGCAGGTGGTGCAGACAGTGCTCACTTTTTGTCTGCTGTTTTAGGAACCAGAATCAGTTTTAGGATCCCTTATTTTTATGTAGTGAGAAAAAAAGTGTTAAACATGACTATTATAGATATACAAGAGGACACATGCATTTATGACCCACACACCCTTAAATGCTTATTTTTGTATTTCATTGTATTTTGCAACAATATACTTTTCACCCTGTAAATATATTTTACAAATTCTGCTTAAGATAACCTCTATACATGGTTAATGTATGCTGTTTCCCTAAATATATGCAGTATTCTTTCCCGGCCTAAACCGGGAGCTGTCCATTAGCTGTAAGCCAGTTTACCAACTCCCACATGATGCTTTGTTTACACTGAAGGTGGCATGTTTGGCTTTTCACTCAGTACTAAGCAATCACTTTGCCTTCTTCACATGGCGACTTTTGAAATTTTTTGGGGCTGTAAAGTAGTGAACAAAAAAGATTAGCACTAGTGACATGCCGCAGGAGCGGCAGATAGCAAACGCTAGGCGCTGCGGTTAGCAACACGTGGATAACAAAAGTGTCAGGTATGTTCACAAAGCACGGCGCCGCACCAGCCACGCAGTGCGATTTTCACCGCTCCGGTAACGCGATTGCGCTAATCTTTTTTACTCGCGACTGTACAGGCAACATGCCAGCTCGTTTCTGCAAGCCATTGGTTGGCTCTCAGCACAACTCTCCATGCAGGCTTGTGTGCACTGCTGCATTCTGGCTTTTGCAATTTTCATTGTAATATGAGCTCAGGAATGACTGCTAAAATAAAAAAAGAAAATAAAACTAGTGGACCGCTGTCAATGTGCAAAAAACAAAGCCGTGCATTTCCGCACAGCTATACATGACTTGACCCCTTTGTCACCACACTGTGCTATTTGAATTTTGGCTTCTCTATTGGAGTGAAAAACATGACAAAGAAATCAGTATTGTTGCACGCTTACTCTTATGTATGAGTGACCGTGCAGATAAGAGTGTACATAAGAGTGACCGAATATTGTACTGCAGTAGTGGCCGAGTGGTCTGAGCATTCGCCTCTCCCACGGGAGGTGCGGGGCTCAATCCCTCATTGCCGCCGGGTACCCACCGGTGATACAGTGGGTACAAGCTTTCTCCTGGCCTGGTGCTCAGCTTGTTCAAGGTGAAATGCTTGGGAAATGGGCCTCTGGCCCCACCTTGAGTAATCGAAAAATAGCTTGTGCCATGGCGCTCTTTGGCCATAGATGCCCTTGGGCCACAAAAAAATCCATAATCAAGAGTGACCCTATGACATCCTCAGTATGAAATTACTGGAAATATCATAATTTTCTCATATGTTGTATTTTTATTCGACAGAAGTGTGCTGAAATATACAACTTTTAATGCATGCATAATTCAGATACTCATTTCTTATATCAGCGAAAAGATAAGTGTCTTTCGCAACAACAGTTAAGTGGGTAGACAGCAAAAGAGGTCTGTTTATATGACAGTGACAACTAACCGCACAACTCTCCAGGCTTGATAGATGACAACTACACTGCGCATGGATTAAAGTAAAACCTACAAAAGAAAGGCAAGTAAATACATGTAAAAAGATTGCGCTGTGCTAGTTGGAATAACTGATGATTAAACCTGTACCTGATCCTGGCTATGTGGATTTCCCGGTTGTAATTAGAAACAATCAAATATAAACTGCTAGCCTAGCTTTCTCTAATATCGTGTCCTTGAGTCCAAGAATTTGCGATAGGAATCGCATGATCATTCTGAAATCGTTATTGCTCGTTTGAAGGTAGTGCACCTTTCAATGGAGGCGCTCCTAAATTATTAGAAGGTACGAATCTTGGACCGTACTGAAAACAGTTGCATATAAGGGCGGTTTTTAGTGGAGACTAGCCGACTAGCGACCGAACGAGTTTTACACAACAGGCGTGCGATGTCTTTTTTCACTTCCTGGAATAGAAATAGCACAAGCGTTAACCGTTCCCCACTATGCTGTTTCAGATAAAGCTAAGATAAAGTGTATTACTAACTTTCCTAGCACTCCTAAAACAAAGAACTAACCTTTTTAGAAGGACACGTGTGTATTGCATTGCAATGGTTGTGTGCTTCATCATTGATGCAGCTTTTGCCTAGGTTTTAGATGCTTTTATGTGATTACTTTACCTGACTGACTTCCTGTGTATCAGTTGTAACATAGGTTGCTTGTTTCTTATGCGTCATTATGAATTTTCTATATTTGACTTGGCTTAGCTATGTAGATACGTTGTAACGTCTGTGTGTGCAAGTGTGTGTGTAAGTGTGTATGGATGTCTACGCACGGCCTGTCGTGCGTGCGCGTGTTTTGTATGTATGTGTTTGTGAGTGTAGTTCTTTCACCTCTATTGTCTGCAGCCTTTTTAGGTGCGGAAAAGAATGTTTCATTTGCTCTTCTTTGCTGCATTGAAAGCTTGGCCATATCATACATTGCTGGGTGGTGGTGAGGCGGGTATTTTGCGGATACACTTCAATGACTAATTTCTCCCGAGTATAAATGCAGATGTGTCTCAGAAATAAAATCAGTTGGAAGTTTGCGCTCTGTTCTGTCGTCCCGCGTCTTTTCATCCCTATTTTTCGCACAAGTACAGTCGATTTAATGCGGAATGGTTTATTGGTTTATGGGCGTTTGAACGTCCCAAAACAACTCGGGCTATGAGGGGCGGCGTAGTGAAGTGCTCCGGAAATTTCGCCCACCTGTGGTTGTTTTAACGCGCACTCACATCGAACAGTACACGGTCCTCTAGCATCGAAATTGGAACGCCGCGGCCAGGACCGAACCCGTTAATGCGGAATTGATGAACGAACTCGCCCAAATGAAAGTATTTATTGATCAGATAAATCTCGCCTGCGGTGTTTCAAAGTTTATTTTGGCTTGGTTCCCGGGCGTCAGGGTCGGCTGCGCCAAGGTCCATGGCTATCACAGCCGATCACGGTTTTACCTTCTAGGAAAAATCTCACAGCAAAACGCGTCTCGATGTCTCCAGCAAGCCACAATCAATGCGGGTATTATATAGTACGCAAGATATCTACACGTTTTGCTACGGCGCATGCCTTTGCTGCCGCACGGGCGGCAGTGAGGGGCGCACCAATGTGAGGACGCTGGAGTGGTCCGCTCGGTCGCATGCAGCAAATTGTGTTCGTACAACACCCCATCCGCCCCGCGCCCGTGCAAGCACGCGTCCACATGGGGCTCAAAAACGAACGCGCAGCAGCCTTTAAGTGATGGAGCGCATAAAATTAAGGACGGGAGCGAAGAACACGTAAACATGCGTTCTAAGCGCTGCGCCGGCGCGACCGACCGGCCGCAGTTCACAGTGCTCAACCGGCTGAACGGGCCGCGCCCGCACCCTGCGTGAGAGCTGCCACCACCACATTACGTCGTGTAGAGAGGAAACACCACGTGATGCTACTGCTCGAGACTGGCGAGCACTGATAGCGGCGACGGCCTTACCCGATATGGCATAACAAAATTACCCTCGCCGAACTCTGATGCCAGGACAGCGGTATACACACAGGGTGCCGTCATTACAAACACCGATGACTTGAAAGCGCAACAAAGAGAGAGACAAGAGTTTGTTAACGGACAAATCAAGAACATAGAGTTGATCCTCCTGTGAGTTCACAAGGGCCAACTGGGCGAAGTGCACAACGAGGCAAGCCACACCAGTCAAAAGTGATGAAAGGCAATATATTCGGCTAACAAATAAAGATGAATCAAACGGCACAGCTTCTGTGACAAACCTTACTATTCGCACGGATTCTCTGCAGTCTTATCCAACATCAAACCGACACGGCTCCATTAACTGACGGAGCGGCCAGCGAAGCTATCGCGACTCAGAATTTGAACGACACCGCTGCGCGATCGTAACAGCTCGCTGCGAATACCGGTCCACGAGCGACTCCTACGCGAGGACAGCCAAACCGAGCAATGCATGTGCACAGGGAGCGAAGAGGGACCATCTCCAAAGTTTCGGAATGATAAGCATGGAACGCGGAGATTTACGAACCACGACACGAAAAACCCAGTAAGGCACGGAAGCAGCACAAGGCCGAAGCAAATCTTCGTCTGCGGCGTAACTTAGAATTTTAGTACGTGGCGCTTCCTCGGCGATGGCCCCGGGATCGGCTAACCTCAAAGACATAACCGGAGGCATTTATAAAACACCATAATATGTTTTACTAGACCTTGACGATGAATAAGAACTAATGCAAACAGCTGGAATCGCCGTGTCGCGGAAAAAAAAAACGGCACTTGAAGAGACAAAACAATCTGTTGAATTAATTCATATCTGACTCTGTGTATGCAGTAAGAGCCCACAAGAGGAGTCGCTAATGTGCCCGCCGACCTAAGCCTACTCGCGGAGTAGTTCCACTCGACGCCGCGTTCACACGTAAGAACACACGCGTACGCGAACCAACACTTTCACGGCGAGTGGTTCTGGGAAAACGAAAGTATTAGGATATAAAGTGCCGATTACTCACGGAACATTGATTCCAGAATATCTTGCACAGCAAGACGATCGCTCTCCGAGAGCTTACAAAGCTACTCCAATCGAAAGCACCGCGCACGTTGGATTGACTACGCTTCAAGTGTGCATTGAGACGGCGGTTTTCCCCAAGTTGTTCATTAGCTGTTTCATTGGACAAGGAGCGGCACCTGACGGCTCTTTTCCAAATGCAGAAGTCGTAAGTGGGAAAGAGATGTGCGAGGAAATGTGTTTTCGCTTTCGGTTTCTCTTAAGCCGCCAGTTTCGGTCGCCTGCCCAGGCTGCGGGTTGCGGCTACTGGCTGCGGCTGCCTGAGCTTGCAGTTAGAGCGCACAAACGCTCCGCGCAGCTTGCTTACGTTGCCTCCCTTGTAATCAAGCAAGGGCCTAGCCAGGGGGGCTTATGGTGCTTCAGTCCCCCCCCCCCCCCCCCCCCCAAGTTTTCTTTAACTGTCACTCACCGCTGACCAAAACAAGCACCAGCGCCGGAAGTCATTCTGGATTTTGTCATCTACAGTGTCTTTTTAGACTAGAAAAGACATTTTGGCGCGAACATTGCTAACTCGGGTTGGATTTCATGGCAACGCCCATGCATCTGGAGTCATGTAACGCAAGGGGCCCCATCCTAGCACAAGTTTTCAAGGGCCTATCGATGGCTCGCTGTTGCGACTAAAATTTCGGTGCAGTTACTCGCAATACATGACCGCTGACAGCTGCTGCTGCGCAGTACACTGGAACGAAGGACAGCGTCATTGAGATTTTTCCCTGGCCGTTGCACATGTACAAAAACGTAATGGTTCTTGAACGAGAAACATTCATCAAAATATTTGTCCTCGACTTGCTGATTTCATGGCCTTTACATTATTCATATCAGCGGCATGCCCTTCTTTGCTGGTTCCGGACCGATATAGTTCTAGGCTTCGTCTGATATTTTTTTACTTATTAAATACGCAAAACCATGGAAACATTGGCGTCAGTTATGTCTACCACCTGTGAACGATGAGGGGATAGTTGGTATGACATGATTGCGAGGCATAAAACTGAGCAGGGGGCAAGACATAGGAGAGAAGCAAACAGGACGAGCTCGTCCTGTTTGCTTCTCTCCTGCGTCATGTACACTGCTGAGTTTTATGTTTTGTAAGCATGTCTGCCAGGATTTTTAAGACTACGAATGCATTCTTTTATTTTAAAAATACATATTTCACTTGTATATAGACAGTGCGGAGCGTTATCTAATACACAGTGGCATTGTAAATGGCAATGACAATGCAGTTATTATTGCTGCGTGTAATCCTTCCGAAAATTCTATGCGGGGGCCGCACTGCAACATGACCCACCCCCCGAACAAAATTTCTGGCTACGCCACTGCTTGTAATGGCTTGCTCTGTCTTAGATACTTATGTTTCATGCATAGCACACACCGCGATGGTTGTTTAGTCAAAACAACGTTAATATTACATAACTCACGCAGCGTTAAAATGTCACCGAGATGCTTAGACATATTTGAATTCAGAGAGGAGCTGAAAGAAACAGACGCGGGGCACAGGGTTAGGCCCTTGGTTATTGAGTGAGAGCTAGACCTCGCGCGCTGCGTCGTCTTTATGTTGTGCGTGTTCGCATAATGCGTTTTTGCGACAACGAAGTGAGGTTCCCGAGCAAGGAACGCCCTCTCATTGTGTCGCTTCCGATGGCAGCCTGTTAGCAGTGCGCCAATAAACAGGGTGGGGCACATGCAAGGCTAGGAACGTCTGTACCTTTCGAAGCTGCGTGTAGAAACAAGAGCGCTGCTGAGTGTCGTATATCACAGTCTCTTCTATCAACGGTGAGCTGATTTAATCTTGCGTTTTCGCGAGGGCCTATCGCGCTTCGCCTTCGTGAACGCTAGGGCTCTGCGTCATGTGCTATGCTGAGGTGATGGCTCAAAGTGTGTTCGTTCGAAGTCTTAAACCAGTGCATTAAGAAGCACGCTAGATTAGTCTAACAGCTCAGCTAACCCATTGCCACCAAACTGTAAGCTCAGCTTTCGCGCGGGCATATCGGGGCTTTGGTTCTCAAAACGTTGCGATTCAGAACTTTACGCAATCGTATAACGCCATGAAAAATGCACACCTTAGCATTCTCTACGCTGGGGTTTAATTGTAAATCATTTTGCGCATCGTGAGCAGTAATGCACTTCGCCCGCGGTAACAATTAATCTAGGACGGTGGTTAGCTGGCTAGAATTGCTAGATACCTCAAGTGTGCGCATCTTGAAGGGATATTGCATTAAAATTGCGGCGTTCTGTGAAATCGCTGAAATTGGATTCGGAGGGTGCGACTATGTAAAGTTGCAGTGTTTATTTCATGTGGTTTTGCGCGGACGGCGTCATTTTAAAGGTTTTGTGCGCGCGCGACAGTTGCCGCCCACCTAGGCGGGAGGAGTGCATGACGTCACACGTCTCGCGGCGGCCTGCCCCTGCGAAGGGTGTTCGCATCGCCTCAGCGGTGGCGCCTGGAAGCTCAGAGTTGGGGGCATAGAAACGTGAAACAGATCGAAAGCTCCAGCCTAGTAGTGGAAGTCGCAGTAACGATTATGTCTTCCAGATAGAGAAATGACCGTGGACTAGAGGCATGGCTACGCCCTCGGCGCCTCATCAATTAAGCGATGACGAGTAAAATGGGCCCGGAGGATTACATAACGGCCAGGCGCGCGCCGCAGTGGTAGTTGTGCATATTATAATCCACTTTGATATCAGCCAGGCAAGTTTTCCTTAGGTATTAAAAGATTTAATTCGCCCGAAGTTAAATTAAGGCATTTCCTTCATTGCTCCAGCCACACTAAAAGAGCAGCCACGGTGCGTAGATGGGGGGGGGGGGGATTTGAATTAGGACCTATACATCACGCAAGCAGCGTGAACAGAGGAGTGAGTGCTCTACATATAAAAGCAACCAAGTTAATTGCATCGAAATGGCGGAAAAGTACGCAGCACGCAGTTTTTCTGACTGGAGCATCGTTACTACGCTGCCAGACTTGCGTGCCTTAATCCCACGAGCGGGATCTGGCGCGCGATTCTCGTGGCATTGGCCTGTAAGTAAATTGCCAGCGTTGTTACTTTCTGACGGTCTCGGGCAAGAGAGAAGGACCTCTGCATTCAATAGTTCTTATATTTGCGCATGCATGCTTGAAAACACTATTACACGATATGTTTATTTTTCTGCCCGTTCATGCAAGCGTATACATTGCCTGCAGGCGGTTCGTTTGATGAATGTACTACGAATTTGGAATAAGGGAGACAAGAGCGTTTTTAGTGTGTATGTTCCGCGTCGCATCCGAGATAATTTGCCGTCGAAGGTTGGATCAGGGAAAGAACTGGAACGAGTGAAAATATTTCCGAAGTGTCTCTTGACAAGGAAAATGCACCTTCAACCAATGCTACCGGGTTTTTGGCCTTCATATTCTCTTTAATTTCGCGCACTATTATGTGCTACTGAGTGCAGACACTTTGCAGTAAAGCGCGTTCTTTATAAGTTACCTGAAATTTTTGTGTAGTTTAGGCCCCCTTTTCGGTAAAGCGCGGCTGTCATCGTTCAGGTTTGCGCTTTGTAGGAAATATTGCCACCTAGTACTGCGAGGTGGCGCACAGCTGTCCCAGAAGACGGCGATGTAGCGCTTGCACACTTGCGCTATAGCTTATCGACCGTCATTACCGAGATATCGTGGGAAACAACAACAGCAACCGCTTCCTCCTCCATGGCTCCAGGTCTCCGAGAACGCCTCCCTCACAAGTATACGTGACATTATGTACCGCAAAGCGTCAGGTTTGAGGCACTGTCGTTTCAGTGGCATGATGAGGCATCGGAGCAGAAAAAGATTTATGGAGCAATCGCTGCCGAATAAATTCACCATCATCATCATCAGCTTCACTACGCCTACTGCAGGGCAAGTGCCTCTCGCATGACTCTCCAATCAACCATGATCCCTTGCCAGCTGCATCCACCGTTTGCCTGCAAACGTCTTAATCTCATCCGCCCACCTAACCTTCTGCCGCCCCCTGCTACGCTTACTTTCTCTTGGAATCCACTCCGTTACCCTTAAGGACCAGCGGTTATTTTGCCTTCGCATTACATGCCCTGCCTAAGTCCATTTCTTTCTCTTGATGTTGACTAGGATGTCATTAACCCGTGTTTGTTCCCTCACCCACTCTGCCCGCTTCCGATCTCTTAACGTTACACCTATCAGTTTGCTTTCCATGGCTCGCTGTGTTGTCCTTAACTTAAGCTGAACCATTTTAGTTAGCCTCCACGTTTCTGCCCCGTAGGTGAGTACCGCTACAATACAGCTGCTGTACACTTTTCTCTTGAGGTATACTGGTAACCTACTATTCATAATCTGACAGAACCTGCCATGTGCGCTCCACCCTATTTTTATCCTGCTAGTTATTTCCCTGACATGATCCGGATCAGCTGTCACTACCTGCCCTAAGTAGACGTATTCCTTTACCACTACCAGCACCTCGCTGCCAACTGTGAACTGCTGTTCCCTTGCTAGACTGTTGAACGTTACTTTGGTTTTCTGCATGCGTATTTTTATACCCAGCGTTCTGCCCTGCCTGTCTAACTCATTGATCATGATTTGCAGTTCGTCTCCTGAATGACTCAGCAAGGCAATGTCATCACCGAATCGCAGATTATTTAGGTATTCTCCATTAACTGTTATCCCCAACTGATCCCGATTCAGGCCTCGGGATACCTGCTGTGAATAGGCGATGAATAGCATTGGCGAGATCGTGTCTCCTTGCCCGACGCCCTTCCTTATTGGAATTTTATTGCTGACTTAATGGAGGACTGTAGTAGCTGTACAGTTCCTATATATATATCATGAAGAATTTTGACATAAGGCTCATCTACGCCCTGATTCCGATTAAGTTGTCGCGATAAAAATTCGCACCTAGAAGGTTTGTCGCGAAGGCTGTAGCTGCTCCACACTGACCATTCTTCAGAGCTTAGCATCCTTAGTGAAGGCATGACATGGCGTGTCCCTTGCCCCGCCGCACTACTGTTGCAACCTTTAGCGGAATAATACTTTGGCACGCTCGCCGTTCGCTGGTCTGGAAGCTGCGTAGATCAAATTCGAGCTCAAGCGACCCCGGACAACAAGCTGTGGCACTCGCAGAGCGTCTCCGCCACGTAGCTGCAGCAGGCGCACGCCGTGACGCCGAAGCGGGCGGGCCAGCCGGGCACGGATGTAGGGAGACGCGTGACGTCACAGGTTCCAAGGAGCAGTAATTGTGGGCGCCGCCGGCACGTGCACCAGTTCAAGGGAAAAAAAATGAGTGGAAAAAGGGCTTTCCGCTGGCTTCGTGCAAAAAAAAAAAACGGATGCGGTTTCAGCAATTTTAGAAACCCCAGCTCTCATTCTAGTTGAAAATTAGATCGCCTGAAATTTTTAGCGCAGTATCCCTTTAAAGGAAGTGTGCAAGTGTGCTTATGATGGCAGTGTGACGAAGTTCTTGCCTGCCCTGACCTTCCTTTGACTTTCGCAGCACAGGTAGCCCAGTCACGTCTGTTCTTCCGGAACACAACGGGGCGAGGCGGCGACGATGCCGGCCCACCGCGCGGACGGTGGAAGTGAAGGGTCGAGCAAAGCCACTCCGCCCCACCCCGTATTGTCGCCTGATAGGGGCACTCGTACAACTTCACACAGTCCAAAGTGGCCTCACACCAGGTTCAATGGTGGCGGCCTCTTCGGGGAACGAGGCGCTTTGTCTTGAACGCCCCGGCGCCCTTCGCATAAGCTCCTCATTAGAACCGAGGCTTTGTCTCGCGTTCCTTTACCTTTCCTTTGTGTTTTTTTTTTCGTTTCAATATCTGGCTTTTGTTCCGGTGCGACACGTGAAGAGATCGTTTTCTTTGTCACGAGGTCGCGGCGCCGGAAAAAACCGCGAGCCGAGCAGCTGGCCTGGAGAAATCGGTACGTGTGGACGTGCGTGAGGCCAGCCAGGGGCGTGGTCGGCAAGCGAACCAGGCGTGGGTCTGAAGCGTAGAGATCGATGACGGCGGCCCCGAAGTCGTGTGGCCCAAGCTCCTAGGCATCCGCGACACCACATCAACCCAGCAGCGACCATCCGCAGCCCAACGTTTCCTGCGACGGGACCTTAGCGCTACGCAGCTAAGTCACGGTTTCTCCCCACTCTCTTGAAGTCTTTGTCTTGTCGCTCGCTGTTTCTCGTCTCATTCTTTTGTGCAGTATTCCTTTTATGTTGCAAATTTCCTTTGCAGTTATTTTCCAGATATTTCCTTTTTCATGTTAATAGTCTGCGTCTTCATTCTGTGTTTGGCATTTGCGTGCGCCTGTGTCACTGTTAACAAAAAAAACACCAAAATGGAAGTAAATGGCCTGTCCTCCCCAACAAACAAAACCTCCTCAAAATCTCCCAGAAATATCCCATCAGGACATTTAGAATGTCCCCAGGAGGTTCTCATTTTTCCCGAAGACGCCCAAGAAACGTCCCCACATCTAGCCGTGTCCAAAAAGTTGTGCGTCCCAGGCACAGCCCCAAAAGGTTAATGCTAGATTTCTCGGGTCTGGTTTAATAAAATTATTTTTTATTTTTCATGAAGACCATGCATATAAGCGCACATATGTGCAAAATTTCAAGCACATGCTTACATTACAGGTGGTGTAATACACCTGTCAACTCGCGTGAATGCTTCCTTCCTGGCTTGGCCATTCAGACTTACCTGTTTACATGAAATGTGCTTTAACAAGGTGAAAATTTGGGCTGGTTGGTGCATGATCTTGTGACAGGAGCGCAGCACGAGACAAAGAGAGGCGGGACACGACGCTGAATAACAACCAGATTTTTAATGCACGTTCATCGAATATATACATCTCGCTCGTATCAGAAGGAAAAGAAAGAAGCATGAAAAACGCATAAGATGTACACGTGGTGAAATATTAAGACATCGCACGCAGATAATCAATTTCTCTGTCACGAAGCGCTATTGAAGGTATGCAGACGCATACGTCGCTCTTTGGTCGGATGTTGAAGGCTTCTCAATCACCATGGTCCGTTGATCAAAATACGACGGGATGACCATTGTGTTGATAAGCTGCGGAGCGCATTCAGGCTCTCTGCAATGTTTTGCTAATTCACTGCTGATGGCGCCCTTTGGGGATCTTTTGTGCTCTCGAAGCCGTTTGTTCAAACAGCGCCCTATTTGACCAATGTATGTGCGTCCCCATGACAGAGATATTTCATAAACCCCGCTTTTCACACATTTCACATGTTTTTTTTTTCAGGTGCTTTCTCGCATTGTTTTTTTCTTTGCTCGATGTTAACTTTGGCGCACAGGCTGTTTAACTTGTTGGGTGCTGACATGAGCACTTTTACACTAGCTCTTGCGCCTACCTTTTTGAGACTGTGGGAAATGCCATTAATGTAAGGAATGACCGCGTACGGCTTCCTTTATTCTGATGTGGTTGTGACATATTTTCTGCCTTTATATGCTTGCAGAATCCCTTCTGCGACACTGGATAGCAGTCTCGTCGGGCAACCTGCTGCTTTCAGCCGACGGTTCTGGGTGTCAAAACTGCCTTGAACCTCATGATGACAGGATCTCGTCAATTCGGCTCTCATTGCTGTTTTTTTCTACCTCCGCTTGATGATCTTGGAGTGCGCAGATGTGTAGGGGAGCAGTCACTTCTAGCTTCGTGGTCCGTACCGCCAGCATATGTGAGCGCCTAGAAAGGCTAGCGTCAAGTCAAGAAATCGCATAACGTTGTTTTCTGGGAGTTCACTTGTTATTTCCAGTCCCAGTTCTTCTAGTCCTTAGCAAAAGTAGCAATGAGAGCCGCGTTGACGAGATCCTGTCATCATGAAGTTCGAGGAAGTTTTGACGCCCAGAACAGTCGGCTGAAAGCAGCAGTTTACCCGACGAGACTGCTATCCAGTGTCGCAGAAGGGATTCTGCAAGCATATAAAGGCAGAAAATAAGTCACAACCACATCAGAATAAAGGAAGCCGTACGCGGTCATTCCTTACATTAATGGCATTTCCCACAGTCTCAAAAAGGTAGGCGCAACAGCTGGTGTAAAAGTGCTCATGTCATCATCATCATCATCATCATCATCGTCAGCCTTACTACACCCACTGCAGGGCAAAGGCCTCTCCCATGTCTCTCCAATTAACCCTATCCTTTGCCTGCAAACTTCTTAATCTCCTCCGCCCATCTAACCTTCTGCCGCCCCCTGCTACGCTTACTTTCTCTTGGAACCCACTCCGTTACCCTTAAAGACCAGCGGTTATCTTGCCTTCGCATTACATGCCCTGCCCAAGCCCATTTCTTTCTCTTGATTTCGACTAGGATGTCATTAACCCGTGTTTGTTCCCTCACCCACTCTGCCCGTTTCCGATCTCTTAACGTTACACCTATCATTTTTCTTTCCATGGCTCGCTGCGTTGTCCTTAACTTAAGCTGAACTCTTTTCGTTAGCCTCCACATTTCTGCCCCGTAGGTGAGTACCGGTAAGATTATGCTGTTGTACACTTTCCTCTTGAGGGAAATTGGTAAACTGCCACTCATGATCTGCGAGAATTTGCCATATGCGCTCCACCCCATTCTTATCCTTCTAGTTATCTCCCTCTCATGATCCGGATCAGCTGTCACTACCTGCCCTAAGTAGACGTATTCCGGCACAATTTCTAGGCTCTCGCTGCCAATTGTGAACTATTGTTCCCTTGCTAGGCTGTTGAACATTACCTTGGTTTTCTGCATGTTAATTTTTAGACCCATCGATCTGCTCTGCCTGTCTAACTCGTTGATCATGATTTGCAGTTCACCTCCTGAGTGACTCAGCAAGGCAATGTCATCAGCAAATCTCAGATTATTTAGGTATTCTTCGTTTATTCTTATTCCCAACTGTTCCCAATTCAGGCCTCGAAATACCTCCTGCAAACATGCGGTGAACAGCATTGGCGAGATCGTGTCTCCTTGCCTGACGCCCTTCCTTATTGGAATTTTATTGCTGACTTTATGGAGGACTATAGTAGCTGTGCAGTTGCTATATATATCTTCCAGTATTTTGACATAAGGCTCTTCTACCCCCTGATTACGCAATGCCTGTATGACTGCTGAGGTTTCCACTGAGTCGAATGCTTTCTCGTAATCAATGAAAGCTATATATAGAGGTTGGTTATATTCTGCGCATTTCTCTATCACCTGATTGATAGTGTGAATATGATCTATTGTGGAATATCCTTTACGAAAGCCTGCCTGATCATTTGGTTGATTAAAGTCTAACGTTGCCCTGACTCTATTAGCGATTACCTTAGTAAATACTTTGTAGGCAACGGATAGTAAGCTGATCGGCCTGTAATTTTTCAAGTCCTTGGCGTCTCCCTTCTTATGAATTAAGATAATGTTTGCATTCTTCCAAGCTTCTGGTACAGTCGAGGTCATAAGGCATTGCGTATACAGGGTGGCTAGTTTTTCTAGCCCGATGTCCCCTCCATCCTTCAACAGATCTGCTGTTACCTGATCCTCCCCAGCTGCTTTTCCCCTTTTCATTGCTTCTAAGGCTTTCTTTACTTCCATCTTTCGTTACTGGCGGGAGGACGCATTGCTGTGCACTGCTGTCTTTCTCATTAGCGCTCTGATTACATTGGCTACTGTACAGGTCTGTGTAGAACTCTTCGGCTACGTTAACTATCTTATCCATATTGCTAATGACATTGCCCTGCTTGTCTCTTAATGCATACATCTGGTTTTTTACCTATGCCTAGTTTCCTCTTCACTGTTTTTAGGCTACCTCCGTTCTTTATAGCATGCTCGATTCTCTCCATATTAAACTTCCTTATGTCGGCTACCTTGCGCTTATTTATTAACTTTGATAGCTCCGTTAGTTCTATTCTATCGGTAGTGTTAGATGCCTTCATGTTTTGGCGCTTCTTAATCAGATCTTTCGTCACCTGAGATAGCTTCCCGGTATCTTTTCGAACTGTCCTAGCGCCTACTTCTACTGCGCACTCCGTAATTATTGATGTCAGGTTATCGTGCATTGAATGAACATCAAGATCATCTTCCTCAGTTAAAGCCGAGTATCTGTTTTGCAGCGCTATCCTAAACTCCTGTGCTTTCCCTCTTGCGACTAACTCGTTAATGGTCTTCTTCTTCGCTAGCTTCTTCCGTTCCCTCTTCAAGTCTAAGCTAATTCTAGACCTTACCATTCTATGGTCGCTGCAACGCACCCTTCCGAGGATGGCCATATCCTGAATGACGCCAGGTTTAGCGCATAGTATGAAGTCGATTTCATTTTTAATCTCACCATTGGGGCTCTTCCAGGTCCACTTCCTGTTTTCTCGTTTGCGGAAGAAGGTATTCATGATCCGTAAATTATTTCTATCCGCGAATTCGACTAATAACTCTCCCCTGCTATTTCTAGAGCCTATCCCATAGTCACCTACCGCGTGGTCGTCAGCCTGCTTCTTGCCCACCTTCGCATTGAAGTCGCCCATCAGTACAGTGTACTGCGATTTTACTCTATTCATTGCTGATTCTACGTCCTCATAGAAGTTTTCAACGGTCTGGTCATCATGGCTGGATGTGGGTGCGTAGGCCTGCACCACTTTCAGCTTGTACCTCCTATTCAGCCTAATTACTATAGCTGCTACCCTCTAATTAATACTGTAGAACTCCTCTACGTTTCCAGCTATATCCTTATTAATGAGGAAACCCACACCTAGTTCTCGTCTATCCTCTAACCCGCGATAGCATAGTATGTGTCCGTCCTTTAGTACTGTATACGCCTCACCTGTCCTCCTAACTTCGCTAAGCCCTATCACATCCCATTTAATTCCCGCTAGTTCCTCGAACAGCACTGCTAGGCTAGCCTCACTAGCTAAAGTTCTAGCGTTAAACGTTGCCAGGTTCAGATTCCAATGGCGGCCTGTCCGGAGCCAGAGATTCTTAGCACCCCCCGCTGCGTCACAGGTCTGACCGCCGCCGTGGTCAGTTGCTCTGCAGCCGCTGGGGACTGAGGGCCGAGGGTTAATTGGTTTGATCATAGAAGGTTGTGGCCAAGTACTACACCAGGGTGGCCAAATCCTGCTCTGGTGAGAGAGTGCGTTGTCGGTTCTGGTCACCGAGATAAGGCCGCACTCCAGGCCTGCTTATGCAATTCCATCGACACGCGGACTTTTTTTTTTTAAACCCGGTGGAGAATTGCGCGGCACCAGGATTTGAGCCCCGGTCCTCTTGCACGCGAGGCGGATGTTCTACCTCTACGCCATCGCTGCATCCCAGCACCCAACAAATTAAGAAGCCTGTGCGCGAAAGTCAACAGCGAGCAAAGGAAAATCAATGCAAGAAAAAGCACCGAAAAAAAAAAACATGTGACACGTGTGAAAAGCGGGGTTTAGGAAATACCTCTGTCATGCGGATGGGGGGGGGGGGGGGGGAATCCGACTGTGCGGCCTGCTCGTGGCCCCCCCTGCCACCGGATACGAGGCAGCTGCCCGGGGTTAGGATTTCCTGTCTCCGGGTCGGAATTATTGCGTCGTTGGGTGGTCGGGCATCCCGTGAGTGGAGCCGCACCATTGGTCAACGTCGACGCCCTCCCTGTCCTGGCCAGACAGGAGTCGAGCAATGATAAAATGAGGGTCAATGTCGCGCTGTCCCCAGTCCCATCCCATTACCCATAACCCTTCCCTCAGTCCTATTCCCACAACCTACGTCCCACCCCCTCCGCTACGTCCCAGGGGAGATCAGGGGAGTCTCCCCGGGCCCGCTCCCCCGGCTTTGGGTCGCTTAGTAGCATTACCCCCTCATTTTTTTTCATTTTCCCACCTACGGGTGGAAAAAGCACAACATTGCCTTCGGGCCTTTTCATTTATATTACGATTGGGTTAAGCCTGTTATACTTAGTGGCACAGGCAGGGGCCTATTGGTTTACATTCTTTTTTGGCTGCCCCACCATACTTTTTTGTCATGCGGGCGCACCTACATTGGTCAAACAGGGCACTGTTTGAATGAATGGCTTCGAGAGCACAAAAGATCCCTAAAGGGCGCCATGAGCAGTGAATTAGCAAAACATTGCAGAGAGCATGAATGCGCTCCGCAGCTTATCAACACAATGGTAATCCCGTCGTATTTTAATCAACGGACCACGGAGATTGAAGAAGCCTTCAACATCGGGCAAAAGAGCGATGTATATGCGTCAGCATACTTTCGATAGCATTTCTTGACAGAGAAATTGATTATCTACGTGCGTTGTCCTAATCTTTTACCATGTGTACATCTTATGCGTTTGTCATGCTTCTGTCCTTTCCTTATTGCACGAGCGAGATGTATATATTCGATCGATCGTGGATTAAAAATCTGGTTGTTAGTCAGCGTTGATTCCCGCCCCTCTCTTCTTTGTTTCGTGCTGCGCTGCTCCCGCCACAATGACATGAAATGTGCTAGAATTTTACACCAAAAAGGAATTATAAATTCAAAAAGTCGCCCGATCCCGCCCATATAACAGGAAATAGCAGTGCAATACAGATGTAATTTCAGTTTATTAGATGTGCTCTTTGCATTGAAATGAATACAAACAGGAGACGCATTGTACGCACCATTTAACACAGAATGTACGAAGCACTACGACACCAGCAAATAATAATGGCCAAAATTTTCTCTAGCTCTGAGAAATCTGAAAAAATGGAGCAATAAAAACATAATACAGGCTGAAAGTTGATGCACTTTAAGCAAACATTCAAAGGGCACAAAAGCATATATGCACACGCAAAAGCAAACGCATGTAGAGAGCAACCTGGGTGCCAAAAGAAGAGACGATATGGGCGTACGATACAGATACGCGGTTTCAGTTTACAGATATCCTGCAGGGTGAAACCTCCCTCTCGCTTTGCCTCTCGCACGAGCCTCGGAGTAACCTTGAGCGTGTTATCAAAACAGGAAAAAAAATTAATTCTACGAGGCGAAAATAAAAAAAAACGAGCATAAACCACATACCTTGATGACGTTGCCAACAGAAACCCGGGGATGAAATAAAATGCTGAAACTATATATATGAGTTCAACGCAGCCTTCTGTCCTGCGCCTTCTCACGGCACAGCGAACGCTCAAACATACGCGTTACACCACCGTTTTATTTTTTTTGTGACTAAGTGTGGAGATAAGACTGCTTGGAGACGGATGGAAAGGGAGGACGTTTTTAGGTAGGAGCCCTGGCTCGGCGCTCCCATGGTACAGCAGACCACGCGTGCGGCACAATACGGCGTGGGAGGCGAGATCAAGGTGATCAACGCACAAGTAATCCGGTGGGGGTGGATTGAAACTCAGCGACGCGAACACAACACAAACTATACCGCTGCGACAGGACGGCAATGTAGGTGGAGCAGGTTAATCCATGGACACTCGCAGAAAGAGTCTGGGGGGGCTTCCGAAGACCTCTCCCGCCTATGACCGCAGTGGACGGCCACGCTGCCACCAACAACACGCCACAGTCGTCGGAGGCGCTGAGGGATGCAGAGTGCGCGCTAGGGGTCGCCCATTGCCTTGAAATCCGCTGCCGCGAACGACGCCTGTAAGAGCGCCATTATGGTGCAGGGCCGTGAGGGTGTGCAAAAGACTTGCGATGCGCCGCGCGCCGCTGCACCAGTTCCAAAAGGAATTATGTGGGCACTCCGAGGTGCGCGGGAAAGCTGCCATGAGTCCGCAGCTACGAAGTTCACGACATCCCAGTGATGACAGCAAGAGCTGCTGCGCGCTGGGGCTTGCGCGCGAGCGGCTAGGGACTGCGCGAATACGTGTGCGCAAGATGGCTTCCGTCCAGCGAGGAAGCCGGGCGAGCGACGGGAGGCCCATTACTGCGCCTCTGCTAGACAGCGGCGCAACGAGGACTGCTGGTAGTTGTAGATGCCTGCAGGGACCGCCACACCGTGCTGAAGTTGGAAACACCATTGAAGACGGGCACGTTGGTGACCGCCGCTCCCGGCGATGCGATGAAAAGGCAGACCGCCCTCGCCAGCCTGCCTGCAGCATGGAGCCGACGGCCCAGGAGAGAGATGCGGGGTGAACTGCGCTTTCTTCAGCTGTTCGAACAAAACTGTCTGATCTCTCAAAACGGGGAGTGCAAGCGCAAAACCTTCTCTCCCCGTAGCTTTTGGCGCGAGGGAGAGAGAAAATGGAGCGAGGAGTCAATTTGTATTTTTTGTTGAAAAGCATTAGTACCAAAAACGTTCTCCCGGTTACCTTTCTGGGACCGAAATGCTATGATTTGTTTTTGTTTCTGCTTAATACCCTCCAAAAAACGTTTCTAGGACATTAGTGGGCGCACTTCCCTTTTGCTTGTGTTTCTGTCCTGCCTCTACGGCCTGGAAATGTTCGATAAATGTTGTACTCGGACAGGGACATTCCATCCTTTCTGGGCGCTCCTGGGGAGGTATGTTGTTTTCCGGGTCTAGTGCGAACCGAAAAGGAGGTTTTATTTACTCCATATAGAGGGAGTATTTTTACTCCCTTATTGTCAAGGGTGCAATTTTTTACTACCCACAGAAATGAAGCCCAAAAATGGCGTCGGGTTTGTTTATCCTCATTCAGGTTCATTCTTACTGCAGTTCCAGCGGCGGAAACGGGGAGTAGCTGCGGGGGCCGATGGCAACCCAGCGTCGGAAACTGCGCTGCCCTAATGTGGCTCCGCGTGACGCTCTTCGCCGTCTGCAAGCCCAGCGGCGGCGAAGGCGGCAGGGGTCATCTGCTTGTCGTATGCTTTTACTGTACGAGCTTGTTTGGCTGGTTATGTTCGTAGATAAAAGGATATAGCATTAGAATCAATAGTTCAAATCTGTAATGGACTCATGGAGTAGTTTTCACGGCTATATGTCACGCTATTTTTGACTAAAAACCAGAGCAGAATAAGTTGAAAATGAAAACACCCCTGAAGGTAGTTTGGCATGGCAGTGTTTGCTTTCATATTCACTTCTTTGAGGCTTGGCATTTCAATATGACCAAGGAAAAAAGTAGCCTCATCAACTCAATGAAGAGCTCAGCGTTGGAGGTATGCTCTATCACACTTCCGCGTTATGCAGCGCACTATAATTTGCTACAGCACACCGCGAGAGCCACACTGAAAAAATCTGTGAGAATCAGGTCTAACCGACACCTCTAACAGAGTGGCGACACTAACAGAAGAAGGTCAGGTATGGTTAGAGCACTGGAGGCTTCGCAAGAGCAGTTCAATTATGACGAAGTAGAACGTTCTTTCGGGCTAGTTGGTTCATTGCAGAAAAAAGGTTAGTACTGCGCGAATTAGACACGACAGGAGAACAGAAACAAACTACGCCTGTGTTGTCGTGTTTGTTCCTGTTCTCCTGTCGTGTCTAATTCGCGCAGTACTAACCTTTTTTCTGTAGTTCAATTATGTAGCTTACTGCAGCAGAAAACGGCGACAAACCGATATCTTGTATCGCGGCAGGTGCCCGTGAATGCCAAGTAGTCAGGACAGATACAGGGAAGGATGATTATAACTAGCGGGTCGTCACTCACCGCCATTATCAGGCGGCTGACCAGAAGCAGACGAGACGCTAGGTGGCGGAGCGGATGGCGTGAAATTGTGTTTCTTTTACTTGATCACTTGGGGCGCATTGAGACCAAGAAACTCCATTAAAAATGTGAGTTTTAAGGAAGATACTCCTACTTTATGCACCATTATTTAGTGCAGGGAGTAAAATACGTAATTTAACACATTTCTACTTCATATCGATGCAGTAAATGTTTCCGCATATGTAGTATAAAGGGTGGGGCCAATCATTTATACTCCCATGTGGGTTGGTTCTTGTTTTGAGTATGGAGCTTTCCATACCAAGCCTGATTGCTCTCAATGTTGGACTGACTCGGGCCACGTGTAGTTGCGTGGAAATCTTTTAGAGATTTGTAGCAACTTGGAAAGTGGATTATGCCTCACAGCTGACCTGGCAATCATATTTCGTATTAAAAAGCACGCTAACATTGTTACCCAGAATGCGGTGTCGAGGTGAGTGATATAGCTGTGTGTCAATGAAGTGATGCTGAAATATTGCGTTCCTTGTCAGCTATATAGCGCAATGATTTAAGACCGTACCATTACAACAGCGGCATTCTTACTACGAACTTCGTCGAGAGGGCTAAACAACAGACCACAGTTTGCCTGCGAATTTGTGAAAGGAAAAAAAACGCTGGGTGCTCAATACGGCATGCTTCCTAAATTTTGTTTTGAAGTCAGTTCCATGATCTTCAACACACGACTATGATGCACAGGGTGGACCACACTTAACTGCGACACTGAAGTGGATGGTGCGGCATCTTGGGAATCTCCAGCGGTCGTCACTTTTGAATAGACCATACAGTAGGACAGGACTCAGATTTCTCGAAGACTCGCCAGATGGAAAAATAGACGCTCATGTGTTAGCCACCCTGATGCTTTCTCTGCAGGCATATGACCGGTTTGAAGTCAGATGCTGCGCTGGAACACAATCCACTCTCTTCTTGTCCCATCAGTTGTTCTCTACAAAACGTGGTAGAAAAAGTATTTAGCCCTCCGATGAACAAAACAAGACCACTCCTACAAGAGCTTCATTCACTTTTAGAGAAAATTTTAGCTTTCTTTTAAAGCAAGGGAAACAGCATGCTGTCGAGATCGGCGAAATCGGAACTGGGAAGAACTCCTAGCAGACCGAGACGTGGATGAGTCATCACGAAGCAACTGTACGGCGAGGACTGGCGTTAGAGGCGGAAGCAGCGGCCATGACGGCGGCGTCAAGTGGCCGAGTCTGCCCTCGGTTCACCGGACAGAGATGCGGTTGAAAAGTCAAGCTGGTGATGTTAAATGATGTCAAAGCTGGTGGTGCGGGAGTACGAGGTCGTTCATTCACCTGCTGGGAGACGGCGTGCAATTTCTTTCCCGCGGAGAAACCGAACAGAAACCTTGCCGCAGCGGTGAAACCGAGAGGACAGTGTCCGATGACCCTCCTTCTATAGAATGAGCTGCGAGAGGGCATCGGTACTGCCTCCTGCCGAGGGCCGTACCACCAGTGTCCACAACTGCCCAACTCATTGGACATCGTTCACCGAACATCTTTCCCCAGACAACGGATCTGGGGGTTACGAAGGGTATTTAACGGGTTTTTGGTCCGTTACCGAGACCGTCGTATCTCGACTAAAAATGTAAAAATAAACCTACGGCGCAGTTTCCTTCATAACGGAGTCCGACGTCGTCCTTCGGAGCCGGGGCCTGCAGGGCTGACCGAGCCAGAAAACCCAAGGGCACTTCCGTCAACAGCACTGGTGGCAGAGGTTGGCTAGAGGCACATACCCAACAGCGCGTGTATACGCCACTAAAAGGCACCTCTCTTTTATTTTTGACTGTGACCGGCACTGATCTCGTTGAAAAGTGCAGTGTAAATAAGAAATAACGACTAATATACTTTATTATGCCACAGGAGCCCAGTAGAAAAACCACGCTGCATCCGGTATTCTCTCCTGGTTGCCTGCAAACGAAACATGCGAGTGGCTCAACGAGTGTATCACTTGCTCAAGCCTTTTCTGATGCGGCAAAGCAAAAGCGCAATGTAGGAAAATTATCAGCATGTGTAAAAGGAATCGCTTAACTGAATAGAAGATTAAAAAGGAACACCCTTTCTTCGGAAACAGACAAACGTTCAAACGCGGCACCTGGGCGTATCACCACCGGGCTAAGTAAGGCCGGCGGCTGTGGCTTTGGCACTGATCAGTAGACGTTCTAGGTGCGGCGCCTACATCGGGCGCATCATATTATTCCTCTTCGTCCGATGAATAGTCGACGTTGCTGAAGCCATCGGGCAAAGACAGCGGACCTTTATTCACAATGCTCCTAAGACTGCGCAAGCCTCGCGGTCGTTCAGGATTCCCCACAGGTTCCGTCCAGAAGCGAACTCCTCTGCTATGAGCGCGAGGAACCGAAGTTTGGGGAAGAAGGGCTGCATGAGCGTTCGGAGCTCAGGCTCTCGGTCGACGGCAGCAGCTCTGCGCAGACGCTTCTCCTGTGCCTACCTCTGGAGGGCTCGAAAGACCAAAATATCGGGCACGTCAGCGACGTTCTCCATGAAGTAATTGGCCGTGCAGTCCGAACAGCATGCGAACGCTTCTGAGAACAGCACGTTGGGGCCATCTGCAAGCAGGAGATCCAATGCAGGGAGGTCCCTGTGATTTTCGCCCATAGTGAAAGCGTAGTCCAAAACCGGGTACACGTCCTCCGGCTCTATGTTGCACTTCACGTAAGCGATGCACTTTTCTGCGAGTTCCAGCACCAGGTACTTGACAGCTGCGCTTCGAGTGCACTGGGCCTGGTGCAATGCTTACGCTTCAAGCTGGCCGCTGTAGAACAACCTGCATTGACAGCAATGCATTTCAAATTTCTGCATCTTCAAAATTTGTGAAGCCGCTTCAAACTTTCAGAATAATTGTGCTGAAGATCAGCTTTCCATTTCATTTCCGACAATGACCGACTATAATGCGAATGACACAAAACTTAGCGATGCCCAAAACAAGCCGTTCGAGCCGAAACGGTTTCTGCATAATAGCATAGTCAGCCGGTCTCGACAGCGTCTTTTAAAAGGTAAAACAGCCAAAGCAAGGCGCCTCGAAAGTTTTGGTGCACATTTTTTACAGTTTGTCAGTACCAGAGTGCTGAAGATGTTCCAGAACTTTTGACCCGATGCCGTAAGCGATAACCCTGTTTGCTTGAGGCAAGAACATCGCCAATGATTTTACTTTGTTTCCGCGTTATATTTCCTCCATGATTTCGGCACTTGGGGCGCCTATTCTTCAAGCATATCCAAACTGCGCGGTGGCATAGGAAAGAATATGACTGCGCTAGGCATGAGCAAAACGCAATCGCTTAAGGATGCTAGACGTTTACCATCCCAACAATCGCGGCACATTTCACGCCACATAGCTGTAGATCAACTGTAAAATAACTTGTGTGAACGTACCGAAGAAGGCCATGAACCCCTTCCGAGGGCAAGTCGGTGATGACTACCCTTTCTTCCTTGGGAAAATTTTCATAGAGCATGGCTTTGAAGACCTTGTTCTGGAGAGCCAAGATCATTCGGTGCGCCTTGAATGACCTCCGCAGGCTAGAAAAGTGGGCACAATCCACGACGATCTCTACGTCGGCTATGTACTCATTGAGTAATCTTTAAAAAGATAACTGACATTAAACGACAGAGGTGAGGATTATGTACTAGTTTATTAACGACCTCGTATTACTGAATCGATGACCACACCTTTACAACCCGACACCACAAAGAAGAAAAAAACTAAATGGGAGGTCCACATTCTAGCCCTTATTGACGCTGGTAAAGCATTTGACTCCTATGGTCTGCTAAGCACAACGAGCGTTGGCAAATGCATACTTTCGCCCCCTCTTTGCTCTTGCTCGAGCTCAATCTTTAATAATAGGCATTTTGAAATACAAGAGCGCCTTTTTAGGTGTAGCATTGTGAGTGGTGTATACATCAGAATACTGCTAGGACATGGTGACCACAAGGCTGATAACGAATATTGAATATACTGAACTTTGTAACTATTAATCCTAGGTTGTTAAATCACATAACTGAACACCAAAGCAGCACCCTTTCGTAGGAAACAGACAAACGTTCGAACAGGGACCTCGATGTATCACCGCCGGGCTAAGTAACGCTGGCAGCTGTGGCCTTGGCACTGATCAGTAGGCGTTCTAGGTGAGCATGAGAAGCCTGCCCACCGCGCCAGGTGGGAGCTGAATTAATCGTTAGAGGCTGCTCGCTAAGAACAACCTCGATCGCCATCCAACCCAAGCAACCTAAATCCCACTGATGGCAGAACCTGCCATAGAAGAGCGGTGCATCGCTTGACAGCTGCACCACTGTGGTAGGGGTGCCAGGAAGACTAGCAGGGATCTATGAATGTAGAGAATTACCAATTCCGCATTTATGGACATTAACCTATTATCGCTATACGAAGAACTGTCATCGCTATACGAACTATAGATCTGAACACCGCAACCGAAATGAAAACCGAACTACTGGCGCACCTAATTGGCAGTCGGCCTAACTACGCAAATCGACCATCCCTTTTTGTCTCACTATTGCGGGTCGTCCATGTCCACTTCCTAGTAATATTACGTCTCCACCTATTCTTTCTTGAATATTTTCCTCATTGCTGGTATAACATCGACTTGAAACGCGGGAACATGCTTGAGAATAAAGCGCATCGTTTACGACTTCAGCGCAACGAGACTACACAGAGCTTAGTTGACATGGCTTCGTATGTTCTGTGTGTAGTGATGTCCTGTCGTCTGCTTGTGTCGTCCCACTGCAATGCAAAGGACACGTCTTTTTGAGATGTCTTACCTGAAGACTTCGCTGGTGTCCTCAAGCAGACGACGGAGCTTCAACAAGGCATTGTCGTGGAGAAAGACGAGAAAGCCGAAAAGACGAATTACCAAGGTGAAAACGGAAACTGAAACGTCATGCTGATGTCCCATTTCGTGCACTGCCAAAGACTGACTTCCAGGTCTTGGCCGCTTACTTCCGGGCACGAATTTCGGGCGCCCGATGCGCCATCCAGCTCCCAAGTGGAGATTGGTGATCCGAGCTGCATGACAAAAAGTGTGCCGGAGTCACGTGCTTCGCAAGGCCTTCTGGGAGTCTCTGGACGATGGCGCAGCCAGTGGGAGTAGTGCTCTCTGCTCATGCGCAGCGTTCCAGTATCGACGGAGACCAGGATAGGCGCGTCGTCTGCTTCCCACAGACCACAGAACCGCGACACCAAGTATTTCGTTGTTCTAGCGTGCGCTGCAATTTCAAGGCACGTTCTTGAGCTTTGTACTTTAGCAGCGGCGGGGTAGAAGGCTGAGAGCTTGGAGTCGGCTGCTTCCACGGTGATCGGAACTGAATACGCACTTAGGCGATTAGCATTGTCAAAATCACATGGATGGCTTTGCAAAAACAACAGTGACGTAGTACGCAGCATCCCCCCTCTCCCCCCCCCGCTTTTCGGTGCTTTTTTTTTTATTCAGGTACATTTGTTTCAGAAGGGAATGCACTCAGCTCCGCTTCCCTCCAGCATCGCACGCTACTTAACCGAAACTTTGGAAAACAAATAATCGGTACACTTTGTAGACCAAGACCAAGAACATGGCTCGCTGCGTTGTCCTTATCTTAAGCTGAACCCTTTTCGTTAGCCTCCACGTTTCTGCCTCGTAGGTGAGTACGTATAAGATACAGCTGTTGTACACTTTTCTGCTGAGGGATATTGGTAAACTGCCATTCTTATCGTTATTGTTATTTCCCTCTCATGATCCGGATCACCTCTCACTACCTGCCATAAGTAGACGTATTGTTTTACCATTTCCAGCACCTCGCTGCCAACTGTGAACTACAGTTCCCTTGCGAGACTGTTGAACATTACTTTCGTATTGTGCATTTTAACTCTAAGACCATTGCTCTGCTCTGCCTGTCAAACCAATTGATCATGATTTCCAGTTCACCTCCCGAGTTGCTCAGCAAGGCAATGTCATCAGCGAATCGCAGATTATTTAGGTATTCTCCATTATCTCTTATCTCCAACTGTTCCCAATTCAGGACTCGGAATACCTCCTGTAAACAAGCGGTGAATAGCATTAGCGAGATCGTGTTTCCATGCCTGACGCCTTTCCTAATTGGAGTTTGCTTACTTTAGGGGGGGGGGGGGGGGCTATGGTTGCTGCGCAGTTGCTATGTACAGTACTCACGGATTGAAATAGGACATTCGGAGCGCGTGGCCGTCGCTTCATGGAGCGCCGCCCGTAGACGCTCATGGAACCAAGGTGGTGCATTGTGGTATGGCGTGAGAGGGAGAACATCTACAAAGCAGAATTGTTCCTTCCAGTAGCCAATCAGCCGGCCTGTGGTTTACCACATGCCTGCGTGGCACTGCAAGGCTAGCGCTCCGAATGTCCTATTTCAATCCGTGAGTACTGTACATATATCTTCCAGTATTTTGACATAAGGCTCTTCTGCACCCTGATTCCGGAATGCCTGTATGACTGCCGAAGTTTCCACTGGGTGAAATGCCTTCTCCTATTCAATGAAGGCTATACATAGGGGTTAGTTATATTCTACCCATTCCTCTATCATCTGATTGATATTGTGAATATGATTTATTGTGGAATATTCTGTACGAAAGCGTGCCTGATTGTTTCGTTGATTTAGGTCTAAGGTTGCCCTCAATCTGTTAGCGATTGCCTTAGTAAGTGCCTTGTAGGCAACCGACAGTAAGCTGATTGGTCTGTAATTTTTCAAGTCGCTGATGTCTCTTTTTTTCATGAATTAAGATAAAGTTTGCGCTCTTCCAAGCTTCTGGCACGGTCAACGCCATAAGGCATTGCGTATACAGGGTGGCTAGTTTTTCTAGCATACTCTTCCCTCCGCCTTTCAACAGGTCTGCTGTAACCTGAACCTTCCAAGCGTAGAGGCCGTCTGCGGTGATGAAGGCGGTCTTTTCGCGATCTTTTTCGTCGACTTCTATTTGCCAATAGCCAGACTTGAGGTCCATCGACGAGAAGTATTTTGCGTTGCAGAGCCGATCCAGTGCGTCGTCTATCCGTGGGAGGGGGTATACGTCCTTATTCGTGATCTAGTCCAGACGACGATAATCGACGCAGAAACGGAGGGTTCCGTCCTTTTTCTTCATCAGGACAACAGGGGATGCCCACGGGCTTTTCGACGGCTGGATGATGTCGTCGCGCAGCATTTCGTCTACTTGTTTTCTTATAGCTTCACGTTCTCGCGGCGAAATTCGGTATAAAGGCTCTGGCGGAGTGGTCGAGCGCACTCCGCGGTGATTATGCGACCCTTGGCGACTGGTGTTTGTCGAATCCTCGATGACGTCGAAAAGCAGCCTTTGTATCGTCGGAGCAGACTTCTGAGCGGCTGTTGCTTAATCACGGGGAGACTTGGATTAATGTCGTAGTCTGGTTCGGGAACCATGGTCGTCGGGGTAGATGCGGCGGAATCCGAGAGGACAAACGCATTACTGGTTTCCAGAATTTTCTCGGTGTACGTGATCGTCGTGCCCTTGTTGATGTGCTTGAACTCCTGGCTGAAGTTTGTCAGCAACACTTCAGTTTTCCCTCCATGCAGTCGAGCGATACCTCTTGCGACGCAAATTTCACGGTATATAGCAGTAGACGTTGGTCGCCTTCGATGACACCTTCTACGTCAGCGGGTATTTCGGTGCCGACAGAAATAACAATGCTGGAGCGAGGCGGGATGATCACTTGATCTTCGAGCACACTCAAGGCGTGGTGACTACGAGGGCTCTCCGGCGGTATCGCTTTATCTTCCGACAGCGTTATTGACTTCGACTTCAGGTCGATGATTGCGCCGTGTTGGTTCAAAAAGTCCATACCGAGAATGACGTCTCGTGAACACTGTTGGAGGATAACGAAGGTGGCAGGGTAAGTGCGGTTATGAATGGTTATTCTTGCCGTGCAGATTCCAGTCGGCGTGATGAGGTGTCCTCCAGCGGTCCGAATTTCAGGGCCTTCCCATGCGGTCTTAACAATCTTCAACTGGGCGGCGATGTGTCCACTCATTACGGAGTAATCAGCCCCTGTGTCCACTAAGGCGGTAACTGCGTGGCCGTCGAGAAGCACGCCGAGGTCGGTGGTTCTTTGTCTGGTGTTGCAGTTAGGTCTTGGCGCCGGATCACGGCTGCATCGTGTTGAACTGAAGTTGGAACGTCTCGTCGTCAAGTCGTCTTTCGTCGGTGTAGTCTTGGCTTCCTGACTTCGTCGGGACGGCGGCGTGCCGTTATTATGTCGGCGAGATGGTCTCTGCGTCGTTTTCGTCGGCGGCGGAGGATCTTCGTCAGTTCGACGAACAGCAACCTGCACTGAGTAGCGGCGATGTAGTCGGCGATGTCACGAGGGCGTTCGCCTCCCCGAGGGCGCGGTGCGTCCACTGCGAACCCTCGCAATCCCAGGTCGCGGTATGGGCATCGGCGGTACACATGGCCGGCTTGCCCGCAGTGGTAGCAGAGCGGGCGGTGGTCAGGAGCGCGCCAAACGTCGGTCTTCCTCGGGTAGCTGCGCTGGTCGACAGGTGGGCGCGTTGGCGGCGGCGGTCGACGGAATTGCGGCGTTACAGGGTCCTGGCGCGGTCGTGGAGGGGGACCTTGACGGCGGGCGACGGCGGCGTAGGTCATCGCTTCTGGCTGGGGCTGCGATGATTGTGTTGTACCTCTGGAACTCTCAGCGATCACTGGACTTCTTTGACAATTTCGGCGACTGAGGCCACTTGAGGTTGCGATGAAGGGAAGATCCTTTGAAGCTCCTCTCGTACGACTGCCCTGATGGTCTCGCTCAGGTCGTCGGTGGCCAGTGACTGAACTCCGGCGTAGTTTTTCGAGTTCGTGCGGCGGTTGAATTGTCGGTTCCGCATTTCGAGTGTCTTCTCAATGCTGGTGGCCCCGCGAAGGAACTCTTCTACGGTAGTCGGTGGGCTTCGTATCATTGCCCCGAAAAGTTCCTCCTTTATACCACGCATCAGTAGGCGGACTTTCTTCTCTTCGGACGTTGCCGGGTCGGCGTGGCGGAAATGACGGCTCATTTCCTCAGTGAAGATTGCGATCGTCTCATTCGGCAGCTGCGTTCTGGTCTCCAGTAGAGCTTGGGCTCGCTCTTTTCGCAGGACGCTTGTAAATGCTTGCAGGAAGCTGCTTCGGAACAGGTCGCACATCGTCAAGGTGGCTTCTCGATTCTCGAACCACGTCCTGGCGGCGTTTTCCAATGCGAAATAGACATGTCGCAGCTTTTCGTCGCTTGCCCAGCTGTTAAACGTAGCGGCCCTCTCATACGTTTCCAGCCAGCTTTCCGGGTCTTCAAATGTGGAACCGCGGAAAGTCGGTGGTTCCCTGGGCTGCTGCAGCACGATGGGGGACGCTGGGGCTGCCATTGGGGTTGCCTAGGCCACAATCTTCTTGGTCTTCACAGGTACAAGTCCGTGCTCCGGGGGCAGCTGTTGAAGACGGCGGCTTCCTCGATTGTCCGGGACTACGTTGGTGTTCTCTTTGCGGTCCGGGCTTGGATCACGGCTTGTCGGGAGCGTCCGGTACATGAACAAAAAAAAGAAGCACCTCCACCAGATGTGACGTGGTGGTGACGTTGAAGAACACAGTAGCAATACTGTGAAAGACAAAACTAACTTTCATTGGGCGAACCTGTGCCCACAAAAGAGGCTACACTTACAGCACAACGGTATAAAGAGAATTTATTGGTACACCAGACCACATTTACATAAGAACACTGGCAGTCACGAACAGTACATAATGTAATTTCAAAAAGAAGCAAAATATGCGCAAACGAGTCACCAATATGCACAGATACAAACAGAAACGGAACAGGCCAACAATCTATATACAATGAATACCATGGCGGGGCATGTTTCCAAATTAAACATACATCTCAGTACGCGATGATTTAAAAGAGGGGAAGGTTGGGGTGGGGGGGGGGTGTAAAGGGAGGGGGAAAGTTACCATGCGCGTACAACACTTGTTCCCAGATGTGTACATAACTGGGTAAGTTGATGATACCCGTTACCACGACCAACCCAGGGCAAACTCAGCGAGTATTGACTAGTATTGCATGATTGGGAGCACCACTTTGTTAGAATGTACAGAAATAAAGTGGGTCGACCAGCGCCACAAGCACAGCGCTTCGCCGCCCACTGTTAGTTCTTCCTCTAGAAATTGCCACACAATGAGGCGCACCCTCCTCAAGAGCGGAAACATGGCGCGTTGCCGTCTTCCGCGCACTTCGGCCAAGCCTCGCTGCTTCCAAAGCGCGTAAAAAACCACTGCTATCACAAGGCGCTCAAAGGATGAGCGCCTTCGCGAGTTGCTAAACATCCTGTAGATCAGGAGCCACAAAGTACGCGCTACGACGCAGTCTTCCAGGGCGTGCCGCTGTGTCTCAACAGCGCCGCAGTTGGGGCAGCGCGCGTTTGGCACGATGCCCCATCTTTCGAGACGCTCTCTCGTCGGCAGTGCTTGCCAACGGCGACGCCATTCGAAGTCTTGTACTTCTTTTGGCAACAGGCTCGATGCAAAGGCCTGCCATTTTCTAGGAGAAGTTTTTCCTGCCTGATCAATACTGAAATCCAAAACAGCAACCGCCGCACTAACGCGTGTCACTGGTGTTTCGCGTATATCCGTGTCCGAGAACTGGCTTAGCCAGAACCGGAAAAAGTCAGTTGCCACTTTGTAAATGGGCATAGGTTGCTCTGCTTGAGGCCCCGTGTGTCGCTGCGTTAGGAACAGTTGACTCCCAGTACCCAACCAATGCAGGACTAGTGATCGACCTCTGTACATTTGGGCCGCTAGTAGGTCGAGAACTGCTTTAGTGGCGAAAGCTCGCGCTGTTGCCTGCCAGGAGGGCAGGTTCAAACCTTCTCTATCGCGTTCCGCGGCCAACATTTGACGGGACACTTGGGCAGGCTTTCCGTTCCACAGGACTTGTCCTGCGAGCGAGTACAGCTTCCCTGCCACGCGACGCGGCAGTGAAGCTACACGCGCAACGAAGCAAGCGTACGCAGCTGCGCACGTACGGAAGAATAGTGTCTTGGCGTTCAAAGATAGTTCTAGGTGTGCAATCAAATCTATGGCCCGTCGTGCTCGAGCGATAGCGTCGTCCCACGTTCTCGGTGACACACCTGCTGGCGTGAACACGATTCCTAAAACTCGCACACCATCGACGAACTGGATTCCACTGGGCAAGGGGTCCTGAAACGTGCCAAAGCTCAGGGCTTGGCTCTTTGTGGTGTTCAATTGCGCCCCTGAGAGGGCTGCATACTCGTTGAAAACTTGCCAGAAAGCAAGGAAACTGTCCGCATCTCGCAAGAGAAGCGAGATGTCGTCCGCATAAGCAGACAAAGAAATTCCTTCCTGCCCCGGAAGGGGAAAACCTCGGATAGCTGGGTGGTCTTCAACTGCACGGAGGAGAGGGTCCAGCGAGAGCACGAAGAGAGCGGGAGAGAGGGGACAACCTTGTCGAACTCCTCGCGTCACACAAATTTCCCCGCTCAACGCCCCATTTAAAACCAGCTGACTAGACAGCCCCGAATATAGAGCACCTACTAAGTTAGTAAATTTGTCCGGAAGGCCCAGACATGACAAGACTGTCAACAAGTAGTCATGCTCGACTCTATCGAAGGCTTTGCTTTGATCGAGGGAGATGAAACAACCGTTCAGTTTTTTTTTTGCCTGAGCGCGCACGCAAAAAGGTCACGTGTGAGAGCCAGTGAAGTGAAGATTGATCTACCCAAGACTGACGAGCTCTGGAGAGGGCTGACCACATCGGCTAAGCACGGCTTCAAGCGGTCTGTTAAAACCGTAGCGACAACTTTGTAGTCTGTGTTGATGAGCGTTATTGGTCTCCACGAACTTGGGTCTGAGAGGGGCTTATCTGGCTTGGGGATGAGAACCACGTGCCCCAATGAAAAGGACGACGGCTTCACACCCTCCAGAAGCACTGAATTCACTATGGCTGCCAAGTGCTCGCCGAGAATCTCGAAGAATGTGGAGTAGAACCCGGCAAGAATTCCGTCTGGGCCGGGAGCTGCGGACGCCCTCATACGAGCTAGCGCCGCTCGCACTTCTTCCATACTGGCTGGGCCGCAGAGCGCTGCTTCATTTATTTCCGGGCACGTGTATCGCCCACACAAGTCCCGAACCCTGCAACTTAAATCCGCATTTCTGCTGGCGTGCTCAGAGGAGAACAACGAGGCGTAGTGGGCCGTGAACACTTGATCAATATCTGAATGGGCACTGGAGTGCCGGCCGTCTGGCAAGATCACGCCTTCAATTCGTGAAAGTCCTTTGTTGTCGTGTTCCCCCTCTCGGGCGCGACGGAGTTCTTCTGCCGCTACTCGAGGGGACGTTGTTGGGTCGGGCGAATTACTCGAGCTCAGAGCTAGGAGCCTGTAATATCGCACGCGCTGCGATTCAAGGTACTCGCTCATGAAGAGCGTCAGAGTGCCTCCGGCCTCAACGATGCGAATGCGCCGCATCAAGTCGTTAAGTTCGGCAGTTATTCTAACGCGCCTGGCTTTGCCTTCCCTTACTAGAATCTCACGCCAACTGGTTTTTAGTTCGTCCCACTCGTCCGGAGTCAGGTCTTCGACCTTTGGGAGGGTCTCTGCTAGTGCTTGGCGAATGGAGGCCAAACTAACTTCATCGTGCAGAAGCGCGGGGTCCATTCTCCACCTACTCCGGTCGGCCGACCTTCCGGGCGATGCGTTCACGTGTACTGACACAAATGCGTGGTCGCTGATGCCCTGGACGCCTGGCGGCGGGCTTACAGTCTCGCATGCGCGGAGAAGTGGTACGAGGGCAGGAGGGAGATAAACTCGATCAAGACGGCTAGCAGAGCGGCCTCGCTTCCACGTGGTCACAAAGTCATCGTCATTAAGGGCAACCCACGCATCCGTTAGCTTAAAGCGTCTCACTAAACCCTCGAGTTCCCTGGCATTGTAGTATGAGGAACCTTGGCCTGGGCCGCGTAGATCTCGCCAAGAGTCTAGTACACAATTAAAGTCGCCGATGAGCACACACTGCACGCTCTGGTCGATATAGGTACCAATTGTTTTAAAAAAAATCATTCGTCAGACTGCGTCTGGCCGGCGCGTATACATTAATGAAACGAGTTTTCTGATTGTCCATGAATATATCAGTAATTATGGCGTGACCATCAAGACCGAAAGTGCAATGTGCGCTCGTCCTGTAGGTGTTTGTAATAAAAACCACACCAACCCCACATGGTTGAGAGGTGGTCAACGAAAAAAAAGCGTCGACATGGAATCGCCTACGAAATGCTGACACATCTGCTGGGGTACGAAAATTGCATTCTTGCAAGAAAAGTAAATGTGCGCCTACTGAGCGAGCGAGGTGCATAACTTCTAGCTGCTTGGCTAGAGCTCGAAAACCTCTGACATTGAAGGTAATGAAATGAATCTCAGCCATATTTGGCCAAAGGAACAAAACCATTAACACTTGGGAAATAGTACAACCAACAAAAGAGCAGCGTTGACCGACTCACAAGTCGTGTGGTGCGGCGGTGGTCGCAGAACGGGCGATGGACCTGGGTGGCTCGAGGATGCTGCCATAGTAGGTATAAGTCCCTGTAGACGCTATAGCACAGGCTACGTGGTTGTGTTCCGCGAAGTGTCTTTCCCTGACTCTGCCATAAAAGGCGTCCGTGGCACGCATGGTTCGTGTGGAGCGCAGGGCGCTCTGGTTAATGGTGAACACACAACACATACCACTCACACCTGGGCTTGCCGCCACCAACAGTGCTTGCACCAACCGATGAACTTGTGGCGAAAACACATGCAGCAGGGACACATCGACACAGTCGTCTATGGCCCGCCGCGTGACAGCACCGGCACCTTATCACGTCCATCGTCGAAGGCGCGTGGAATTTCTGCTGGTGTCGACGGGAGCAGGTCGCTATCGGCGCTGGCCGGGTGCGCGGCGCTAATTCGGCCGCCGCGATAAAGGCGGGGCCGAGGAAGGTAGGGCGGCCGGGGAAATTCTTCGGTGAAGACATGGCCGCTAATCGTCGAAATCGGAGAAATCCACCTTACTTTCAAGGCCCAGTCTGCAATTCACGCAGAAGAGGTCGCCATCGCCCTGGCAGCCTCCGACTCCTCCTCCAAATACATAATCACCGACTCGCGAGGGGCTTGTCGAAACGTCGAGCAAGGGTGGGCTACTCCCCTGGCTTATCGCATCTATCAAAATTGTAGCCGAGACTCCGATCCTGCGCACCGATCTATTATTTGGGCTCCAGGTCACCAAGGCCTCCACGGAAACGAAGAAGCCGATGCCGCCGCCCGCGCGCTCTCTCTCCGGGCGTTTCCCTCGGGACCCTACGATGACCAGGACTCCGATTTCAATCCGGTTTACACTTTTAAGGAAATATGCGATTACTACAAATCCACCCACCAAACTCTTCCCACTCCTTGCAAAGGGCTGGGGAAGGCCAACGAGCGGGTACTCCTGCGCCTGCTCACTAACACGATGCTGTGCCCGGCAACTCTCAAGCATTTCGATCCTCAATTCGACGGGCGGTGCTCACACTGTGGGGAGGTGTCGGACACCTACCACATGGTGTGGGCCTGCCAGCAGAACCCATCCCTACCCCCTATCCCAAACCCCACCCGAGAGGACTGGGAGGCGACCCTGTCAGGCTGCTGCACCCTCCAGGCCCAAAGGGCCTTAACGCAGCGTGCCCGGGCTGCGGCAACCGCCAATGGGGTGCCTGACTAGGCATCCCCACCTAGTGGTTGTAAGGGTGTGACCCTTCAGGTCACGGACCCCAACACCTCTCTCTATAATTAATAAATGTTTTTACCACCACCACCACCATCTCCGCTCCATCTTTTTTACTTTTTTCTTTGGGGCAGCGGTAACTGTCGCAGAGGGACCGCTGTCCGACGAGGAGCGCTGACGCTTCGGTTCATCGGGCTCTCGCCCCTTATGAGACAGGCAGGCGCTAGTCTCTCGGGGGCTCGGGCGTTGCGTCTTTGGGACACTGGTGCTTACCTGAGCAAGGGCTTCGGGGCTAGCGCTCTGGGGCTCATTGGTTACCCTCGGTATGTCCGCTACCTCAGGAGCCTCCAACTCGGACTCCGTAGCGCTCTGCTGTCTCTCAGATGGAGTTGGCTGCGCGTGCAACAAGGCAGCTTCCAGTTTTTCCAAGTCAGACAGGCCATCTGACGACGTAGAGTCCTTCGAACCCTTTTCGGTAGAAGTTTGGTCTGTCTCGTCAGTCAATGGAGTGTCAGGCGACCTGGGCTCTCCCGAGTCCTCAGCGAGGGTGGTTGTGGACCTGGTGTCGTCCACTTCGTCCCGGCGTGGAGCCGGGGTTGCCCCGAGCGGGACTTGCGGCGTACTCCTCGGAGCTGCGAGGGCGGCCGCGTAGGAACGCGGCGCGATGCAGTCTGACGTGACGTGATACCCGCCACACCGCTTGCAGGCTGCTTGGCACGAGTCCGCCTCGTGACCGTACGCAGCACAGCGGCCGCAGCGCGGGGCGGTGCAGGCGGCACCGAAGTGACCTTCCACGCCGCAACGGGCGCACACCTTCCTCATTCCACGGTATTCCAACGTAGCGCGGTGACCCGCGACGGTGATGAAATTCGGTGGCGCCCTCTGCATGTCGAGCTTCACCAGACGAGCGCCGCTGCGAACGTGGCTCCTTGACTTGAAAACGGGTTCCGTGACTGCCCTGACCTTGCCGCGCGTCGTCGTCGCTCAGCGCGTCGTCGCTCACGCTTGGTGGAAGTCGCCGGACCGTTACGAACACCACTGGCGCAGCAAGCTGAACCAGCGGCACTTGATGACCGGCCACGAGAGAGAGCCCGCGGCCAACATTTTCGTGGCTTGCGCTATCGAACTGACAGCTGCCAGGAACTTAGTTCCGCCGAGGTGCTGCAAATATTGCAGCCCCCCGACACCGACGACCTCCTCGATGGCATCGATCAGGTCGTCCGCCGGCACGGGTACCGGTACGTTAAAGTTGAAGCATTGCGCCTTTGTGGGGCGCGTCGCAGGCGGCGGAAGGTCCATCTTCACCAAGCCCTGGACACCGCGGCAGCAGGCTGGGCACCGGGGCACGGGCAGCAGGGCCTCAGAAGGCGATGGGCAGCGTAACGGGCGGCCACACAGGATTGTCGGCGATCGTCGGCGAACACGGTCGGCGATTGTCGAAAATCTGATCCGCGGGTCAAGCGCGTCGGCTGTTATATAGCAGTCGTCGAATGTTCCAGACTAATCGTTGGGACCCGCGTGCCTTCCACAAAGTTCTACACCATTCGCGTCAGGCGATGAAATCAGATAACATAAGGTTCGGCTACAACAGACAGCGAATAGAAGCATCGATGACTTGCCAGAAACTTCGGATAGATGCAGGCGTGTCCCGCGCTGTGCGATAACACTTGTTAGGCGGCGAAACGTGGTCGCCCGATAAAGATAAGTACACGTGTCATTATATTCGGCCCATTCCTCTATCATCTGATTGATATTGTGAATATGATCTATTGTGGAATATTCTGTACGAAAGCGAGCCTGATTGTTTCGTTGATTGTGGTCTAAGGTTGCCCTCAATCTGTTAGCGATTGCCCTAGTAAGTGCCTTGTAGGCAACCAACAGTAAGCTGATTGGTCTGTAATTTTTCAAGTCGTTGATGTCTCTTTTTTATCAATTAAGATAATGTTTGCGCTCTTCCAAGCTCCTGGCACGGTCAACGCCATAAGGCATTGCGTATACAGGGTGGCTAGTTTTTCTAGCATAATCTCCCCTCCGCCTTTCAACAGGTCTGCTGTTACCCGATCCTCACCAGCTGCTTTTCCCCATCGCATTGCTCCTAAGGCCTTTTTTACTTTGTCTTTCGTTACTGGCGGGATTACGCATTACGGTGCGCTATTGTCTCTCTCATTAACGTTCTGATTACATTGGTTACTGTATAGGTTTCCGTAGAACGCTTCGGCTACTGTAAATATCATACCATATAGCTAATGACATTGCCCTGCTGGTCTGTTAACGCATATATCAGGTTTTTACCGATGCCTAGCTTCCTCTTCGCCGCTTTTAGGCAACCTTCGTTCTTTCCAGCATGCTCGATTCTCTGTATTGAACTTATATTAAAGAAGGTATTCATGGGCCGTAAATTATTTCTATCCGCCAAATCTACTAATATTTATCCCCTGCTATTTCTAAAAGCTATCCCATAGTCACCTACCGCTTGGTCGCCAGTCTGCTTCTTGCCCACCTTCGCATTGATGCCGCCCATCAGTACACTGTACTGTGATTTTACTTGTTAATTGCGGATTCCACGTCTTCATTGAAGCTTTCAACGCTCTCGTCACCACGGCTGCATGTAGGCGCATTGGCCTGCGCGACCTTCACCTTGTACCTCTTATTAAGCCTAATCACGATAGCTGCTATGCTCTCATTAATACTGTAGAACTTCTCTATGCCGCCTACTATATCCTGATTAATGAGGAAATCCACACCTAGTTCTCGATTATTTGCTAATCCGCGATAGTATAGTATGTGCCCGCTCTTTAGCAGTGTATACGCCTCACCTGTCCTCCTAACTTCACTGAGCCTGTAGCGGCGCTAGCATCGCCAGCGGCAATGATGATGAAGTTGGCGTGACCTGCCTCCCGCAGACCAGCCCTATGACATCCCTATGACGCTGCAAGCCCCATGACATCCAATTTAATGCCCGCTAGTTCGTCGAACAGCACAGCTAGGCTACGTTCTGTGAACAAACCATTTAACACTATTCTTTACTAACGGGCTAGTAAGGCTTTACCTTGGAGTGACATTTCTTGCATTGATTTTGGTTTTTTCGAAGCCATATAAGCGCTCTAGTTCTTATTGCTTCTAGCTGAACTGAGTCATATGTTTGCAAAGCAAAGTTTTGCAGCTATAGTGCAGTGAGTGCGTCTTACCAAACATTCAGATTAGGGGTTCCTGTCAGCGGTATCTAGAGGTAAACGTTGGTGATGGTAGTTCCTGTAATCGCATTCGAAGGTATTGAATGAAACTAAAGGTACTCGCTGTTACTACCTTCAGGGGTAGTAAATGCTACTAAAGGCAGCTCGTGTTACTACTTTCAGCGGTAGCAAATGTTACTAAAGATAGTCCTTGTAACTATACTTCGTATATAGTAAATGATATAAAACGTTGTTGCTGTTACTACGTTCGGAGGTATTAGATACTACTGAGGGTGACTTGAAGGTACTACGCTAAGGGTAGTAAATGTTACTAAACGTAGTTCCTTCTGCCACCTCTGAGTGGCTGCAACATTTATTACCTTGCAGTTGCTACATACAATTATAGTACCTAGGTAGTAACAGACGTGACAAGCAGTTACTTCCCTGAAAGTTAGTAACTACAACTACATTTTTATAGTCTAGTTCTCATCTATCCTGTAATCCGCCATAACGCAGTATTTGCCCGTCCTTTAGTTCTCTATACTCCTCACCTGTCCTCCTAACTAAAATAAGCCCTCACACATCCCATTTAATAACCGCTAGCTCCTCGAACAGCACTGCTAGGCTAGCCTCACTAGATAAGGCTCTAGCGTCAAACTTTGAGAGGTTCAGATTCCAATGCCGGCTTGTCCGGAGCCAGAAACTCTTAGCATCCTCCGCTGCCCACCACCGTCTGACCACCACCGTGGTCAGTTGGTCCGCAGTCGATGGGGACTGAGGGCCGAGGGTTAATTGGTTTGTTCATTGGAGGTTGTGGCCAAGCACTACACCAGTAGTGGCGAGGGAGTGCAGTGTCTGTTCTGGTCAACGTAGATTTTGCCGCGCCCTAGGCCTCGATATGCAATTCTTTAGACACGCGGAGGTTTTTTTTTCGGGCCGGAAGAGAATTGCGCGGCCCCGGGATTCGAGCCACGGTCCTCTTGCACGCGAGGCGGACGCTCTACTTTAACGACATCGCTTCAAGTAAAATCACAATACACTGGTCTGATGGGAGACTTCAATGCGAAGGTAGGCAAAAAACAGGCTAGCGACCAGGCGGTAGGCGACTATGGTACAGATTCTAGTAATAGCAGGGGAGAGTTCTTAGCAGAGTTCGCAGATTGAAATAATTTACTGATCATGAATACCTTCTTACGCAAACGAGAGAACAAGTGGACCAGGAAGAGCCCTGATGCTGAGACTAAAAATGAAATCGACTTTATACTATGTGCTCAACCTGGCATCGTTCAGGATGTGGACGTCCACGGAAAAGTGCATTGTAGCAACCACACAATGGTAAGGTCTCGAATTAGCTTAAACTTGAAGAAAGACCGAAAGAAGCAAGTGAAGAGGAAGTCCATTAACGACTTAGCGGTAAGAGGGAAAATAGATTCAGGATATCGTTGCTGAAGAGATATTCAGCTTTAACTGAGGAAGACGAGCTTGATGGTCATAAAATGAACGATATTATCCCAGCTATCATTACGCAGTGTGCTGTAGAAGTATGCGGTATAGGACGGCTCGACAGGACACCGGCAAGCTATCTCAGGAGGCGAAATATCTGATTAAGAAACGTCAAAACATCAGGGAATATAACCCTACAAACAGAATACAACAAGCAGAGCTATTCGAAGTTAATAAATAAATGAATATATTTATTTATGTGTCATAAATATTTGTTATTCATGTGTCGTAAATGGAAGGTAGCGGACATAAGGAAGTTTAATATGGAGAGAGTCGAGCATGCTCTAAAGAACGGAGGCAGCCTTAAAGCGGTGAAGAGGAAGCTAGGCATACGTAAAAACCAGATGTATGCATTAAGAGACAAGGAGGGCAATGTCATTAGCAGCATGGACAAGATAGTTAATGTGGCCGAAGAGTTTTGCTCAAATCTATACAGCAGCAAATGTAATCACTACCTTAACAAGAAAGAAGCAGCGCACAGTAATGTGTCATGCCGCCAGTAACGAAAGCCTTAGGAGCAATGCAAAGGGTAAAAGCATCTGATGAGGATCAGGTAACAGCAGACCTGTTGAATGACGGAGGGGAGATTGTGCTAGAAAAACTAGCCACCCTGTACACGCAATGCCTTATGGCGTCACCCGTACCAGAAGCTTGGAAAAACGCAAACATTATCTTAATTCATAAAAAAAAGACACGAACGACTTGAAAAATCCCAGACCGATCAGCTTACTGTCCGTTGCCTACAAATTATTTGCTAAGGTAACCGCTAATAAACTAAGGAACACCTTAGGCTGTAATTAATCAAATGATCAGGCAGGATTTCGTAAAGGATACTCTACAAAGATCATATTCATGCTATCAATCAGGTGATAGAGAAATGCTCAGAATAAAACCAACCCCTATATATATATATATATATATATATATATATATATATATATATATATATATATATATATATATATATATATATATATATATATATATATATATATATATATATATATATATATATATATATATATATATATATATATATATATATATATATATATATATAGGCTTCATTGATTACGAGAAATCATTCGACAGAGTGGCAACCTCAGCAGTCATACAGGCATTACGGAGTCAGGGTGTAGAAGAGCCTTATGTAAAAATACTTGAAGATGTATATAGCTTGGTTTAGTTTATGGGGGTTTAACGTCCCAAATGCGACTCAGGCTATGAGAGACGCCATAGTGGAGGGCTCCAGAAGTTTCGGCCACCTGGGGTTCTTTAACGTGCACTGACATCGCACAGCACACGGGCCTCTATAAATTCGCCTCTATCGATATACGAACACCGCGGCCGGGATCGAACCCGCGTCTTTCGGTCCAGCAGCGAAGCGCCATAACCACTCAGCCACCGCGGCGGCAGATGTATATACTAGCAACTACACAGGTAGCATAGTCATTCATAATGTCAGCAATAAAATTCCAATTAGGAAGCGCGTAACGGAAGCAGACATGATCTCGCCAATGCTATTCACCGCCAGTTTGCAGGAGCTATTCCGAGGCCTGAATTGGTAGCCGTTCAGGATAAGAGTTAAGGAGAATACCAATATTTTTTTTGAGCGATGTTTATTGCCTCAGGGAATAAAAACTATGAAGTGAGACATGAGTAAGATGCTTAAATAAATTAAAAAAGGTGGACTGATTTGATGAATTGAAGAAGGGAACAATGATATGGACCCTGTCTCCAGGCAATATAGCAATCCGGATTGTGCGGTGAGAAACCCACTGCCACCAGGTGCCGAATTCTCGTCGGCTTCAGCGCCGGGCAGTCACACAACAGGCGGTGGATATCCGCCTCACAGTCTCTGATCTTGCAGACTGGACACCCGGGGCGGGAATATAAATTTTTGAAGTTCGGCCACTTGCGTGTCATAGCCGGAGTTAGGGCAACCCCGACTCGTATCCTCCGAGTTGTCTTGCTCGTCAGATGAGGTTGCGCTTCAGAGAATACCTAAATAATCTGCGATTCGTTTGTTAACACTGCCTTGCTGAGTCATCCAGGAGGTAAACTGCATGTCATGATCAGTAATTTAGACGGGCAGAGCAGAATGGTGGGTCCAAAAATAACATGCAGAAAACCATGTCAATGTTCAACACTAGAAAGGGAACAGCAGTTCTGAATTGACAGCGAGGTGCTGGAAGTGGTAAAGGACACTTTGGGCAGGTAGTGGCAGCTGATCCGGATCATGGGAGGGAAATAACAGGAAGAATAAGGACGGGAGTTTACCAATATCCCGCACAGGAAAAGAGCACAACACCTGTACCTTATCGGTACTCACCTACTGGGCACAAACGTGGAGGCTAACAAAAAGGATTCAACTTAAGGACAACGCAGCGAGCCATGGAAAGAAGAATAAGTGTAACGTTAAGATACCGAAAGCGGACAGAGTGAGTGAGGGAACAAACGCGAGATAATGACCTTATCGGAGCTTATCGGAGTACCAGCCCCGACAGCGTTAAGGTTCGAACTGTTTATTTGCGCTGCTCGCGCTGCGGCGGTCGAGCCCAACTTCCTCTTTCTTCTCCGGCGTTGCGTGCCATGGCCTGCGAGCCGAGCGCGGCGCGAGGGGCGCTCCAGGGCTCCCCTTCCCATAGAGCGAAGCCACAGGATTCGCCGAGCGGATGTGCTTGGAGTACCCTGCGCACAATGGTGGCGCATTCGAAGCGAGAGCGAGTGTAGGGCCGACGGGCAGATGAGTGGCAATGTAGGCTGGTTTGATTCGGTCACCAGCGACGACGTCTTTTCGGCCGTTGACGTCTAACGTGAAGGTCTTCTGCGCACGATGGAGGACGCGAAATGGTCCATAGTAGGCTGGCGTGAGGGGTGGACGGACTTGGTCATGGCGGGTGAAGACCTGGGTGCAGGAGGTCAGGTCCTGGCTGACGAACACGGACTGAGGGTGACGGGCTGCATGGGTGACCGGAGTAATGCGGCGAAATGTGTTGCGTAGGTGCCGGATGTTGTTGGAAGCGTCATGAATTAACGGAGGGGAGGAAGGAGAGAATTCCCCGCGGAGACGCGGGGGAACGTCGTAGCCTAGCGCAGCAGAAGAGCTGCCGAGCTAAGACTTCAGTGCCGAGCGAATGCCCAAGAGGACGAGGGGAAGGTGGTCGGACCAGCGTTCCCTTGGCTGATAAGTGGTAAGGGCAGCCTTCAGTTGTCGATGTAGACGTTCCACTATGCCATTGGCCGAAGGATAATAGGCGGTCGTATGGATGTGGCGAACGCCCAGAATATTGGCAAGAGCAGTAAACAGAGCCGATTGAAACTGGCGGCCGCGGTCGGTGGAGACGACAGACGGGCAGCCGAAACGGGAGACCTAGCTGGCCATGAAGGCCGAAGCAACGGTCTCGGCTGCAGTGTCAGCAATGGGCAACGCCTCGGGCCAGCGGGTGAAACGGTCCACACAGGTGAGGAGATAATAGGCACCACGTGATAACGGGAGTGGTCCAAAATGTCTATGTGAACGTGCGAAAACCGTGCATCAGGCGGCCGAAAAGGAGAGGCAGGCCTGACGGTGTGCCGATTAACTTTGACGCGCTGGCAGTGAAAGCAGATTCGTGCCCAGTGGCGGACGTCGGCATTGATCTTGGCCAAAGGAAACGAGATGTGATCAGCTTTTGGGTTGCACGAATACCAGGGTGGCTCAGGCGGTGCAGTTTTTCAAAAATGGTGCGACGGAAAGCCAAAGGTACGTAGGGGGCGCGAGACGCCAGGGATGTCTCGCACGTAATAAACATGGGAGGAAAACGGCAGTAGACAGTCGGCGAAGGACAGGGACGTTTATGAGGAGCGAAGACGTTGCGGCTCTGGATAATTGCGCTGTGCAGCCAGTAGCTCCTCCATGTCCACTGGTGATTCGGACGTCATGGCACTAACACGGGAAAGCGCATCAGCAGCAGCATTCTCCGGGTAATGGACGTGATGGAGATCCACTGTAAACTCGGAGATCAAACACAGTTGGCGGACCTCACGTGCGGTGTAGGTGCTGTGGCTCCTTTGGAAGGCAAACGTCAAGGACTTCTGGTCCGTGATGACGTGAAAGTCCCGGCCCTTCAGGAAGTGGCGAAAGTGCTGGACGGCGAGGTACACAGCGAGCAATTCTCGACCGAAGGTGTATTTAGTCTCAGGTGGCTTCAGCTTTTGGGAGAAAAAACCGAAGGGCTGCCAACTAGAGACGTGCTGCTCGAGAACTGCGCCGACGGCAGTGCTCGAGGCGTCGGTGACGAGGCGCGGTAGAGCATCAGGTACTGGATGTATGAGCACGTTCTTGGCAGCAGCAAATGCAGCAGCAGCGTGCTAAGTCCACTCAAATGGCGCAGCGTAGCCAAAAAATCAGTCAGAGGCTTCAGAAAAGCGGCGCACTTCGGGAGAAAGCGGCGATGAAAGTTTAGGAGGCCCAAGAATTCTCTGTGCTTTTTGAGTGACGTGGGGGCGGGAAAATCTTGAATGGCTTTGACTGCTTTCGAGAGGCCGAATGCCCTGTGGAGTGACAAGGCGGCCGAGGA